>NC_139597.1:15542773-15605273 GCF_946808225.1 Silurus aristotelis
GATGGACGTGTGTGTGTGTGTGTGTGTGTGTGGATGGACGTGTGTGTGTGTGTGTGTGGATGGACGTGTGTGTGTGTGTGTGTGTGTGGATGGACGTGTGTGTGTGTGTGTGTGTGTGGATGGACGTGTGTGTGGATGGACGTGTGTGTGTGTGTGTGTGTGTGTGTGGATGGACGTGTGTGTGTGTGTGTGTGTGGATGGACGTGTGTGTGTGTGTGTGTGTGTGGATGGACGTGTGTGTGTGTGTGTGTGTGTGGATGGACGTGTGTGTGTGTGCGCGTGCGATTGAGGGGTGTGTGCGCGTGCGATTGAGGGGCGTGTGCGCGTGCGATTGAGGCGCGTGTGCGCGTGCGATTGAGGCGCGTGTGCGCGTGCGATTGAGGCGCGTGTGTGTGGATGAGGCGCGTGTGTGTGGATGAGGGGTGTGTGTGTGTGTGTGTGTGTGTGTGTGTGTGTGTGTGTGTGTGGATAAGGCGTGTGTCTGTATGTAGATGAGGTGAGTGTGTGTGTGTGGATGAGGCTGGTGTGGATGAGACGTGTGTGTGTGTGTGTGTGTGTGTGTGTGTGTGTGTGTGTGTGTGTGTGTGTGTGTGTGTGTGTGTGTGTGTGTGTGTAAATTCATGCTTTTTCTGGTAGTTTGTGTAGATATGCAGTGACCGGAGCGACTACAGGGAGTAGGGAGCTCAGGAGAGAGGACGTGTGTAAATCACGTCTGTGATCGTTTAAAGTGTTCAGGGATGATCACTGATCTTCGGGCAGATCATAACGTAGGTTCCCTGATTAGATTTAACCCCTTCAACTCCAAAGAGCTTTTATTCCTCAGTTCTAGTAAGTGAGATAATTCCCTCAGTTTAGTTTACATTACTGTAAAAAAGCAAAGAAAAGGGAACTGGACTAACATGCGCGTCAGTGTGGCTCATGTGGCTCGTTATCAGCCTCTTCTTTCCTCTCAGACATGCAGCTCGTCTCTGGGAAATGTCTTGAAGAGTTGATGTTCTTTTGGAACTGCTTTGCCTCAAAGTACCAGTGTGGATTAGTACATGATTAGGATCTACAACATACTTCTACACGGGTTTGTGAACGAGACGTCTGTTTGACTCGTACACTGATCTTTTTGTCGAGGGATCGTGGTTAAAAGTGCACACGATGTTCTCGATTCATTAGTTTTTACCCCCGCACGCTAGCAGCTGGAGCTCGGCTTGAGTCCGTGGCGAGGCACACGTCAGCCTCTTACTGATATTTCAGCATGTTTGTCTTCACAGTTTGGGTCTCTTTCCTCCCGTGTGGTTCCTCTCGTTTAATGCTCATGTTATCTCATTAAACAGATCCGTAATCAACTGCGCTCACCATAAATATGAGTGTGTAGAGGAGCAGCGTGAGACAGGAGACGTCCCCCTCAGGCCTCAGGCAGGGTATCGGGTCTCCCTCATCTCTCTTACTGTATCGATTCTTGGAAAAGTGTAATGAGAATAAAAACTTCATTGTCTGATCTTGCAATGCTCATGTGTCCCTGATATACCGATTGGGTTATAAAAGATGTGAAAAACCCTCTAAAAAGCTGAAATTTCCATTGTAATGATTGTTTGATTCATCTTTTTATTTTGTATTAAATTAACTAGCTCAGTTTCTGAATAAATTCTTTGCATCCATTATGTGTTGCAGAGGTTAGTAGGTCACCGTGGACCATCAGGGCCAGCAAGGTCTTCTAAACACTTCACATCAAACTCACTCACTTACGTTTTGAATGTTTTTTCTTCCATGGATATGTATTCAGATCTTCCTTATGGTCATTATTTCATAGCGTTTTTTCCGCTTGTGATGCTACCTAGAGCGGTCCCCAACCTTTTTCGCGCCACAGACAATATTTTCACGGACCGGCCTTTAAGGTGTGGCGGATAAATACAACAAAATAAAAAGATACGACCATAAAAACTGGAATTTTCTAATAATAAATGTAAATTCACTGTGTTGTTTTTTGTTAATTTTGCTCGCTTGGGGGTTTCAATTTAGCAGTAATGTATAATGTGTTAGCGGCCGGAGCAGCCCCTTTAAGAAGGTAGTGGATGTTGGTAAGACATGTGACCGACGCATCATGACATGCATCAAGAGTGAGTCATAGACAGATGTGGTGGAGAAAATCTGGTAATTTTATAAAAAATAAAACATTGTTTAGAATCAGATAATAAATAAAACGAAAATAATGTAAGTTAAGTATTCTTTCTGTGTGGCCCGGTACCAATTGACTCACAGACCGGTGCCGGTTTGCGGCCCGGAAGTTGGGGACAACTGCTTTAGAGTGTCTGTTTAGGTAGAGTTCCATTTAGATTTTCAGCAATCACATAACGTGATGTGAGGTTTGAAGGAATCTGCCATGGTTGGCAGCACATCTATCAGATTCACGTTCTTTGATCAGATGGTCAGAAAGCGCACCAGTCAGAGCTCGCAAACTGCATCCGTGGCAAACTGCACAAGCCCGAATATATTCATGCGGATTTAATAGACGCTATGTCGTTCCACAATGACTGACAGGATGTATGCGGGCTTTGCTGTGGTGGCTACAGTGAAACGAGACTTGTTGAATCGTGTTCAATGGGTTTTTTGCTTTAGTGACACATTCAATCTACCATTAGAGTTTCTGTATCATATTGACGCTTTCTAGTGTCATAACGATGGTATTAAGAGGGGGGTTCTTTCACGCAGGACACGACTGAAGGCCTGGGTGTGAAATGCACAACCCACCACTGGTCAATCACTGGTTCCTAATACCTTTGCAAGGTCAAAAGTTTCTTCGAGCTCCAGCCTGGACATTTTAAATTCCAGATGTATAATTGGGAACTGAACGCGTCAGCAAGATTAAGAGACTTTAAGTCACATTTCTTCGGTGGGGAATATAAAAATGATACAAAAGATTAATGCATTAAAAAACCCTGTTGCTACAGGAAAGTGTTCTACACTGAATGACGTGATGTGACATGAATCTGCATGTGGCTCACTGTATTTAACTTCAGCTTTTGTGAGCACAATATCCGTCTTCCATCTTTCAAAGGTTTTACAGAAGAGTGCATTGTGACTTTATTATGGCTCTGGGAAGCTGTGATGTAACTGCTGTAGTGGAAACGAGTGACGTTTTATTATGTATAGTTTTGTGATATCGTGACCTCGGAATACCGTCCAGCTGAAGGTTTGCTTTTGCGTGTTGTTTCCCTGAGCCCAGGGGATTGAGCCTGTACAAAATGCTTCGGCTGTAAAGAGCGCCTCTAAATTCTTCCCTCTGTCTAGTTAACGTAGCGCTCGAGGCTTTTACTGATGTATGTCTGTGCACTGACACACGTTTGGGAGCCAGCAGAGGAAATGACCTCATCAGTGCCAAACAGTACTTTCTTTTTCTGAACGAGCTGCTGTCATGCCTTCAGCTCGCATGGGATCTTTATAATTAAATTTATTGTTTATTGTTGCACTATTCCCTACGTGTCAACACGGACACTATTCGTAACGAACTGACAAGCTAACATCTGTTGCCAATTCCCTCTACAGCAGCAATCTTTGTTTTGTCTCGTCATCATTCCTGGCAGCCCCTTTCTGCAAATTGTACGTTCTGTAAACTGCAGTGCCCTGGCTGGCAATGCTAACGCTAGCTGATTATCCTGCCTATGACCGATCCAAACAGGACCTGAATGGCTTCAGCTCACTAGTTTAATCAACGTCAGCTGTGATGCACTTCATCACGTGTCTGTTGCTCAGAGCTTTATTTTATTATTTTTTTTAAACCACCACCATGTTTCACTTTGTGCTTCTTTCTGCTTTATGGGAGACGTGTACAATGTAGACATGCTCCCATGTTTAAACCGCGCTTAGTCTGCTGGTTTGTAGATCTAGACGCAGCTGGTGGGATCAGGCGAGAAACAATAGCTAGGAACAAATAATTGGGAAAAAATAAAAAAATAGGTGTTGGATTTTTAATAAAAGAGACTTGCAAATAGTGTGTGTGTGTGTGTGTGTGTGTGTGTGTGTGTGTGTGTGTGTGTGCTGGAGGCAGTGGGGGTTGGGTGGATAATAATTTAAGCAGTAAGTGCTGACTTTTAATTGTCATCGACTGAATAAGATTTATAGGCTGTGTGTAATTATTGGCTTTGTGAAAGTAGCTGAGCTTCAGGCAGTAAAACTTTAACCCTCTCAACGTTAGCATTCTTACAGCTCATATGGCTGAACAGTGTCACTAATCTGTGGGACGTTATGAGCGCCCCCAGTGGATTTCTGCAGTAACTCAGGGCCGGTCAAAATAAAGAATCTCTGCGGCACAGAACGAAAGAGAAATCCTTTTGTTTCTCAATTCTTACAAACCATGTACCTCAGTAAAAATAGAGATATTCAGCAGGTAAAATCTTAAATAAAAGTTCTTTCACGTGAGCAAAAGTACAAAATGTTTTTTGCCTTCAAATATTCTTAAGTATCAAAGTAATATGATTTATTATGGCTATAATGTTCCTATTATCATTTTTGTTCTCATTATCATTTGGGGTTCTCTTGAGCCAAAGCCCTTATCACTCAGCTGTGTAACCGATGTAACGAAGTGGTTCTGGATACATGCTGTAAATGCAAATGTGTTCGTAAGATTTCCTTCTAATTTTGTAATGGCAAGAGATTCAACGTGATTGTTCTTGACAGTTTTTGCAGCTCTGTTGTTGGTGCGATTCCTCATAGAATAAACCCTGTGTCTGAGCGTTCCTATTCGGCTCTTCAGCGTCTGTCTGTTCTGAGTGATGAGCAAAAAAAAAAAAAAAAAAAAAAAAAAAGCCGTTTCTGTATACAGGACTCGAAACGACTGATGTTTTTAATATTAATCACTCACTCACCGACTGCACGTTCTCTTTCTGTCATTTAGTTTTTTTGCACATGCTTGCAAAAGATTATCACGTTTCTGTCTATTGGATGAAAGAGATTTTATTCTATTATGGTTGTATAAAGAGGCAAATTGATAAATTGAGTCACTGTCCAAATGCATACTAAACTGTGCTGTTTCCATTCTGCTCACTGCTCTTTTGGGTTATAACATGGAGCATGTGAAGATTCGATAAAGTGCTGTTCTGCAGTTTGTGCAGTCGGCTGTGAACGCTTTCGGTTCAAAAGGCGAACAGAGGCATTAGAGAGGCCTCTCTGTTCCATGGCAGCTTTAAACCCCTTTCAGCTCGATTGCTAAAGCTTTGTTGTCACTGCCAGGATTAGAGTGTGAGAGCAATGGGAGAGAACAGGCTTCTCCAGGAATGCCCCCTTAACAACCTCATGAGCTCCACTTTGTGCTTATATACAGTGCATTATACAAAGCACCTATGCAAGCCCAAGCCATGACACAACCACCACCACCATGCTTCACTTATGAGCTGGATCGGTGTAATTCAACTATAAAGTTTGTGACCAATTACCGTAATTTTCGGACTTTTAAGCGCACCCAAATATAAGCCGCAACCACTGAATTTTACAGAGATTTTTATTTTGAACATAAATAAGCCGCACCTGTCTATAAGCCGCAGTCTACAATGTCTACATTAAAACTAATGAACTTTACACAGGCTTTAATGATAGACAGGGTGAAATATGTTGTGGCGTCTTTAAGAGCAGAGCGCATTTTGCCGCATTTTTCCGGTATTACTGCATGTGTGCAAGACTGAGGAATATGTCCTTATTATTTTCTGATGCTCATTTCTAAGTTTCTTTGACTAACCCGTAACGCTGTTGCCAAGAATAATAAAAAAGCACAAGTTTTGAAAACCTGTCTGTGCTTATATGATTTCTGTTGCAACTGGAGTTAGTGAGCTCTCCCTTCACCCAGACTCAACGCGTTACAACGGCTTGTATCTAAAGAGTAGCCCACCAAGAAAGTCATTGTTCACTGTCTTCCTCCTTCCTTTCACAACTATTTCTCTCGAGAGTTTATCTTTTGGCATCGTCGTGCGTTTAAAAATCACCATCGGTGAAGCTTTTCTCCCGATGCGTGCAGCTCAGAACACGGGTGAAGTGCGTTTTTTTTTCATGCCCGGTTGTTTTCAGTGTGACGAATGATTCACATTTCCTGTAGACAGTCCGAGTGAGCGGCAGGTCAAACGTCAGAGGAACCGCATCCATATTTATGATGTGGTGCGGCCCGATTCAGTGGGAGCGCATCTGATTTAAAGAATTTCATTGGTTCACCTGAGCCCGTTCGGCAATTTCATTGGTCTAATGTTATGGGGCTCAGTTTTTTGGCTTGAAGTTTGTGAAACCGGAAAAACCCATAAATTAGCCGCTTCGTTGTTTAAGCCGCGGGGTTCACAAAAAAAAAGTAGCGTCTTATAGTCCGGAAAATACGGTAACAAATTTCTATATTTCATCAAAAACAATTTTTTTTAATGTAATTCATTTTGATCAAAGTTTTCAAATAGGCATTATTATATCCAAAAACTTTACATTTTAGTATGTGAAACAGGAGAATGAGTTCATTAAAAATGGTAATTGAATTCAGTCATTTCAAACCAGGGAGGGAAATCAGGCATCACAGGTCCACCAGTTTTTATTATTATTATTATTATTATTATTATTATTATTATTATTATTATTTTTTATTTATTATTATTATTTTTTTAAAGAAAAGATTACATCCACATTTTTTACATTAAGTAGATGCTCTTATTCAGGGGCCCAGGAGTGGCAGGTTGATGTGGCTGGGATTTGAACTCATCACCTTGAGATCCAAAGTGTAACATTTGTACCAAATGCAATGCTTTTCTGTGTGTGGAAGATAGTTACAATCTGAGCGTTTTATGTTTTATGCGTTTTTCCTTTTATTTAATCAATATAATTTGTGCCAATTTAATTGATTACTTATTTCAATAAATGCAATTAAAGTGTATTGAATTAATAAGATTTATTCTATTTTATATTTATTATAAAGTATTCTTTTAGATATTATTTAACTAAGCAGGAATTTGATTGAAAATTGTTTTTAAAACATGAGCTGTGTAAATGTTCATAATAATAAACTACGTAAAAAAAAAAAATATGTTTTGCATTTCTTCCCCCCAACCGTACCGAAAGTGAACCAAACCGTGACTTAAAAATTGATGTACGCACTGAACCTTGAATTTTGTGTACCGTCGCACCATTAATACATGCCGTGTTGAAATTTCCCTATTTAATATTTTCCGGGGGGTTGGGTTGTGACGAAGAAAAAAGTGAAATATCTTGTTTGCACAGATGAAAGTAATTGCCTTCGCAAAGACACCATTAATTTGCATTTGTCTTGTTAAAGGTTCTATCGCATTCTCTGCATAAAAACACCATTGTGGAAAGAGTGATATTCAGGCTGTAAATTTAAAGGAGAATGTAGGCCAAAGAGAATTCCACAGATGTTGGAGCTAAAGTAATAAAAATGCTTAGATTAGCGAAAGGGTACAAAATAATATCTAAGGGTTTGGATATCCCAGTGAGCACAGTTAGATCAATAAGCAGGAAAGAAATCTGCACCACACTACCCAGGCACTGCTAAGTGAAGGCTGTCCATCAGAATTCAGCACTAAGGAGACTTGTGAAAGAAGCCACCGAGAGACCAACAATCATTTTGACGGAGCTACAGATTTCAGTGGCTGGTGGTGTAATGGTGCACCAGTCAAACATATCAAGAGCGGTGGGTAATGCAAGCCTCTGTGGATGGGGGGGGGCAAGAAAGAAGCCGTTACTCAAAGCAAAGTGTACAGCATGAGTGTCCCAGCTGAGATGATAAAGGTTTAGAGGTCAGATGAGACCAAGATAGTGCTTTTTGGCCACCATGGGGGAGCTTCTCCTCAGCAGGGGCTGGGAATCTTGATTGAATTGAAGAATCGATGGAGAAAAATATAAGGAAATCCTGCAAGAGAACCTGCTTTAGTCTGTTGGGAGGAAATTCAGCTTTCAGCAGGACAAAGATCCAAAGCACAAAGTCAAAGCACTGAAGTGGCTCAAGAACAAAAAGATACATGTCCTACAGTGGCCCAGTCAATGTCCTGATCTCAATCCTCGATTCTCAAATCGAGAATCTGCGGCACTGTTTGAACATTGAAGACGACGAGCGTCAACAAACCAGCCTGAACAACCTGCAGCAAATCCGCCCAGAAGAATTTGCCAAAATCACTTTGTTACTCTATGCAAAGCTGGAACAGATGTACCTCAAAAGACAAAGCTGGAACAGATGTACCTCAAAAGACAAAGCTGTTATTGCAACAAAAGTTGGCTCGGACAAATTAGTGTGTGAAGGTTGAATACTTATGCAAGCAGCATATTTAAACTTTTCATCAGCTTTCGATAAATGATTTTCGAGTTCCAGTGTTTTAAAATGAAATATTGAACAGGACGATTTTTTCAATGCACGATTTTCTTTTGGAATTCAGCAGCATGATATCATTGGTCTGGGGTGTGTATACTTTTGCAGGTTTTTGCGGTGTTTTTTTTTCGGTGGTTAAACAAATTTTCTCCGCCTTCTCGATGTGCCAATCACGCCTTTGCATATTCCACAAACAGCCAGTGGTGTAAAGTATTTCAGTAAATGTACTTCAATTACAGTGGTTTTTTTTTCTTTGTCTACTTTCTAGTTTCACAGAGTATCAAAGATATAAGAAACTTTTGCTCTCTTTTTCTAGATTTATGATTCAGTATATCTTCTATATTTTAATTAACAGTCCAATTAATTATTAATTACATTTCGCACAGCAGCTTTATGTTTCAGGGATCATTTATTCGCGATTTTTACTTTAATTTTGTTTGTCCGTTGAATATTAAAAGTTCTGTTTTGTGACCCGATATTGTGATTGATTTGTGAAATAAAGATCAGTTTTTTAAAAGATTTCTTTACTCGTTTTTTGTTTGTTTGTTCGACCGATCTTGGTTTCATTCCGGCATGTTGAAGAGGCCGTTGTGTTGATGCTGGTTAATGCAGTGTGGGCGTGTGCAATCTGATTTGTATTTCAAGAAATAAAACCACACATCAACTGTTTTTGCCTTTTTACTAACATGTGTCTTGGTGTTGAGGACCAACTTGAGTGTTAAGTTTTGCAGTAAAGTATCTATACTTTTAATCATTTTCAGGTCCTCTTTACACCTCTGCTAACAGCCATTGTGTGAAAAATCCAACAGATCTATACAACTGTTGTGTTATGCTGTTTGTGTGTGTGTTGTTTGCTGATGACGTTCCTTCTTGCCACCCTTCCCTGTAGCACAGACATATGAACTGGGAAATTGTTGTCATATGTAGGGAGCAAACAGAACTTGGCAGAAGTTGCTGCAGTTGTGTTAATGTTTCTGTGGGCCCCTCGTGAGCCCCCCTGAACCCAGATCCTGTCTCTTTCTATAGAAAACTCAATTTTAGCGCTGCAGCTATCCATTATTTTAGTAATCGAGTAACAATTATTCCTTCGATTAATCGAGTAATCGGATAAGAAGTGCTTTTTCTTTATTCAAGAGCAACACTAAATATACAAGAGAGAATAAGACGGGTCTCTTAAAATGTTTCCTTTATTAGAAAGAAATTGAAATCTGTGAAAAACGAAAATTTAGTGCATTTAATTGCCATATTACTTCAAATTGCAGATACAAATATATAAATAAAAATCGAAAAATCATTTTCCGTAACTGCACTTAACAGTGTTTTCTTTAGGTTTTAGTTAAAAATGATTTTCTTTGGCCCGAATCTTCTCCTCGTTCCTCCGTTTTTCATTCTGCAGCATCTTCTGTGTTACCTGTACAGAGCGCTCCAGAGATTAGTGGGCGGTGCGTCAGTAGTAATGGTCCGTGGAGAAACACAATGCTCCGTGTGTAGTTAAATAGAGTAAACAAAGCTTTTTTTGTATTCGAATTACTCGAGTGCACAAGGATTTACATCAATAATTACATCAGATTTTTACAAAGAAATTGCACATAATCCATATTGATCTCAAACATTTCCATGCACAAGAAAAGGCAAAGGTATTTCTAACAAGTTTTCTCCTGAATACACCATCGGTCACTCTTAAACCTAGGGTGGGATCTAATGAAGATCATAGAGTTTGTGGTGTTCAGTTAACACCAACAGAGTAAGAGAGCACTGGCCTTGTGCAAACCAGAGTCAAAACACATACAAACACATTACACTCCTTAATGATTTTGAATAAACATTCTCTTTACATTAATGGCACTGCTGTTCCACTGGCACATTACTGTCTTTATAGTGTTCTAATTTAAACTCTACTTCATTTTTCGGCTGCTCCCGTTAGGGGTCGCAACAGCAGATAATCCTTCTCCATATCACTCTGTCCTCTACATTTCACTCTTCCAAACACCATAAACTTTCACCACATCCATAAACCTCCTCGAACTTCCTCTTTTCCTCCATCCTCAGCATTCTCCTACCAATATACCCCATGTCCCTCCTCTGAACCATCTGAATCGCTCCTCCCTCACCTTGTTTCCAAAATGTCTTACATGCGCTGTCCCTCTACTAAACCTGTTTCTAAACCTGTCCATCCTCATCACTCCCAACGAAAACCTCAGCATCTTCAGCTCTGCTACCTCCAGCTCCACTTCCTGTCTTTTAGGCAATGCCAAGTGTTTTAAAGCAAATCCTGAATGGAGATACTGAAGGAAATCCTTCACAGTGAGACCAAACAACTGTTGAAGATATTTGAGGCTCGTGGCTTTTCTAGTTGGATGCTTGTGTTAAACCCGTTGATTTTTAACGATGTCACTAATTACTAGAGGTCGAATGATTAATTGATTTAGTCAATTAATCGTCATCGAAGGATGATTGCTGGAACTAACAACTATCGGCACAAATCCATACAACAATCCGATAGTTTTTCCGGGTTGTGTTATACAGTATGAGAGCAGCCTCTAGAGGCGAATCTCTAATGTGTTTTCACTGTGCTGTTTATTTGTGTCCTTTTTTTTCTTCCTTATTTATTTATTTGGAGTGTTACTTTTTGTTTCAGTTTGAATGTGTTTTATTTTCCTCATTATTAACATATTTATTTAGCACATTTTCATGATTCAATACTGTAATTTTTTTTTTACATCGAGTGTTATTTTTTGTTTCGTTTATTTGTTATCCAGTATCCATTTTAAAAACTATCGCTTGATTAATCGGTTATCGGCAAGTACAATACAACCGAGCTCTCGGTATCGGTGAAATCTATCTTTTGACGTCTACTGATTACTATTTAACATGTTTGACTGATTATGAATAGTCTTCCAATCTATAAAAGAGTACAGACATGCTTGCTAGCTGTAAGTTAGTTTGTATTTTTATTTTTATTAACAACTTTCCAGTTGTTAGTTACTTTTTTCCCATGATGCATGGTATCATTTGGTATCATTTGAGTGCATCACAAAATCCTGCCATTTCTGCCTTTTTATCTTAACCGTAAAATGTTTTGTAGACATTCATTTTATTTTTTTTAAATGTAACACAATCGACAGCTTGTGAGCGGAATGATATTGTAGTACATGTGGTGCAGCACGTATTTGTGACATATTTTTGTCATCTCACCACCTACAAATACATTTTCATCCCCGTGTTTGTGATGATCTATTAAGGCAGAAGAAGAAGTGTCATTATGCGTCATGTTCCCGGGCTGCTTTTTTTTTTTTTTTTTTTTTTTTAAAGCACAGCCTAACCATAACAGAGTGGAAGTTCTCACGACTTTGTGTCCTTGTGTCCCTCCTCTTATCTATTTTTTATCTATTTCTCCAAAGAGAGCTGTCTGACATCTGGATGCAAGCATGGAGCTTTGTGGGGGAGCTGTGTGTGTGTGTGTGTGTGTGTGTGTGTGTGTGTGTGTGTGTGTGTGTGTGTGTGTGTGTGTGTTTATTCAAAGCTGTGCTTTAGATAATTGCCTGCGATAACGAAGCATACAGACGAGGAGACATGCACACCTCCAGAATCCCCACAACGCCTCGTGTTGATCAGAGTCAGTTTTCCGTGTGGACCACGACCTCACCAGCGGTTATTTATGATAATAGATATGTACCTCAGTTCTACCGAATAGTATGAACTTTTTCCTTCTGTATGTTCTCGTATGCCACATGCCTTCGAGAACACAAGCACAGACAGAGTGTGGAGCCACAAGGTCAATTTAATTGTTTTTGCAAAACACTGAGGACAATTGGGTTTAACATAATGAAATTCTGTGTCATTTGCATCTATACTGTACGTGTTAAACATCTCGGGGAACACGGAAACTTTAATAGAGCTACAGAGTGAAAAACAGTATATAAGACTGTGTGGTTGTTCTCTCACTGAGTGAAGTTTCTCCCGATTAGACTGGACGCATTTCTGTGTAAATGATCTGACAGAAGGTTTCTTCTGAATTCTGCTGCTTTATTATGGAGTTCATCAGAAGTAAAGATTAGTGAGTCTGTTTCCAAAAAAAACTAGTCAAGTCAAAGTTTGCTTTAAAGTTTGCTTATTATATCTCTATAGAACCCTAATTCAGGGTATTTATGTATAAAAGCGTACTTTAAAAATGCAAAAGCCAGATATCTTTCATTTAGACATTTTAAAACTTATAGTGACTGCTTGTTGAGTGCATGGGGGATTTCTCCTCTGAGCAAATTTACTCATGCTGGGCATGGAGAAGCTGGTGTTGGATCTGTGATGATCGCAAATGTTGAGCTATTTTATGAGTTGCTCAGTGGCTCCTGGTTCCATAATCTCAAATGACTGTATAAGACTGTAGGAAGGACGTTACTCATAATCTCACTCTCCAGTGTTCTGTATTGTTTAAAGATTTATAATCACACTCTTGATGTCACCCAAATGAGGATGGGTTCCCCTTTTGAGTCTGGTTCCTCTCAAGGTTCCTTCTTCATAACATTTAAGGGAGTTTTTCCTTACCACGTTCACCATGGCTGCTCATTAGGGATAAATACACACCATTCACCTTAACTCTTAAATTCTGTAAAGCTGCTTTGAGACAATGTCTGTTGTGAAAAGTGCTATAGACATAAACTTGACTTGTTTGTTTCTGTAAAAAAAAAAACAAAAAAAAAAACAATGTAGGATGTAAATTTTGTGAATCAGCATTTGTATTGTTTAATGATAATTGCAGATGGCAAGTTGACAACCATGCTTTACAAAAACAACCGTTTTGTCTAGTTGTGAAGGTATATAAGCATCTAGAATATCATTAATACAGTTTGTGCAATAATAAAATGATATTTGCATAAATTCAATATAAAAACATTGAAAACAAGCATTTGAACGCGGCAAAGCCGCTTTAAATCACGTTTGAAAACGGATACGTTACTGTTGTAGCAGACAAAAGCTATAAAAAGAGAACGGAACGGAGAAACGCAGCAAGAGAACGTCTTTAAAAGTAAATAAAAAAGGAAAACCTATACATTGGTGAACAAATGCATAATCATTCACTGAAAACCAAAACAGTGACTAAAAATGGGATTGTTTACTGCTGCTGTCATTTGCTTCTCTTAGATTTAGTGTTTGTTCGCATCGGTTTAATTGAATATGAATTATAAACATTTACACAATAGCACTTTATTAAACTGCACCATTTTCACATGATGAGGATTATACAGTTTCTACTCACCGTGCTGATGTTTCACCTTCATCCGTGACACGTGTTTTCTTTTTTCTTTTCGCACGTGGCTCCAGTTATCTTAGAAGCCAATTAGAGATAATCCGAGGTCAGATTTTAGCGATAGCTATGTTGGTAGCTAAAAATAAATTTTATTTAAATGCTTTTGCCTTTTAGGAAGCCATTTTAATCATGACTGTTTGGATTAATGTGAAATGGTAACGCATTAAAGTAGGATTCCATTTGAATCATGAACTGAAGCTAATAAATGCAATAAAGCTGTTGTTTGTTAATGTCGGTATTAACAGCGCAGACGCAACCTGGAAAAACTAACGCTATCGAATTTTTGTCAGTGCTGTCTGTGCTGATTAATCGATGAATCGGTCGACCTGCGCTCCTGAGCCATTCTAGCACACTGTTGATATGAATTACAGTCCTAAACCCTCCTCACAGTTCTTGTGTTGCTCAGTAACTCAGGTCATTAACTCTCATTGGTTAGATTGTTCATCCTAGCCAATGCACTTGTACATCTTTACGTCGAAGTTCAGTTCATTTGAACTTCGGTCACTGTATTCCACTGTATAGATGTTGAGCTCTGCGGCTTGTGCTCAATAAGAGTTTTGGCCTCTGCTTGCTGTACCAACATGCAGAAACATCATCACTCTCCCCCAGCAGGACCGGTTTGTCTCTGATTCACAATCCTGCCTGTTCCCCCAGATTCATGTGATTAGGAACATGCTTCGGCAAGTGCATTGGGACCACGGCAGTCCTCGCCAGGATTTATAACATGCACTTGGAGTGGATGTTATTTTTTATAAAAAATATTACTAAAAAAGACTAGGCATAGTTAAGTCTGTTAATTAAATTATTACCGTTTTGTGTGTGACGGAGATGGCGAGGGGTGCGTCCCTTTGGGCTGGTGTGTGTGCATCAGTAGGAGAAAAACCTGTAGGTGTTGGTGTTAGTGCTTGGATCTGAAAATATGATGATTTATTCCTTATGAAATCTGCGTGTGCTGTGTGTGTAATGCAAGAGAAGGAAAGCGAGACATCCTGTGCCTGCATCAGGTGATCATCAGGCCCAAGCTTGAATCTGAGCATACAGGTCATGCAAGAATATTCTTCTAAAATTCTTTCTTTTTTTTCCCCATTCGGGTTGTGATTATTAGCTTACTCACTATACAAATGCGGCCAAAAATGTACGTTTTCCGAAGAATACATAACCCCCCACCCCACCCCCGTACCACATGCTGCCACCCCCATGCTGTACAGTAGGGATTGTGTTCTTCACATTGATTCACCAGTTCTCACTAATGTGCAACATCTTCCAAAAGACTGGTCAAAAGTACCTGCTCACTTCAGAGTGGAAAGAAAATGGAGATGCAGGAGCTTCTTAATGGTGGTTGTACAGGATTTTTCCAGCTCCTGGTTGTACTTTGTGAATAATGCGACGTCTGTGTGGCCTGAGGATTCATCATTATGGATTTTTTTGAATATATTTGCTAATTCTACTTTGCAACTCTTGTCCTGATGCGTAGCTCAGGGAGATACTGTTGATTTACGGTACCAGCTGGATAAATGAAAGGACCTAAATTCCCACTGCATCGCTCTCTTTAAGTAAAGATGAAGCGAGCAAACGGCATTGTGGGTAATTGCCCAACTAACCGAAATGAAAACCAGCTCAAGAGTTTCCTAGGACATTGAAAATATTTAGAACCGCTTGTCACAGGGATTGTGTGTGTGTGTGTGTGTCTGAAGGAGTGTGTCAGTAGGAGTGGATGATTGCTTCTCCATCAACTCTTATTCACACGGCCTGCGTGGGAGTTGGAAATGACCTCCTTGTGCTTCAGCGCTGGAGCAGTTACAAGACCCTCAGTCACTTGTCGTTCTCTGTAGAAAAAGAAATTGCATTGTGTGTCAACGAGGGCGCATGCGAGAGCGAGAGAGAGAGATGCGTAATAAAGAAAACTGAAAGCGTCTGGAAAAAGATGTAAAAAAAAACAACTGAGGTTTGTTGGAAAGGAAAACAGTTGGTCTATTTGTCTGTTTAAACCCGTAAACATCTTACGAAAAAAAGAAAATCACATTGAAATTTGCAGTCCTGCAAGCACCAAAACCACTTCCCCGGCCAGCTGCTGCGCTTTTGAAGAAGACCCTCTGCTGGTTAAATGGTTCTCTTGGTATTTTGGCTCGTTCTCCTACTCAGATTCCGAAGAGTCCATGTTGTCCTCGTTCATCTCCATCCTACGATCATCTTCCTGTTTACTATGTCGAGGTCGGAAGCAGTCTAAGGGACAGCAAAAGGGCACAAACCCACGAAGGCTTTTCCCGTTTCAGTCTCAGTGTATTTTCTAGAGGGCACCAGGGCAGTGATGTAATGCAATACAACCACAAACCTCACTACTCTATCAGTCGAGTAAGTGGCGTGTGAGCTGCACAAGCGGGCTTTTTTACAGTACATGTTTACTGTGATGTTCCCCCTGGAGTAAAGTGTTATCTGGGTTGGGGCTTGTTTGTTAGCGTGTGCTCCCAGGCTATGGGCGCTCTGCCATATGGAGGGCTTTGGAGCTATGATGTTTAGTTACTGCTGTTCACATTATATTTACTAGCACAAATTGTATTTCAGCTCCAAAGGAAACATTTTCATCTGAATCCAAAACTGATCTAAATCTCACAAATTCAAAATGTCTGATTCAGAGTTTTGGGGAACTTTGGGGGCTCAGAAACAAAAGCAGATAAAAAGCCATGTCACAAGGCTTAGTTTATTTATTCGTAGTCGTTCAGCGGTCTTCAAACAACAAAACCTGGTAAATCCAGAAAAACATTGCTGTTGAAACTTAATGCTTAATTTATTAATCAGATTCGTTTGATAAACGAGTTCATTTCGCCTCACACTCCCTGACTTGAGTTTCTGCCAGCTTGATTCCAAACAACCCTCGAAGTGATCCTCGCCAACAATGTGAAGCAGGCTGAAAGGTCGCAACAAGTAGCCCACTATGCTGCATTCAACGTAACTTTGTTTTCAGGTATCAGTCTGGAAAGATCTACATTACAAGCATTACTTAAGCTTCTGCGACTCCAGTAAACCACAATGAGAGTCGCTATCTCCAATAGGAGAAAAGTGCTTAATATTCCCAGAAATGTGTGGCTGACCGACGTTCTTCCAAAACAGCAGACAATTCACAAATGAACCTGGACGATTATTTAAGGAACTGCAGGACTTTGCCTCAGATAAGGTAGGCAAAAATCATATTCAGTGCAGAGTTACAGTACTACCCAAGACTCGCCTGACCCTCAGGCCTTTTATATCTGGCACAAAGCTAACATAAGATTTCACAATAAGAATAGGAACATCATATCCCTATTTACATATGGTGGTTCTTTTTTTGTTGCTATAGCAACATGCTTTAATAGTCAGAATGGTTCATGAATTCTGCTCTTTCCCAGATGACTGAGAATATCTGGTCATCTCTATAACGGACAAGAGCATTGTGCTCCAATGAGATGGCAAAGCTGGACCGCAAATATGAATTTCTCAGGATTCCTTCAGAGCACCTGCAAGTACTAGAAACTTATCTTCAGAAAATCATAATAGTTCCTCATGTTTAACATGTTTTGTATTTACTAGAGGTCGACCGATTAATCAGTTTTGCTGATTGCTGGAGTTATCGGCCATCGGCAAGTATCCATACCGATAGTTTTTCCGGGTTGCGTTATACAGCACGAGAGCAGCATCTAGAGGCGAATCACTTCATCACTGTTTATTTAAAGTGCCTTTGTTTAAATTCATTTTGAATGTAACTGTTTTTATTTGGAGGGTTACATTTTGTTTCAGTTTATTTTCTTCCTCAATATTTATTAATATAATGAATATATTCATATTTATTTCATTTAACACATTTTCATGATTCATTGCTTTTTTATTTGTTTTATTTTTGGAATTATATTCGGGACTATTTTACAAAGTGTTATGTTTTTTTGTTTTGTTTTTTTAATCCAGTATCTATTAAAAAAAATGAATTGGTTTATTAATTAGATATCGGCGCGTATGATCCAACCCAACAAATCAGTAAAATCCACTATCAGTCGACCTCTCGTATCTACTACTACTGTACCTCGAACTAATGCTGTATTGATGAGACTTTTTGGCTGTTCCAGATATAGAATAGTTCTAATTGGAGCCTTATCTTAAAAAAGGAGATGATCTTCAAACAGAGGAGAAAGAACCTTTCCAGTAGAGAATAAAAAAACCGCGATAAGTTCAAGTGAAAATCCATGACATGGTTGAAGGTATTCAGACAGACTCCAGCCTGACGTTGTGTGGAAACTTGGGCGGATTTTTTCTTTTCTTTTTGATTTTGCGTTAGATTACACTGGGAAGCTACAATACCACAGACGCACTATGCTACTTAATCCTCGGGTTTGTTGAAGATTGTACCTCCGGGGCCTTTATATAACGTCTGTACGATCAGATTTTGTATTAAACCACATGGATTCAGGAGAGTAAGTAAAATTCCCAGAACTGCATAAAATCCACAGCTATATAAATAAGAAGGATATTTTCATACAAAGCTGCCAGGTGGTGCAGACATGAACGGTGTTTCTAACTAGATAACGTCCCCAAATGATTATTCAAACAAACACAAATAGTTGCACGAGCGTGTACGTGGCCTTATTATACATTATGGGAGTAGCGTTAATGCTACTGATCATAAACCATGGAGATGCTCATGGTCGGAAACTAAACTAAAAATAAGTCATAGTCACTTGTTATTTATTTGCCACATTTCTGTTTGCTCGATCTTGTCTGTTATTCTGATTGCTGCTGTTCCCTTCAGAGCACGGCTTCTCCATGCTGACTCACAGCAGAAATGTGAGCAAATGTGTATGCAGATAGGGAGAAGATCCTGGTAATGTCGTCTCCTGGCTGATTTTAGGCGCATGAACAGACCTGGCACGTGAGTGAGAAGCGTCTCTTAGATTAGTTAGTCGCATCTCCTGGTGGCTAAACCATAGCAGGAGCTAGAATTTGTTTTCTAAAATGTTGTGTTCTGATTTGGGTGTGAGAAGCACAACAGACTCACTCATACAGAACCTTGATTTGTATTGCATGCTATTAAAGTAGACGTCCAACTCTGTTTCGGTTTTTACGCATCACATCAATGTACAGTTACATCTCAACCATGATGGAACTGTGATGAATGGACATTCGCTGCAACCCAGATGAGGATGGGTTTCCCATTTGACTCCTCTCAGGGTTTCTACCTCATGCCGACTTTCTCTTTCATTAGGGAGAAACTTACAATTATAAGGAAATTATTAATTCATGAATAATTAATTAAAATGATGCATGCTTTTATACAACTTTGTAACCGCTGTATTTCTGCAAAGCTGCTTTGAGACAGCGGCCATTGTTAAAAGCTTTATACAAATAAAAAAGAATGGAATTAAATCGAATTTCAAGCCGATTGTTGTGGTTGCAGTCAATTAGGACGGACAAGTCTTCCGATTCAAATCATTGTCACGAATGTGTTCAAATTCATCTTGTTTTGCTGACTAAGAATTAAAGTATGAAAAAGTTTAGCTTGCTAGCTAGCTTTATGTCTAATTACTACTTTAACAAACTGCATTGCTCGCTTAAAATCGGTCGGGAAAGCAGCTAGCTAATGTTGGGACGCTAACTGTTTAAGCCAAGGCTAATATCGAGCAGCGATCCGTGTGATCGCTTTCAGTCAGTCATTTTGTTATTTATAATTAGATAACTTAAAACATTGTGCAAAATCATTGTGTAAAGCAACCACTATTAAAAAGAAAAAAATAAGGTTTTTTTGGTAGCTGAAGGCTGTTTGAGCAGAAGTTTGCGCAAAAACTAAAACAACTTAAGTTACAAGAGGCGTAATTAATACCAAGACACAGCATGAAGGTCTACAGCAGAATAAGCAGCCGTGGCTGTAATATGACGTGCTCTAGAAGTGAAACCAGAAACGTTTGGTTTGTACAAGAAGATGCCTATTAAACTGCCTGTAACAAACATAATAGCTGTAATCATTTCACGTTGTTTAGATAGTTTTGTCACTATTGTATTCTCTCTCTCTCTCTCTCTCTCTCTCTCTCAGATTCAGATCCGTGTTTTTTCTGGCAAAATTAAAGTATGAGTAGTTTGTATAAAGACTAATGTAAAAATGCCAACCTGTTAGAAAGCAATGAAATCATTCTGACATCACATCAATATGGCTGCTCACATAATAAACAGTGAACACAGTAGCACTTCTTACATTAAAATAGGTTTTACTGTACAAGTTATGACCTCCAGCCACATTTCCAAATGATGTAGTGCAGAGCTCTAAACGAGAGACCGTATTTACTCTGAGCGAGAGAGATGGAACGTGACGCAGAGCAGATGAGACACTTCTGGAATGCATTAGCACGTCCGCTCCTGTCTCGGCCATTTTTTTGCAAAGCAGAAGGCATTATTGTGCATCTGCTTGGCTTCTTGTTCTTACCTCCCATTGCATTTTAATGACTCGTCTAATAACCAACTGACGCCATGTATTGAAATCGGTCTCCGTGTTCCAGTGGCCCAATGAGGATAAAGTTCTGTTTCAGGGGAATTGTTGTTGCTGCCGAGTCTGGAATGCGAATAGGACGGCAAATATTACACACACACACACACACACACACACACACACACACACACACACACACACACACACACACACACACACTGAGCTGTTCAGATGTGCAACTTTGTTTGCTATTAGATTCCACAGCTAAGGCAGCTGAAAAGAGAGCTACTTATCATGGCAGTCACATGGCTGATGAGATTAAGTCCTCAGGTTCAGTTTATTGTCCTCCAACAGGGAACACTTCAGCTGAAAAGTTCAACACCGTGAAAGTTTCAATAATATGGAATTCCTCAGGACAAAATTCAATTTGATATTTCACAGTTCTTCTTGTGAGGATAATTGAATGATCGCTCAGTGGTTGAGATGTTGGATTTCTAATCTGAGGGGAAATCTGGTCCTGAGTTCTAATTCCAGCACCACCAAGCTGCCATTGCTGGGCCCCTAAGCAAGGCCCCTTAACCCTCAATCACTGTTATATAATTGTCCTCTAAGGAGGTCAACCAATTCATTGGTTTTGGTAATTAATCTGCACCGGTAGGTGATTGCTGAAAATATCGGTTATACGCAAAAAGCATCCCGATAGTTTTTCCGGGTTGTGTTATACAGTACGCGAGCGACCTCTAGAGGCGAATCTGTGACACCACGTGCTGTTTATTTAAAATTCTTTTTTATTTATTTTGGATGTAATTGTTTTTATTTATTAACTTCTTTTTTTTTTTTTAGCTTGAATGCTGTCTTATTTTCCTCAACATTTATCAATATAAGTTATCAGGGCTGTAGCTGTCTATTTTTTAGTAATAGAGTATTCTACCAATTATTCCCTTGATTTTTTGAGTCATTGGATGAGAAGTACTTTTTCTTTATTAAAGAGCAATACTTAATGTACAAGAGAAAATCAGACGGGTCTCTTAAAATAAATGTCATTTTTTTTCCTTGTTAGAATTTTTTTTATTTTATTGCCAAAATTGCCTCCAAGAATATCTGTGAAAACTAAAACCATTTAGTGCATTTAATTGCCATATTACCCCAAAATGCAAATATAAAACAAAAAATATATATATAAATTTCACTTAAAGTACACACTGAGGGGTGTTTCTCGCAATACACATTTCTGGTGCATCCAACTGTGAACCTTGTTGTCGGCCTGAAGTTCGAAGCTGTTGGTGTATGAACACGGCTCCTCTGCTTCATCTGTCTTGTTCCGTCTTCTCCAGAGCTGATTGTTAGACAGAGTTCTCTCCAGGAAACGGAGGCTCAGTTTGATACCACGCGATATTATTGATTGATTCTATTGTACTTTCTGGCACTACAGAGGGCGTGACTCCGCCCAAATGGTGCCTTGCTTTCGGTCGCCTTTGATCCGAAAGGGAAACACAAAACCCCTAAAAAAAAAATTTTTTTTTGTATTCGAGTTACTTGAGAAATCATTTCAGTTGTAATTAATATATTTATATTCATTTCATTTAACACATTTTCATGATTCAGTACTGTTTTTTTTAACCAGTATCTATTTTTTTTAACTATCCATTAACGAGTACGATCCAATCTTGCTGTTTGTATCGGTAAAATTCTCGGTCAACATCTAATTAAGAAAACTGTAGGCTGCTTTGGAAAAGATCATCTACCAAATGCCATAAATGTTGATGAACAACTTACTAAGTCGTAACAAGGAGAAAACTATTCTTTCTAATGTGATTAGATCATAGTGACAATCTTTTATGAGTAAAGATGAACAAGACAGGTGACTCATCTTACACATTGGTTCTCATCACACCTAAATGATTAATGCAGATCTTCTTTATATGTGTAACAGTCAGAGACCTGCCTTACAAATGTAATCTTTATTTGGTTGTCCATGATTTTTATTCCTGGAAGCCCTAGAATTTTGGAAGTGAGGGGAAAATGGGGAAACCTAAACATTTTCCAGCTCTGATTCCATGGATTTGCAGGATCAGACCCTTGGTTCAGACCCCAACAGCGAGTTGAAGCTCTGCTCAGTGACTTATTTGTTTTAGCATTGATGAAATATAACAAAATGCGATTTGTGCCGATAAAGTTTGAAGCATGTTGCGCTCTGTTATTCATGTCACCGTTCCTCGGTCCTTGGGGGCTGCTGAAATCAGCCCACACGCTGTTCTCCCAGGCCTCCCGGGCTGTTAAATGCTAATGTGTAGCGTAATTGAAATGTGCTCTGACTTTGAATCTTGTTAATAATGGTAATCCTGTCTGCATACAGAAATAAAGAGACACGGAGGAGACGGAAAGAAGCGGGAAAAAAACCCCTCCCTCTGCTTCGGGCCTTCACCAAGCAATCACAATACACTCGTCTGAACGATTCACTTGATAATTCATACCGCGCTCATTCATTGCTGCACATCACGTGTCCGAGCAAACAAACGTCCCGTGAAGGACAAGGCGGAAGAGCGACGCTTTCAAATCTCATTTTCTCCGTTTGTTAAACATGTTCGCTTCAAAACATTCCTGCTCGCATTTCTATAGAAAGAAAATAAACCAAAACAAACTGCAAACAGGAAGGAACTAGTAGGATTGCACGATGCTAATTGGAGGTTTGTGGCATTGGTGGAAATGGTGCTCGCATTTGAACATCCGTATAAAGAGCTTTGTTTGAGTTCAGCACTTCATCGGTCTGGACATGTATGACTCCAGGACCACACACTGATTGTAGTTATGATTAGCATTTCCTGCTCCACCCTGACACCACTGGCTAATCATAGCCTGCATCTGGACAGAGGCCAGTGTGTGGTGCGTTTGTATGTGTGCCCGTGCACATACCAACCTGTGATGCCGTTTCCTCATCATACACGGTGTTCACTCCAGAATGTATGACCACCAGGATGATGCACTTACTGATGGTAAAAGTACATACATTAAGGATGGTTAAATATGTGGTTTTTGTATTACAGTGTATAATTTTTTATATATTTGCAAAAATTTGATGCGCTATACTTTTTTAGAAACTCAAGCAATCATTTGTGACCTGTATTTTCTTTGTAGATCGATTTTTTCGTCACTAAACTGTTTCTCCAGGGCGTTCTCTCAGCACCACCGCTGCTACGGAGGCCGAGGCGTGTCCTGAGAGTCACATAGAATACAGATTAACATGGCAGAGGCAGAGCTGCGTCTTCCTGCAGACACAACAGGAAAAGAACATCTGAAATTATTTTTGTTCCTTTGCATCGTATCGTGTTGAAATCGGATCGCACCGCATCGTAATGGGGGTGACTCGGATCGCATCGGGAAGTTGCTTCATAGGTTGTGTCCCGTTGTTGGCTACGCATCGAGATGAAAATTGAATCGGCCCCAGTTATGGAGAAACACATTCTTTACACACCTTATGGTTCACTTTAATCAGAACACATGCGCATTAAAATTTATCAAATTTAAAAGCTTCTGTTAATACTAATATCAAACTCGTCACTTGGCAGTGATGTTAATGTTATGGCTGATTGGTGTATGGATGCATGGCGGTGATTTTGTTGAAGGTATGAATGGCGTAGAATTAACTTGCATTGCTGAATGGTTTACAGGGGTCATTTAAAGCCTGTATAATATATATACATGCATGTATTAAACAATTTGAAACAGTCTAATGATAATTTAATTATAGTAAATTGTATACTGTAGTAAAGTGTGTGCTGTGAACTCCTTTTTGGCCGTCATTCTCTTCAGACTAACTCCCAGTGGCACAAGCCGCTAACACTGTTACAGTTCTGATGGTCAGCGATAATGCTTTTAATGGAAAATGTTCTTCTTTTCTTGGTTAGTCATCATTTATTTAGGGAAATTTAGATTTTTCATCTTTTAGCTAAAAAAATTCCGACCCTTCACAGTGTTTGGTTGGATCATGTGAGCGGGTTTGATGTGTGTGATGGCTCCTGGAGTCCAGCAGGGGGAACTAGTTCCTTACTCATCTTTAATTCAGTGACAGTTTGTTCAACTCCCATAGTGTGGTCTGACTTTTCCTGTTTTATTTTTTGTTACTCAGATTCAGATAGAAGTCCACCTGCTGTGCTAAACCCCCTCCTGCTTCCTTCATCTCCAAACATTTCATTTAAATCTGATGTTTTTTTTTTTCTCTTTGTATGTGTTGGAATGGTGAAGCTCCAGTGCCTACACTAAAAAATAAGAATAATAGAAATAAGAAATAATCATTAAAAAGTCATAATAAAGGGAGAATAAAAAAAGCAGAAATTAATTTCTATGGTAATCCCCAGAAACTTGTATTACTCACTGAGTGAATCATGCAGATCTATTTATTCATTTAATATTTTACGGGGTTATAAATGACAAGAAATATAAATCATTAACACATTTTCAAGCTCTCACGTACAAACCTGCGGAGCAGAAGGTTTGAAAAATCGTCAAGGATACCTTATTTTATTTGTGTGTTCATTTAAAAAAAATAAAATAAAATTCTGAAAATTCTGTACATTTCTATCAAATGCGACGCAGAAGTTGAGCAGCTTGTGCTTTAGGGGAACCTGATGAGATCATTCATATATATGTAGAATATCAGGCACAAGAAAAACAACACTGGAGGTCATATTGATCGTATCAGATTCATAACCACCACTGCAAAGCAACGCTAAGTTTCTGAAGAAGACCTGAGCAGGAAAGTGCTAAACTAGTGTCCATTTTCATGTACTTCAGTTTGTGGGGGTTCGTTTTTTATTAATTAATTGTGCGTGGGTGCAGTTGTTTAACATGGAAGCGTTCAAAATTCTTTTCTTTAGCCTTCATCTCACCCAAAAATCTAACGCAAGCTAAGCTGAGGTGTTAATAACGGCGATTTGAATGTTCTTAGTCGTTCCTAAACGTTCCGTTTCCTTTACTCTCAATCTCACATGTTTACTGAAAGGAGAAATAAGTCTGTGATTGAGTTATTAACATTTAGCTACACTCATCTTATTGGCATTCCAGTTGGCTAGCTGCTCTAACGATCCAGTTAAATGTGAAAGGCCGTGACTTTTAGAGCACCGAAATTGAACCTTCCCACGGAAACGCTCATGTGAAATGTCTCACCGAGACGTGGAAACGGTGCGTTTTTGCACAACGTGTTTCCGCTGTCTAATCGTTTTCAGGGATTTTCGAGCCGAGTGGAAACACCAGTGCTCACTGAGAAGCTTTGAGGATGTAATATCTCCAGTACTAACCAAATAATCCTTTTTCTGTTTCATGTCCTGCTTGAACACCTGAACAGGTAAGTTTTTTCTGGATATACTATATGTAGGCTGCAGTCGTGTCCTTGCCTTGCTGTTCTGCATTCTTGGTTACGTTGCTAATTTGTTCTCAAAGCAGGCATATGGTACAGAATCCACACAATCACAGTCACAGGTGTTTTTTTGTATGTGTGTTTTTTGTATGTGGTAATAATCCATGGCACTGATGTGATGAGATCAGTGAATGAGTACGGGACAGTAATTTTGAGAAAAAAAAAGTTGTGGAATAAACCACAGCAGCTTTCAGCCTCGGGGCTCGACTCCCTTTGCCTTAGGGCTTGACTCCCTCTGCCTCAGGGCTGCCTTAAGGCTCGACTTCCTTTGCCTCATGACTCGACTCCCATCATTTTCACGACTGGTCTCCCTTAACCTCATGACTCGACTCCCTCAGCCTCACTACTGGTCTCACTTAGCCTAATGACTGCTCTCCCTTAACCTCATGCCTCGACTCCCTCAGTCTTATGACTGGTCTTCCTCAGTCTCATGACTCGACTTCCTGAGTCTTCCGA
Organism: Silurus aristotelis; assembly: GCF_946808225.1. Lineage (NCBI taxonomy): Eukaryota > Metazoa > Chordata > Actinopteri > Siluriformes > Siluridae > Silurus > Silurus aristotelis. Next base: position 15,568,719 of record NC_139597.1, read on the forward strand.
TTGGTCTCCCCAAACCTTCTGACTGGTCTCCATCAGCCTTATGGCTCGACTTCCTCAGTCTCAGGACTCTAATCCATCAGAGTTAGGACTCGACTTTAGCAGCCTTAGTGCTCGACTCTCGACTCCCTCAACCTTAATGGCTTGACACCCTCAGCCTGAAGGCATGATGTCATCAGCCTCTGTGCTCAACTATTGACTCACCCTGCCTTGGGACTAGACTCCCTCAGTCTCAGGAATCAATTCCCTCAGTCTAGGGACTTCAATTCAATTTAATTCATTTTTATTTGTATAGCGCTTTTAACAATGAACATTGACTCAAAGCAGCTTTACACAGATAATGTGGTGATTAAAAGTAAATTTGTTCTTTGTAAGTAAGTTTGTTACTTATGCACAACTGTGGCAAGGAAAAACTCCCCAAGACGGCATAAGGAAGAAACCTTGAGAGGAACCAGACTCAAGAGGGAACCCATCCTCATCTGGGTTGCACTGAATGTCCATTTGTAGCAGATATACGATGTTGCAGGGTACAGTGATGATAATCAGAAGCAAACTGTATTCCCGAGTCAGTGTAGCAGACTGTTGACATTAACTACAGTCCAATCCATCCTCAAAGCACCCGTTCTTACTCCGGAATTTAATGGAACCACCCAAGGCGTTGATGAGAAACCGTCCCAAGCTGCACAGAGTGGCAGAACACTATCCAGAGGCAGGCCTGGACGAAGTGGGAAGCTCCACGGAGGGGAGAGGGGCAGGAACAGTGGTCACTGGAACCTCAGGAGCATGTTTAACTCGACCGAGAGAGAGAGAGAGAGAGAGAGAGAGAGAGAGAGAAGGATATGGATTATTAAGTGTCATTGTTGTATGACTTGATTTCCTCAACCCTAGGACATCGACTCCCTTAGTTTCAGGGCTTGACTCCCTCTGCCTCAGAAATCTACTGCCTCTGCCTCAGGGCTTGACTCTTGAATTCCTCAGTCTCAGAGATTGACTCCCTCAGCTTCAGGACTCCTCGTCTTCAAGACTCGACTCCCTCAGTACTAGGATTTGACTCCTCAGTCCTAGGATTCGACTCCCTCAGCCTCAGGATCTGACTCCCTCAGTTTTGACACCCTGACATGTTTTTTGCCGATTCCCCTTTGGCACTTGTCAGTAAAGAACAGCGAGGCACTAGGGGTGTGTGTTCTTTTGTCACAGTGTGCTGCCCTTTGCCAACAGCATGTGTGTGTGTCTGTGTGTGCAATAGAGACAGATGGTAGCCATGGCAACTAGACTGAGGTAGTGTAGAGATGGCATTGATGGTTGTGGTCCATAATTGTTCGTTCTCTCTCTTTCTCTCTCTCTCTCTCTCTCTCTCTCTCTCTCTCTCAACTCTCTCTCTCTCTCTCTCTCTCTCTCTCTCTCTCTCTCTCTCTCTCTCTGTCTTCAGCAATGACTGTCAATTTTTATAATTTCTTATTTATAACTGTATTCTTGCTAGAATTGTATATGCATGTTAACATTAGACACAATCAAATAGCTAAGTAACATAAAATGGTTTATGTTTAAACTCCTCCTCTGAGATGAGATGAATGCTGATGTATGCAGAAATTCTGAAACGTTTGATATTTAATCAAAGTCACAAAGTAATAGAAGTTTGTATTATCCTGAGTTAATGAATTAATTCTCAAATCAAACCCAGATCTTCTGGAATAAGACTCCTTGTTGATAAACTTCATGGTTTATATTTAGGAGTCTCAAACACCTGCACCCAGGACCACCATGGGCCACTTGTATAAAGTATTTTTATGCCTCTGTACTGGCATAGACCATATGATCATGCTGTTTCTTCTACGTGGTAAAAAAGTTAATGGTCCATTGCAAAGTTGCTTCTTGGAATGAAATGCAATTTTTTATATCAAATAATATAATTATCTAAACATTGTTTCCATGCACTGTTTCTGAATGGGTGCCAGGAACCTGCTGGATGTGGACTTTGTAAATGAGTTTTTTAAGAGAATGAGTACACTGAAGCTAATATAAATTCATCTCTATCTAGTTTTTCTTTTGCATCTTTGCCCTAGTAGAAGAGTAACATTTATGACTTGTTTTCGGATTGGATTGTGTTCTTCCTGTAAGAAAGAAGCAGTGTCTCCAATCATCATTAATAAAAAAATCCTTTATAAGAGAGAAAAATGCTGACATTTTGCTAGAAAAGTGCCCACTTTCACTTCCTGTCTTTATCCATTAATCTCCCACAGTAAACATAAATAGTAATACATTTGTTTGGCTTTGTGTTTGAAAGCAGGGTTTCAATTATCCATTTTATTTCATATTTTTGTTCTGTATTTTTTTCTTTCATTCCTTGATTTGTTTGTCTGAACACTCTCTCCTATATTTCGTTCTTTGTTTCTCTCAGTTCATCGGTTGTTTTTTGTAACTTTTGTGTTCTTTGTTTTTTTTTTTGGCTGAGCCCTTTATTCAGAACATCTTTACACCATTCATGCAGTTATCTAATCAGCCAATCATGTGACTGCAGCATTACATCAAATCCAGCAGCAGCTTCAGTTAGTGAACACCACAACCACGAGGATGGGGAAATGATCTCTGTGCCTGTGGTATAATTGTTAGGATCAGAAACTGCCGATCTCCTTGTTTTTTCTTGTAATTGTTGTAGGCTCACCAACACAGAATAGTTGAAAACTGGAAAAGAAAATGTATCCTGGACTAATTAATCTGGATTAATTGGGCACCCAAAGCAGAAATCCATGAACTCAACAGTCCAGCCTGGTGGAGGTGGTGTAATGATGCGAGGAATGTTTTTTTCCTCCTTTTTGGCCTGTGATTTGACACACGGATCAAATGCCACAGGCTTGTTTGAGTATTGATGAACATGCGCATCCCTTGATGGCCACAGCATGATTACAATTAGTACAGTAAAACCCAGTTGGACGAGCATAATTCGTTCTTAAAAATTGCTCGTAGGTCAATTTTCTCGTACGTTCGAACTGATTTTCCCCATAAGAATGAATGTAAAAGTGATTTAATCCGTTCCGAGACCTCATTCGATTGCTTATTTCTGCACTTAAAATGTATTTGTAGCCTGTTTTAACAAACAAATACACCGCAAACTACCGTAATGTAAACATCATTTAACACTTACTCATGTGGTAGTGGTTGATTGCGAAAGTGTGAGACACAAACTCGCTCATAAACTCTTCGGTTTCCATGGTAATTCTATTTACTTTCGTTTTCACAGCACCATCACTCATTTTCTTGGGAGACATTTTTTAAGATTTCTAGTGAAATAAAAATATAAAACAAAAAAAAGTTAAGTTTTTGCTGCGACCGAGTGATACGTCATCATCTAAGCGACTGATGCGACTCTCCGCTGAAAACGGGGAACCGGCAGCGTGGGTTTGCTCGGGCCTTCGAAATTTGCTCGTGAAACAGGGTAAACTTTTGCGAGCGAGCTCACTCGTATCTCCGTTTGCTCGTTCTATAGGTTGCTCGTACAATGGCCTTTTACTGTAATATTATTTCATATCCGAAGGAAAGCATTTACAGCTGCATGTTTTATCTTGTTAATGCCACCGGAAATCATATTGTTTAACAAATGGTGGCTGCTGGAATTGGATTTAAAAACTTTTAAATGGAAATGGCAGAACAGAGCATTTAAAATATAGAGAATGTTTTTTTCCTCACAAAATAACATTACAAAATCTTAAAATCAAGAAAGTTGCTGCTAATTAGACAAACAGGTCAGTGATGTTTTTTACACACAAGAATAAAATATATTGAATAAAAAAATAAAGAAAAACAAGAGGCAGAAAACCCAAAAGGGCTCAATTAAAGAATCTACTTAAGCAATAAAGAAAACAAAAACAACTAATAATAATAATAATAAAAATAACAAATATGTACGTGTAAATGACTGGAATTTAATTACGTGTCAAACACACAAGAGTAAAGACTCCAAAAACAAATAAAATACAAAGTGCATATCAAAAAGGGGGAAAAATTACAACGCAGCACTAAGATGACCCTAAAGACCCTCTATACATCTTTTATGGCATGTTAAAGAACTTTTTTTTTTGCGAGATTGGATAAATCATTTCATTATTTAAAACCCAAAACTGTATCAAATATCGACCACTGCAGCTGAGACTTTCGAGTCACGTGACGGTGAACCTGTGAATTTGCTTTCAAGAACATTCGAAAATGCTCTGGAATGAAAACCTCACTCAAATCTGTTTTATACATAAACAAATTGGAAGGACTTGAAGTTTTCGAAATGAAGAAGCAGATGAAGTTTGTGTTCGATCGGGACTATATTGCAACCTGTTATTGTTAATGGTACATTACTGTAGTTATTCTGTCCATCTTTCCATCTTTCCGCTCTGTTTCTTGTACAAACCAATGGCCTGGTTAGTTTCAAAAGTCCATTACTTTAGGATGGTTAAAAAAAACAAAACAAGCAAAGCAGGACACACACGCATCATTATATTTACCAGGGCATCATAAACAGTCACAGATTCGTAAGATGGATGGTGTGATGAGGTGGGATGCGGTTTGAAGAGTGTGGGCAGGAAGCTGTGTGTCGGTGACTGAGGTATTGCTGGTAACCTCAGTCGTCTGGCTGTGTATTAACCCGAGTAGTGTGTTCTGGGCATGCTCAGATCGAGCCTCTCGCCACCGAGACGCATGCGAGATGGAGCTCAGAGAAGAAGCAGCATCATTTCTACCACTTCTTCAATGTGTGAGTCTCTCTCCCTCCTTCAATCTCCCCCTCTCCCTCTCTCTCTCTCTCTCTCTCTCTCTCTCTCTCTCTCTCTCTCCATTCTCCATGTCTCTTTATGCTGCTGTTTTGTTTGCGGGAGATTAAGTGTGGCAGATGCGCGTTGTGTCCGTGCAGAATGAATAGACGTGGCGGCGCAGACGGAGCGCAGGCTAATTTCAATGCGCACATTCACGTGCACACGCAGATAAAAAGAAACGTTTTTTTTTTTTATTATTTCTCTCTCTCTCTTTGGTTTGATGGAGCACACACACTGAGCTCTGCTAATTGAATTTTTTTCAGTATTGCTTTTTGATGCTGTTTTTATTATTATGAGAAGGAATGTTGTGGATCCTCGGGAGGATGCGTCTGCTTTTTTTTTTAAGAGTGGAATCTGTATCCAAATTTCGTTCTTATTTATTGACAAAGGAAAGGAGAGTTTTCTTTGTCCATACTGATTTATCGTTGTACTGTAGATAAACGCTTGTGCCTGTCCTGTGTCTCGTGATGGTTGTGCCAGACGAGGTTTTCTTTCTCTGTTCTACACTGCATGCCTAAACTCTTGTACATGAGCACTCTTTTACATAAACACACTTCCATGCAGGTATATACACTCCCACACACACACACACACACACACGCTTGCAAACTGCTGATGTGTGATCAGCCCCTACAGGAAGCTATATGTAGGACAACACACAGTATAAGGCCAGGAGGCTGTTATGTAACTGTCATCTTCACTTCAGCCTGAGACGAACAATCTCTCAGCATATCCTGATCATCAGAATCTCGTTACGTATTCATTCAGTACAGTCGCTTCAACACGGGTGGAAATGTTTGTTGATGAGACAAGTCAGAGGAGAGGACGTAACTTAGAAAGCCACTCTTTAACAACATGGTGCGCTGAAAAGCATTTCGCCTGTTAAACCTTGAGAATAGCAGATCACATCCGGTTCCACTGATTTCAGCTAAGAACAGCAAACTGGAGGCTACAGTGGGCAACAATACAGGACATCAGTGATGGTAAGGTCCACCGGTGTAACGGAAAAAAATGTTGCATTGATTTTAATCGTCGATGCATCGTTTTAAACAGATGTGCATGGGTAAAAAACTATTTATTTATATATAATTATGAGTAGATGCGCAACACTTTTATTATTTAGAAAGTGACCAATAATTTGTGACCAATATTTGATATGTGGATCGATTTCTTTTCTCTCAGCACCACCGCTGCTACGTGAATATGTCGTATCGCAGCACTACGGGGGCTGGGGCGCGCACTGAGAGTCACATAGATTACAGATTAACATGGCAGAGGCAGAGCTGTGTCTTCCTGCAGACACAACAGGAAGAGAACGTCTGGTTTTTGCACTACAAATGTCTGTCTGTGAACGAAGCCATAGGTATCAGTACCATATTAAATTAGCCTCAGTTATGGAAAAGCAGTTAAGGCTCTCATTTACAAGTCACATTTCAGCAGCCTTTTTATTATATGTTCTTAAGGGACAATACAATAGAAAGAAACTTGGATATATTTCAGTAGTAAATGTGCAGTTTGTATATCAGTACAGATTTACTCTCCTCTAAAAATAACTCAATATACAGCCGTTATTGTCAAAATAAATGGCAACAAAAGTGAGTACACCCTAAGTGTCCAAAGTGTCAATATTTACTGTGAGCACCATTGTTATCCAGCACTGCTTTAATCCTCCTGGGCATAGAATTCACCAGAGCTTGACAGGGTTGTTGCTGAGATCCTCTTCCACTCATGACATCATGGAGCTGCTGGATGTTAGACACATGGCGCTTCTTCACCTTCCACTTGAGGATGCCCCACAGGTGCTCAAAAGGGTTCAGGTCTGGAGACATACCTGGCCACTCCTTCACCTTCAACTTCCTCAGCAAGTTGGTCATCTTGGCGGTGTGTTTGCGTTATTTTGACGTTCAGCCCAGTTTCTAAATCGATGGGAATATGCTCTGCTTCAGAGTGTTACAGTACATTTTGGAATCCAAGTTCACTGCGGCCCCAGACCATGATCCTGCCACCACCATGCTTGACTGTAGGAGAAACACCAACGTTTTTTTTTTTTTGTGAGCCAGCTTCAGAATGGGACGACGCCCATGCAAACGGACTTGTTGCAGTGTCTGACAAGCGGACCTGCCGCTTCTGCAACATCTAAAGCAATGCTGGCAGCACTCATGATCTTCTTATAGCTCAGACTGTCTTTGTGGAGGATTCTTAAACCCTTGACAGTCTTTACAATAAGGTGCCATGTTGAACATCCAGTGGTCAGTATGAGGGGAATTTTACTCAAAGCACCAAATTTTAACTGCTCTAATACAAGATACACAAATTTGTATGGTCCTGTCAGGTCCTGTCAAGCAGACAAAAACATCAACATGATGAATAGGACGTGTGGCTTTACACGGGTTACACGACGTGCAGCTGTGATCACTTAGGGTGTACTCACTTTTGCCAGCTCTTTTGACAATAATGGCTGTATATTGAGTTATTTTTAGTGGACAGTAAATCTGTACTGCTACACAAACTGCACACTGACTAAAATATATCCAAGTTTCATTTCTTTAGTCTTGTGCCTTGAGATGATTTACTGCAATGGGTGCTGGAATGTGAGCGGTGTACTTACTTTTGTGTTTAGCGTTCGTTATAAGTTTATGCTTTTAAAACTGATATTTAGAATGAGTAATATTTCTGTAAAGCCGTTTTGTGACTGTTTTTTTTTTAGTTTTACACCAATATAAATCCAACATCCTGTTCGCTTTTACAGGCTGGATTTACTGTAACGCGAGCGGCGAGCTTGATAAGCCTATCGCAGACCCACGCAGCATCTCATAAAGCCTGTGAGTTGCATAAGTGTCCCTTACTCTGAGCTGAAGCCATGCTGCGTGTGGACCCTATGGAAACAAATACATTTTTAAAGACTGCAAGTGAGCCATCTGGGTCAGGACATAAAGCTTCATGTGTTGCTTATAGACAGACAGAATTAGACCATTGAGGAGACTTTTCGTGGGTTTGGGCTTTTAGATTGTAGTGTTTCAGCAGGGTTTACAGCAGACCTGGATAGAGGATGCACTAAAAGTGTGGCAGTGGCTGTCACTTTATGATGAATGAATTCCAAACCACCTGCAGTTTGTAGGCTGCGCCTCATATCCATCTAAATACTGTGATTGGAGCCTGAGGGAACTGCTTAGAAACACAGAGACCAAAACATCTTCTGGTTTTTAATTTAGATCAGAAGCTTGTTGTTGTTGTTCAGATTGGAAGCTTTCCAACCTCAAATTGTCCCCAAGCTTAAGCTTTTTTTTCTTCTTAGTATCTGATGGTGGTGTTTTTTTTTTTTTTTCTTTCTTTTTTTTTTGAAGGATCTGTTCATACACCTTGAAAATGATTATGAACTGAAATGTAGTGTGAACAGACCTGGACTTGATCTCACTGCACCGTACACCTTAAAACCCCGGTGCACTCAAATCAGCTTCTGCTGTAATCTGTTCTGGCATTGTGACATGTTCAGCCAGTTTATCTTCGTGTGGTTTTTTGATGTTCTTGATAAATAAAATTCAGTGTTTCTGAATCGAATTGAAACACTTTGTCTTCTGTCCTTTATTGTCGTGCTCCATTTTGTTCTGCAGTCGAGGATTTGAGTCTATTAGTGCTCCGTGTCCTAAAAAGCCCCAGTAGGCCATGGAATGAGATGGAGAACAGCAGGAGTCTCTTCCCCCGGCTCACTATTGAGCAACTCCTTGGGATTCGTATTGCTCTTAAAACCTAGGAGGTTAAATTCGAGTTCTTGAGACTTGTCCAAGGGAGTACAAGTGCAATAAATTCTCTGATTTTTGCATTATGCCCTGATCAGTACTCATGTAAGATCAACCATCAATAAAAAAGGTACGTGTTGAGATGCACGTCGTTGTAACTGTATTTTTGGTGTGTGTTTACTTGAGAATGATTGAAGTTGTGTGTACTTCAACTCACTTTTTTACTTTTAAAATTTTTTTCCCCCATCATCTTTCATTCATGACATGCAGAACATCTTTTAAATATGCTCAGCTTAGCTTCCTTCAGTTTACTGTCAAGTCAGTAATCAGCACCATGCTGGAGTATTTGCCAGTGTAGATCAAAGATCCTGATTTCCATTTTCCATTTCACTGTAACTGAAACTGCTGTATCTGTCTGAAATGTGTTTAGCTAATCAGGAGTCATGTGACATGTTCTTAACTGGACAGAAAGCAGCAGTGTTATCGTGATGTTAAAAATAATACATAAGCATAGAAATCTTTTTTCCCATAAACTTTCCTTATACAAAAGCCACAAGTCAAACTGTTTTTCTAGTTCATGTTTCTTAGATAATCGTTTTGAGGTGCCACAATGCGGCAGGGCGGGGCAGGGCGGGGCAGGGCAGGGCAGGGCAGGGCAGGGGAATAAATAAATTGTGATCTTTACAAAGTTATACTACACTATATGCGATCACTTGTTTTTTGACCAATATACAGACATGGTACCAGGATTGTCCATTGTACCAGGATCTGTTGAATACCGGATTGTAGTTGGAAAGGTGGAAGTTCAGAGCATTGAGACATTATCTAATGATCTGAAGGAGCTAAATGGAGCATTATTGCATGTGTATAACTTATTTGGAGAAAATAGTGATTTTGAAAAAGACAAATTTGACAAACTGAAAAATGGGAATATACAACCGTGGACAAAATCTGACAAAAGTAATAATAAATAAAAATTCTATGAATGTTAACCAATGAAAGTCAGACATTGCTTCTCAACCATGCTTCAATGGAATTATAAAAAAAAAAAAAAACTCATGGAAGTAACAAAAAATGGTTCCGAGAGTTAACATCAAAAAACGTCATTATTTGTAGAGACGCAGCACCGAGTATGACTAGCTGTGTTGGAAAAGGGCCGAAAATTTCCAGTTGAAAACTTCCCAGGAATTTATGGGAGTTTGTGAGTTAACGGGAATCTACGGGAATTAATTGTACGTTTGGGAAAATTTTTAGCAACTGTCTCATATACAACCGTAAATATAAACATTTTGTTTCCACACCTTTATCTTCCCTCCACAGACACACATTTTCTCTCTCTCTCTCTATTAAAACGTTCAAATAAAAGTCATCTTATGGCACAACGTCTCTCAGTAGGATTTCAAGCATCAGAATAGATCTGAATAAAGTGTTATTTGTATCTATTTTGTCAGTTTTGCACTACAAACATCAATGACAGCATTAATTAGTCAATTCTGATAAGTGACAGTGGTATAAGTGGGATCATCGAATTAGGTGTGAGGTCTTTCACCATTTTAATGCACTCTGCTTCACCTTGAGCTGTTTTTCACCTCCACATTGTGTTAAAATCCTGCAACTCACCTCGCCATGGTTTACCCCAGAGTTCATCTACAGTGAAATCAAGTCATTTGCATGGTCTGTGTTCGTGTATCAGTATTGTCTCGGTGTTTAGCTTGGTTCTAGCCAACCTGAACGCCAAGTACAGAAATAACTAATGTGTACGATGCGGTTCAGCTGAAATGGAAAAAGGAGAAGAATAAAGCCTCGGGCTGAGACATCAAAAAACGTGGTTATCTCAAATAATTGCTTGGTTTGGAAATGTATTTATTACTTCTATCATTGTTATATTCAAAAGTCTCATTTGCACCAGGTACCACTTTTTTGTTGTTTAAACAGCTTCATGAAAAAGCTCCATAAATTGCTGTTCGCTCGGAGCTACGCGTTTAGTTCACGAGAGCATTTCTTCAGGAATCGCGATTTTACATTCAAGGCTTTTAACGGCATAACTTTTTTAGAGATCTATTAATACATCAAACTGAAGTCCAAATTAAAATCTAATCAAGCCCTGACAGATGAATCATCTTCTGTTGTTGTCTTTTTCCTTCTCAAAGGAAAGGCCTCCATTATTCATTCTCTTTTCCCAGAGCTCATCATGAATCATAGGTTTGCCTTGTGATGGTCTGACGTTTCAGTACAGTGCAGAGTGAGAAATTCTCCACTCCAAATATTTGCAAAGAAAACTGTATTTCAGAGAATCAGTACTATAGTTGTATAAGTTTAATAGAGGAGACTCGCCAGAATGTAAACTGACTACTACAGATACATGTTTTTTTTAACTGATCAGTGCAGATGCTCCGAGTTTTGATTTTTCGATAGTTATACTTATTGCTGGTTTTAATAAATAAAAAATACTCATTTTCAATATTCATTTGTTGCACATGGTATTATTAGAATTATACATTTGCATGACATCGAATATACATGTACCTTCAAGATTTTGAGTATAAAGACAAAAGATTTAGATTCATAAGGCTAAAATATTACAAGAAAAAAGTTTTTGGTGTACAATTATTTTACACGATTATTATGATGATTATTTTTGGTTAGATAAGTGCATTTCACAATCCAAATGCTGATGACATGACAGTGTTGGATCGGTCTGTTCTACCCGTTAAGGCTCTCGAGCATCTGAATCTCCAGAATCTCCAGAAAAGAAAGGTGGTGACTGACTTGCCTGCTCCTACTGACCACCAGGAGCCATAAAAAGTGGGCCGTTTTAATTTCTCAGGAAACCTCTTGCTTGGCGCCACCTACAGAACCGTCTCCCTGCGTCATCACGGAGTCGCGAGTTCATGTGTAATCTGACAGCTCTAAAACTGGGCCGAGAAAACAACTGATGAGAACGCCGTGCTCTGCCTAGAAAAATATTGGCATGGGACTGAAAATTCCCAAAAGGCATGAGAGAGTTTCAAATGCTGGCCAGCTTCGTCTGATTGTCGATGACAAACACAACGTAAGGTTTTAAACGTAATGTGTACACAACCAGTGAAAAGATTGTAACACCAGAAACGCCGCTCCATGCATCACGCTGAGTACAGTTTTAAGGACTGCATGAAAACCATGGCAGGCTTGGAGAGTGTGAATCATGCCTTATGCTCTCCGAGAGGTACGAGCGAGCTGCTCTGTGTGGGCGTAGGAGAGGAGAAAGGACGATGCGTGGCCCACTCAAACTGAAAATGGACATCCGAAAGCTGTGGCATGAGAGTCACCTGTACAAGCGGCCAAGCGCACCTATGCAGCTACCAGAAACATACAAATCTCTGAGTTTTTTTCATCTCTAGCCTTGAGATTATAATATAAGAAACTCACCAAAATGTTTTAAATAGTTACCACAACATGCCTGAATTCCTTGAATCTGATTGGTCAGATGGTAAAAATGCTCGGCATAAAAGTTAACGATGGATGTGATGCATCGATTAAAAAAAAAAAATAAAAAAATAAAGACGTGTGCATCAGATAGAAGTTAAGATTTGTTTCAGGATGCATCGTTTTTAACTTATTTGCATCAGTCAAAACCGATTTATTTATATACAGTGTATAAAATATAATGCGCTATACTTTTATTTTGAAAATTAGCAATTTGTAAACAATACTTGATATGTAGATTGATTTCTCGTCGCTAAACTGTTTCTCCAGCGCGTTCTCTCAACACGTGAATGACGTGTCGCAACACTACGGGGGCCGAGGCGTGTCCTGAGAGTTACATAAAATACAGATTAACATGGCAGAGGCAGAGCTGCGTCTTCCTGCAGACACAACAGGCAAAGAACATCTGTTTTTATTTCATCTTTATTCTTTTTGCACTACTAAGGCCTGTTTGTGAAAGAGCCCAGACGTTACAAGTCAGACAGCGTTAAAGTAAATTCATGATTTGTTGTCCGTCAAAAACAAAGAAATTAAAGCGAACTCTCTGTAACATATTGAACTGCATTGAAAAGCATAATATTTTTTAATTGCATTGTACTGCATTAAATGGCATCGAGACAAGGGATAGGGAGAGGAACTGGCTGATGACTGGGGAGGTGAGGGAGGGTAATAGAGGGAGAGACAGAGCAAACAAAAGAGACTGTTTATTGTGGCCACTCTATAAAGAGTGCAGTATGTCTGCCATTATTAGATGTAATTGCTGCAGTAAAATAACACACTCTAAAATCCACTTCATGGTGGTAAAGTAACTCTGCATCGTTCCACATCATTACAGCATTGAATAGTTTTTTATCTGTCTGTCGATCCTTTTACATCCTTACTAATCTCATGCTAGAGCACACTATTTAAGTGCACACTGTTCTTTGCCATCACCAGGCCAAACTACTGACAAAGCAGTTTAAGACAATAGAAGGTTGCAATTGGCAGATTTGGATCTAAACCTTTGCTTTGACCCAACCACCAAGAGATCAGACTGATCGATTGGATAAATGTATTGAGGTGATAAAATAATACTTTCAAACCTTTCAACTTTCCTGTGGTTACATTCTTTTGAGAGGCAAATGAACCTTATCAATAGTTTATGGTGTGAAAGATGCCAGATCAGGTCAGGACAATTAATTATAGCTATTAGGATTATTATCAGTATACTAAGCCAGTTTGTTTTTTTTATTCTTCAGTTGTGCTGAAAACACAGACTCAGACATTGTGTCGCAGAGCTGTTTCATGCACCAGACTTGACCTACTCTCGGTTTGCTAGTCCACCTCACTCTTCTTGACAAGCACACAAACAAATCAATAATAACTATATGTGGAATTCTTCAGCTTATGCTTTTGTCTCCAGACATGACTGGGCATAAAATAGGCAGAGTTTCCCAGAGTTACGGATGGGCAACACTTTACCAGTCTGTTAATGTGGAAAATTTTCAGAATAATGAACTTACAATTGTGACTTTCATTATCGACAGTACATAATCTCATCAAAATATCTTAGAATCTGGAGAAATTAGTTTTTCTGGGATCTTCAGGCCAGTTGGAATTGCATTTAAAAAACAGGCATGATTCTGTAATGAAAATCACTGCATGGGCTTAGAAACCCCTCCAGAAATTATTGTCTGTGAACACAGTTTGCCAGGCAATGAACAAATGCAGGTTAAACCTCTATCATGCAAAGGAGAATCCATACGTGGACATGATCCAGAAAAGAAATGGTCTTATCTGGGGTGAAGCTCATTTAAAATGGACTGAGGCAAAGTTGACTGCCACATTCTTCAGACTAAAGAGGATAGGGACCATTAGGCTTATCATCAGTGCTCAGTACAAAGGCCTAATTGTATGGGGGTGCATTAGTGCTTATGAAATAAAAGTCTTTCACATCTGGAAAGTTATCATCAATGCTGAAAGGTATATACAGGTTTTAGCAACATGCTTCCATCTAGAAAAAAATGTTTTGTATGTTTTATTGTAAATGAAATATGGGTTTATAAATGGAGATGTATATTGACAGGGATATAACCTACAATAAAATGGTCAATAGGATGTTATGTAATTTAAATGCATAATCATTGTTAGAGTGCAGATTATCAAAATGTCTAATTGCTTAATATTTTAATACTTTTTTAATATTAAGAAAATCTATTTAAAACAAGTCAATGTTAATGCGTTTAGTATTTAAATATTCTCCTGTCACTCTCCTGTTTAGTTACAATTTTAAACGTGAAGTCGAGGAGAAGCAGCCACCCGTGCTTGATTTTCGTTTGGAAAATAATTGTTTGCACAACATATTTTTTCATCAATTAGTTTGACAGCTCTGTTCAATGACTGAAAACCGACTTGAAAATAATAACCGTGATCAGATTTTAAATCACGACCTCGCCTTTAACAGTCTTTTGCCAGATCCCACTTCCCTGCTATAAACATTAAACATGATTTATCTCGCTACAATTTATGTTCTTGAATCAATTATAATGTGACTTTTTCTTTTTATACAAGATTTCATGTTTTGCTCTTCTTCATGATTTAGTATCTGGTTTGAACATGGAGCGCTGGAATGCTGCAATTTAACTGCCAATTCAGCAGATAAATTTTTTTGCTTCAGACAAGCAACAATGCAAACAGACCCATTTTCTTTAGCTGCATTTCTTATTGCTGTTGCATTAATGTCCTGTTTTCATTGCAGTTTCATTCCAAAAATCTGGTCGATCTCGCTCAGTTTGTCTGCCACCTGGTGGCAGAGTCAAGAAATGCTTTACACTATCAGACCATATAGTAAGATGGATAAATGTTAGACAGTGTGTGTGTGTGTGTGTGTGTGTGTGTGTGTGTACCTTATCTTATTCTCATTCTCTCTCCAAGTTTTATTCTCATTTTCTCAGTAAAATGTATATGGCTAGAAAAAGAACGAACGATAAGAACTCAAAGCCCGGGACACACCAAGCTGACGGTCGGCCATCGGGGCGCGTCGGGGGTGTTTTTGAGTGTCGTCACCTTTTAGTTTCCTTGTTTGGATGCCGAAAACACACTACTGCCACCTGCTGTCGGAGAGTTATGTTTACTTAAGCAAGCACAGAATGTAATAATCGACCTAGTTTGCAGCACAATCAGCCGATGCCGATTAATAAAACCTTTGCTTGCAAATAAAGCAGTGTTTACAGAGCAGTGAGGGAGGAGGCTGATTTCCACACTTTACGTTTACGGTTCTGAAGCTGCAGTTTATTTCAATGTACAGAATATCGCTAGTCAACACAGTAAAGGTGTACTCGTGTATTTAAAAGGAACTTTGTTTATTTTCACGTGAAATACGTCAGCTTCCGCTTTCATGCTCACAGACGGGCTTCAGTTAACAGTGGTTTGGTGCAGCTCTTAGATCTGAAGTGAAAAACACGAGTGTGTGCTACAGTGCTGCACTATTGTACACACTCCATTTTCTCTCTCTTTCTCTCTCTCTCTCTCTAGCTCTCGCTTTCTCTAGCTCTCTCTCTCCCTCTCTCCATGCACACACACACTCTCTCTTTCTCTGTCTCTCTCTCTCTCTCTCTCTCTCTCTCTCTCTCTCTCTCTCTCTCTCTCTCTCTCTACCTCTCTATACCTTTCTCTCTCTATATATATATCACTCTCTCCCTCCCTCTCTCTCCCTCTCCCTCCCTCTCTCTCTCTCTCTCTCTCTCTCTCTCTCTCTCTCTCTCTCTCTCTCTACCTCTCTATACCTTTCTCTCTCTATATATATATCACTCTCTCCCTCCCTCTCTTTCCCTCTCCCTCCCTCTCTCTCTCTCTCTCTCTCTCTCTCTCTCTCTCTCTCTCTCTCTGTCTCTCTCTCTCTCTGATGTGCCTTTTAGAGAACTCGCTTTGCTCAGATGTGTGTATGAGGGACATCACAAGCGCAGGTTGTGTAATTGTAATATTGCACAATAGCTGAATAAATATATAGAGAGTAAAGCGAATGAGCAGAAGCGATAAATGAAGCAAAGGATCCTCTGACATCATCCTTGGACAAAGTGTGGAGTGTAAACCACACAAATTGATTGATTGACAGCAGCTCTGTGTAACATTACACTCCTGTACAGTGGTTTAAATGTAGAAACTTTGGTAGGAAGGTTGTGAATTCAGATCCCATGAGCAGGACTCTGATCCCTCAACTGCTCAGGTGTGTAAATGAGATCTTTGAATAATGGCATCGGCCAAATGCCATAACTGTAAATGTGGATTATTGGGGTTTCACAGTTTCCAGGTTATTTCAACTACAATCGAGAAAAATCTGTCATTATAAAAACCATTTCATCATTAACAATAATAGCAGTAGTAGTATTATTATAGATTATAATACATGCAGTAGCATTATAGATTAGATTAGGGATTATAGTAGTTGTAGTATTATAGATTATAATATCAGTTTCAGCACTATAGATTGTTAGTATTTTAAAGAGAACACCAGCTTGTTGGTCCAATTTATTGACTAATTTGGATTTGGAGAATGTTTAGTGTCCATCTGGTGTAAATGACAGCAGCACCACAGGGAGGTGACCTCTGTTGATCGCCCCCTGAAAGGTCATGCAAAAGCTAAATAGAGGTACGCCTTTTGCATTTTAAACTTTGAAACAGTACTTTGAGCTGCATTGTCATGTTTTTTGCATAAATAACCATCAATACAAACAACAATAAATAATACTTTTCTGTATCCAAAAACAGAATGTCCCAAAGGGAAAATAAATAAATAAATAAGTTAGTGGGTGGGATATTTTAGGCAGCAAGTGAACATTTTGTCCTCAAAGTTGACGTGTTAGAAGCAGGAAAAATGGGCAAGCGTAAGGATTTGAGCGAGTTTGACAAAGGCCAAATTGTGATGTCTAGACGACTGGGTCAGAGCGTCTCCAAAACCGCAGCTCTTGTGGGCTGTTCCTGGTCAGCAGTAGTCAGTATCTATCAAAAGTGGCCAACAGACGAGCTCCAGTAGCTCAAATTACTGAAGAAGTTAATGCTGTTGATGCTTGACAGGTCAGGACTGTTTGGGCAGCAAAAGGGGGACCAACTCAATATTAGGCAGGTGATCATTATGTTATGCTGATCAGTGGCTATAAAGTGACGCCTGATCTTTGTATTAACAGGAGTTAAATTTTTCTTTGGAAAAATAAGTGTTTAAGTTTTCCAGTGTTTGGAGATTCGATTAGTTTTGGGACAATTTCCAGTATAAACATATGACTGTCGGTGTATACTGGTCTGATGCCAGTTTATATTTTGTTTGTTTTTCTCCCCTTTACTTGTGATATTGTACTGTTTTTGGTACTATGGGCAAATCTGAGGATATTTTATAGGATGGAACACAGAATGGTGCCTTCACAGTTACCTGCTCAGAGTCAGCCAAACACCAGGAACCATGGTAACTGTACATGCTGCAGTTTGATATCAGCGTTTGAGGCGAGATACATTGTGACAGTGAGACATAGGCCTGGAGCGCAGGGTCAGGTCACCTTGAATGTCAGTGGCAGCTGGTCCAGGAAGACTTCACTACTCTCACAGCTGCTTTCCCTTGTGCTCCACTGAGCTTTCTGTAGACTTCATGCACTGATCTGTGAACATTTCCACAATATAAAAAAATATTAAAAAATCTCATATGCTCTTTTTTATGGGGATTTTATTTTGAGTTTTTAGTTTTGTAATCTGTCATGTCCTAATGAAATTATTCACTGAAAATATCGGTTATCTGCAAAAATCCATACTGATGGACAGTTTTTCCAGGTTGTGTTTGGTCGGCTGTCGTAATACCATACGAGAGCGGCCTCTAGAGGAGAATCTTTGTTCTGACATGCGAGACTGTGTGCTGTACCTCATTCATATTATTTCATAGTGCATTAACTAAAGTTAACATACACAAATAAATTAGCTTAATTTAAAAATGTATTAGTAAGTGATTAAATTAACAAAAAATCAATACTTCTAAAGCATTTATTAACCTCAGTTACAAATAGAATTTTATTTTAAATTACTATTTCACATAAATCCAAACTGCCATGTCACTGAAATTGCATTTATTTGTGTAGTAAAGTTCAGTACTCCTACATCGAGTGTGTGGTTATTTATTTTTTATTTAATTTTTCTATCCAGTAGCCATTTTAAATCGCTTGATTTATCAGTTATCGGCAAGTACAATCCAACCGAGCTATCAGTATCTGTAAAATCCACTATCGAACTCTAGTTTTCAGGTGGACCATGGATTCATCCTCAGCAGTAGTGATTCTCAGCAAAATGTGTAGCATGTAATTTGGCGCTTTGGTGTTTTTGTATTTTTCATCTTACATACATCTTTAATTATGACCAGAATTCTGCTACAGCAATGTTTCAATTCTGAGCCAATCTCAAACAGTTTGCACTGTGCTGTAAAGGTAGTTTGCTTTTATTTTATTAATACATCTGTCTATAGAGATTATAATAAATTCTAAATTAGACTTGACCAGGATCAGCTGTTTACTGGAGATAAATAAATGAACAATAAACATATGGCAGCATTTATTTTTGTCTCTCTCTCTCTCCCCGCCTTTCTAAACCTCTCCTTTCCTCTCTCTCTCTCTCTCTCTCTCTCTCTCTCTCTCTCTCTCTCTCTCTCTCTCTCCCTCCCTTCTCTCCTTCTCTTCTTCTCACAGCCACAATGAGCGAAAAGTGACCTGCAAACATCCGGTCTCTGGTGCACCATCACAAGACAACTGCATCTTTGTCGTCAACGAACAGTAAGTATTTCCGTCTTTTTTCCTTGTTTTTCTTTTCTCCCTCTTTTAGAAGACTAGCTAGAATTTTCTCATTTCTCTTGTATGCTTTTGGGCTGTGTTCCAAATTGACGGTAGTGCATGTAGTAAAGGGTGATAATCGGATCAAATCTTCACCAAATTCAGTTTGATATGGTCAGAGTGCAGGTATTGAACCTAATATATAAACGATACACACTTAACTTCAAATATTTCAGTCATGATCTCGATCATTAGAAAATGAACATGAGCCATCGTAACTCTTGAATCAACTGTTTAATAACATTATACTGAAATATATTTTCTTGTAATATTTTAGCTTTCTGAAAATATGCCCCATATGACTTACTGCAGATTATAAAACTTTAATATGTAATGCCAATTTTCAAAGTTATGCGGTTTTATTTTTTTAAATAATAAAATAATACAAATTTTAGTCTGTAGCTGAATTTTGGTGTTTACTGAGTCAGTCAATGGGTTGCTATTAACTGACATAGTCTTTATGTTCTATCCTAAACATTGTATAGGTCAGTATTAGTCACAGCTCTCAGCATCTGTTTCTGTAAAACTGTTATTATCACATGCTGATCATAAGAGAAGCACTGGGACACGTTAGCTGAAGAAAATCGCAGCTGACTCTTGAGTATAAAGCTGACATTATATTCAGTGCTCTGCTGATTCTGTGTGTGTATTTATAATACAGTTCACAACAAGTGCAGTGTTGGAAACTGAATAGAAAAAAAAAAAAAGGTTCTAGTCTCCCTACTTCCTGTAGTCCTGTAAACTGAGCTCCACTTATGAGTGCAGCAGAGACTCGTGCAAACTTGCAAATGAGATTAACACTGATTCTTCTCAATTCGCTGTTAGAGGATGTGACGAAGAAACATGACAGCATAATTTGGTCGTGTCAATTTTTGTTGGAGACATACTGAGGAGGAAAAAACGTTCAACTGAGAGATGGAAAATCAACAGGATCTGTTATATTTGTAGATTATAGAAATTAATAGTAAAAAATGGAAGCATTTTAAGGCATTTATACAGTGTGTGTGTGTGTATATATATATATATATATATATATATATATATATATATATATATATATATATATATATATACGTATATAGAACCCCAATTCCAAAAAAGTTGCAAAATGTCATTTAAAAACAGAATGCAATGATTTGCAATTCTCATTAATCAATATTTTATTCACAAAAAAAAATTAAGAGAAATTTAGGTCATTTTGAATTGTATGGCTGCAACAGACCTAAAAAAAAAAACAAGGCCATGTTTATCACTATGCAGCATCACATATTTTACATTTACATTTGCATATTCTGTCGGTATACATCTGGTTTGCTGAAGTTTTGGGAGAAGAATGTTGTCCCATATGTGTGCGACACTGGATTCTAACTGCTCAACAGTTCTGGGTGTCCTTTGTTGTGTTTTTTGTTTCATGATGCGGCAATTGTTTTGAAATGGTTAAAGCTCTAAACTGCAGGCAGGCCAGTTCAGTTCACATATGCAAGACCTTCATCAAGTTTGAGAACTGACTGTTTAAAAGCTGACAAATATATCGCATACTTAACAGGTGCCTTTGTTCCCTGGTGGCCTAGTGGTTAGGATGCGGCGCTCTCACCGCTGCGGCCCGGGTTCGATCCCAGGTCAGGGAACCAACCCCAGCCACTCTTAGTGCCGGTCCCAAGCCCGGATAAATGGGGAGGGTTGCGTTAGGAAGGGCATCCAGCGTAAAAACATGTGCCAAATCAAACATGCGGATGATCCGCTGTGGCGACCCCTAATGGGAGAAGCCGAAAGAAAGTTTTACTTAACAAGTGCCTTTGTAACGAAATTATTCTGTTCACCTGTTCAAAGTTCTGCCTGATTGGTGTGGAACTAGTTTGGCTAGATTGTTGCTAACAAAATATGGATGTGGACAGGTTTTCCACTCTTAGTAGCATTGTGCACATCTCAGGCAGCAGTGGGCCAGTATTTTAGCCTTTATCAAGTAACTTGATAAATTGCCCACTTATGGTGTTTGGCTTCTTTCCCCTATACATTTGTTATAATTTTCCACAGACGCTTATGATGTATGAGTCTGGAGCAGGGGCACACTAATAGCTTTCTTTGGTGTTGAATGGCTGTAAACATTCCAGGCCTTTCTGAGTACCACAACACAGTTTTTAATACAGAAAGGGGTAAACATTTTTTATTAAAGATCATAAAAGAGAGACATTGTATTAGACGTGTATTCTTGCAGCATCTGCATGTGTTTATCACCATGTTGACCAGAAGAGTCACAAAGCAGATGGTCAGTAGATTGCTGTAAAGGCAGAAGCAGGATTTGCAGCTGTCTGAGTGAGCAGATTGTATTAGATTTTAGATATTATGTAAGATACTCTGAGCAAAGGGTCATCTTACTGGAGTTATGGAGTGAGTTTGTGCTTCAGGCCTGTAAATATAATCCAGCATGCTATTATATTGCAGCATGTCAATATTTAAGTTGAGTTGTTTTGCATGTCTGGAGTTTTTTTTTTTTTCAGTGTACATGTTCAGTTATTTGTTTGTTTCTGTTTCTTTCTCTTTGTTTATGAGAGACTTTTTGTTAAAGTATGTTATAACTTTAAAAGTTAAATAATGGTTAAAATAATTTGAATCATTTGCATTAATTTAAAGTAGGGCTCCAAGAACTAATCGATAGTGAAATTTGTGATGCACAGTGATTCACGAGCACATGAAAAGAAAACAACAGCACAGCACAAAACATCTTTATAATCCTCATCATGTGAAAATGGTGTAGTTTAATAAAGTGCTATTGTGTAAATGTTTCTTTGTAACTTCAGGAAAGTCGCACTGGATCTGTTCTGTCGTGACTCGTGAGCATCGGGTTGAGCAATCAGCTCGCTCACGACATGATGGATTCAATTAAACGGGTGCGAACAAACACTAAATCTAAAAGCAGCAAATAACAGCAGCAGTAAACGATCACATTTTTGTCACTGTTGTGGTTTTCAGCGAATGATTATGCATTTGTACACCGATTGCATATTTAATTTTTTTATCTAGCCTGTTAGCTTGCTGCATGTTTTCAATGTTTGTATATTTAATGTATGCATATTTAATTAAATCCAAATGCTGTAGCATTTTTAAGTACATCTTTATGCATAAATTATATAGTTATAATAAGCAAAACATCACATAAAAAAATAAGAATTTGTATCCGATTAATTGAAGAAAAAAATCGTCCGATTAATCGATTATCAACATATTGTTAGTTGCAGCCCTAATCTAAAGTACAGGTAGTCGCCGACTTACGACCTATGCAACTTACGACCATTCGACTTTCCGACCGCTAGCTGCGGCGTACGACAGTGCGTACCAGCTTCCGGCATCATTTCACAGTACTGTACATATAGCCTACTCTACTTAAGACCAAATCGTGTTACGACCGGTCTGTCGGTCCCAATCGTGGTCGTAAGTCGACGACTACCTGTATATTTATATCTATTATTTGTGTATATATAATATATATCTCAATAGTATGTAAATTCCTCACATTTCAGCAACCATTGTATTATATCTTCTCAGTGGACAATAGAAAGAAACTTGGATATATTTAAGTCAGTGTACAGTTTGTATATCAGTACAGATTTACTGTCCTCTAAAAAGAACTCAATATACAGCCGTTATTGTCAAAATAGCTGGCAACAAAAGTGAGTACACCCTAAGTAAACATGTCAAGACTGTGTCTAAAGTGTCAGTATTTTGTGTGAGGATCATGTTATCCAGCACTGATTTAATCCTCCTGGGCCTAGAATTCACCAGAGCCGTCCATGTGGAATCATTGCAAAAGTTCAGTTTGGTGTCTTGATAATTTACTTTAACCACCATCATTATTTTAAAAGAATATTTTGTCCTCATGCTTTTTGTTGAGTTTGGTTACACTAATAATAAATATACATGTGCATAAAGCATCGCTATTTGTCCATGCCCATGTTAGAGTATTAAAAACTTGAAAAGTATTAATTTAAGGTACATTACGAACAGACAGAAATGTGCGATTAAGTTGCGATTAATCGTGAGTGATCTTGTGCTGATCATGCGATTAATCACAGTTAAATAATGTTTTAATCGATTGACAGCTGAATATATATAATAATGTAAATAATCGCTTGACCAGAACATGAACAAATGTTTGGAATATTTTTGTATTTATTTTTTCCCAAAAGTTTCCTTGCTGTCTGAAGTGTATTTCAAAGACATTCCTTTTTCCTTATCAGTGCTCTTTTTCCACAGACCAGCAACTAAAGCAGCAGCTGCAGAGAAGAAGGAACGACCCACAAGCATCATGAGCGAGGCATCCAACTACACCGGAGGCTCAGACTACATGACACAACCAAGTAGTCCAACAACCAGAGTGAGAGTCTCTCTATCTCTCTTTCTCCCTCTCCCTCTATTTCTCTTTTTTATTTGAGATAGGCAGGTAAATTGCTGAGAAATGTTGGTGTGTGATGCAGATGAATCCGCACTCTGCAGTGGAGATGAAAACTCAACAGGGCGTAAACATGCAGGAACAGAACATCATGAAGTAATATTTATGCTTGAACTGATTGTATATATTGCATTTTTTGCCTCTTTTTCTAGCAATCAAGGTCATCTAAAAAAGTCCACAATTTTGGCAAGCGGTCTCACTCCATAAAGAGAAACCCCAATGCTCCAATAGTCAAACGCAGCTGGCTTTATAAACAGGTACATCTCACACTTTTCACCTGCATTGTTTACAAAAAAAAAACATTTATTTATTTATAATTATTTTTTTTGTATAGAGGAAGGTAAGGTCATCCAGTGCATTATGCTTATTGAGTCGGAAGTTACGTGGTGGTATCACAAAAGTTTCGAGACTCGCTCTGTGTACAAGAAAGTTTATTTATCTTCGTTTACACACTATCACCTTCAAAATAGTCCCCTTGCATAGCAATACAGCGTTCCTGCCACTTCTGGAATGTGTTCTGTAAGTCTTCTTTTCAGGGCGTGTCAAGCACCTTCTGCGATTTGCTCTGGTCTCCATAATGGGGTCAAAATAGCGACCTTCGCGGTGGATCTTCATCTTCGGGAAGAGGGTGAAGTCCGCAGGAGCCACATCTAGCAAGTAGGGTGGGTGCGGTGGTGACATCATGTGGATTGTTCTCCCACAAACATCATGCACAAGTTGCTAAATGGTTTTGACATATTCGGGTATTGAGCTTGTTGAAGGTCTTCCTGATCTCTTGTCGTCTTCCAGTGATGTTCTTCTGCTCCTAAGGCTTTTGTGCCACTCAAAACACCTCGAATCGGCTCATTGCAACATATGTCATGGTAAAAACATCTCTGCGGCAGATTTGCCCTGTTTCTTTTGCAGACGTGGTAGTGTAAATCACAGACGTGGTCAGAATCACACCAGTTAGCACCATTAGTCTCGAAACTTTTTGATACCATGTCGTATTATGAGGAAAGTTTAGTGGTTGCATGGCCTGACTGTGTGCTCCTACAGGACAGCACAGGGATGAAGATGTGGAAGAAGAGGTGGTTTGTGTTGTCTGACATGTGCCTCTTCTATTATAAAGGTGAGGATTTTATCTGTTTATTTTGAGCTGAATGACCAAGCAATATGCAAACATTTCGTTTTTTATGCTTAAGATCAACACAAAGCCACAATTTCATGCTATAAGTCACAAAGCCACATGTAAGTAGAGAATTTAGTTATTATTGTAATTAGTTATAATATTGTAAAGTGACCAGCCCAATGATTTTTTTAGGCATTCGTGTAGAACGCATGGTGCAACTATGTATTAGTTCCTACCTACAATTAGTTTACATTTCAGCCACTTGCCTTCATCATCGTCTGGATAAAGAGTACACACCACTAACAGACAAATAAGAAGTGAGACGAGCGTCTTATCACTCGCTAATGAATTCAAGACCGTCTTTGTTCACCAAAGACCAAATGATCATTACAGCTTCAACAAGCAGTGAAAAAAAATCATGGGCTTTCTGAGATCTTAAAGATGTAAGAGAAGGTTGTGTATGCTGTTTTTGGATGCACATCAGATAATTATCAGTGGTACCAAAATAAAAATCGGTGTAATTAGTGTTGCAGCATGCCAGCTGGAGAGAACAGGACACTTACACTGCCATAAACAAAAAATCTATTCGGATATCACAAGTGTTTCCACCTGGCACTGTTGGATCCACCCACTGAATTTCTGACTTCACAGTGCTGTGAGAAAATTATTTTTTTTACAGCCATCAGAAGTACACAGATTGTATGCAATGATTTAACAAATATCATAGACACAAATTCATACAGTTTCCTGAATTTATTCTCCGTAGATGAAAAGGAAGAAGGAATCCTCGGGAGCATCCTTTTACCAAGCTTCCATATTTCTCTGTTATCCGTCGATGACCACATAAGCAAGAAATATGCCTTCAAGGTCTGAATCTGTTGCTGATTTATTTTTTCCTCTCAAACAATTAACACAGAGATGATATTCACAACTGAATGTGCAACTTAATGTATTTTATATATTATCTTCTAAAGCACGGCATCGCATGATGTTTGTTCTTCACACCATCATTGTATACCAGAAAAACATTTTGCATGTTACATTTTTCCTCTGTATTCTGTTTGTGTTCGTTTTTCAAAGTCTCTGTTTACTTGCTGCTTTGCTCAGTGTTTCTTTCTGTGTTTCTTGAGGTCACGTGTGCTGGAACAGTTCTGTAAAAGAGATCAACCATCATTGGTGAGTTCCAAGGACGTTTATTGACATCATTTCAGGAGCCAAAACCTTGTCTGTGTGGTGACCTGGGGAAACATTTTACATAGTGAAATGATGTTTTCCTCCGTGTACAGTATCGGTAGTCCCTGACCTGCGATGGAGATCCGTTACAATGACACCGTCGTTACATGGCCTAGCCTACCCAAGGATCTTAAAGTCTGGTGATCAGTACTGTATGGGGTAGTTTACTGTATTTCATTAATAATTTAACAAATTACAGTACATTATTTAGCAAAACAAATCAATCGTAAATTTGTAACTCGGGGTCTACCTGTGCAGGAAAAACGTTTAGGTAGTAAGAATGCTTTCAAATGTATTTTTTTTTTCCAGTCATTTTAAAAAAAAAACTAAATAAGAATAATATTTTTTATCAATTTACAAAATGCAGAGTAAGCAAACTGAAAAATCAACCTTTAGTACACTTGCACAAAGTCGGGGATTCTGTAGGATCAGAGTCAGATATATAATTAACCTTTATATGGTATGTACCTGTTATATGGTCAGGTATATGATAATTAGCAGGTGCCGATGATCATCAGATTTTATATGTAGGTTGAAACACGGTCATTAACTGAAACAGAAACAGCTGTGCTTAAAAAGGAGCTTAAAACGAGGTGAGGAACAGCCAAACTACTACTACTGCTACTAAGGTAAGGATTTGCAAGTAAGTTTTATGGCACAGGTCATACACCATGGCAAAACTAAGCACAGCAACAAGACCCAAAGCAATTATACTCCATCAGCGAGGTCTCTCCCAGGCAAAGATTTCCACGCAGACTGGGGTTTCAGGATGTGATGTTCAAGTTAATTTGAAAAAGCACAAAGAAACTTAATTCCCTTAAAAATGAAAAGCAGTCCAGCAGTGCCATCAGTAAAGACCTGGTAGAAACCAGTACACTCTTCTACTGTATAGAGAAGTCTGGTCAGAAGCGGTCTTTATGGAAGAATTGTGGCCAAAAAGCCACACTGATATGGAAATAAGCCAAAGTGACTTAACTATGCACAAAAACATAGAAAATGGCAGCTGGTGCTCTGGTTGTTTGCCAATAGGCTCGAAAGCGGTACAATAATGAGTGTCTGCAGGTAACAGTGAAGCATGGTGGAGGTTGCGAGTTTGGGGCTGCATTTCTGTAAATGTACTTGGGGAGGTGGTCAGGATTAATGGTGTCCTCAGTGCTGAGAAATAGACAGATACTTATCCATCATGCAATGCCATCAGGGAGGCGTCTGATTGGCCAATGTCCTTAAGAACTATCTTCAGTGCAGAGAAGAGCAAGGAGTGTTGGAAGTGATGGTTTGGGAACTACAGAGCTCTGAACTTAATGATCTGTGGTTAGTTCTCCAAGATGTTTGGAACAACGTACCTGGGTTTCTTCAAAAACTGTGTGCAAGTGTACCTAGAAGGATGAATTCTGATTTGCAAGCAAGGGGTGGTCATTCCGGATTTCTTTTCTGTTAAGTTTTTTTTCCATTTTGTTTATAAAATTATTGATAAAAAATAAACTATTAATGCTTTTTTTCTTTAAAGCATTCTTACTTAACAGCATTTTTTCACACCTGTGTAAAACTTTTGTACAATACTATATGGTTCTAAAAATAAAAATTGGTTTGGGGTGTAAAAGGTTTGCCAGAATTCAGCCACATTGATGAGTTTTCCCAGATTACCACACACAGGGAGATGCAGAGGATAAAGCTGTTTGGTTTCTTTTTGAACTAATGATTGACAGTTATAATGAAAGCAGTCATATATATAGGAGTCAGTTATGTGAGTTAGCTGAGTGCTGAAAACCACCAGAATGGGAGCAACAGTCACATATTTCAGTCAGGTTTGCTTTTAAATGAGTTTTTCTCTTTTTGTCTGTTTCTCTTCCAGGCTGTTGTGTTTATCTTGTCTTCCCCTGAGCAGGCCACACACCCCAACATGCGGACGTACTACTTTTGCACTGACACAGCCAAAGAAATGGAGTCTTGGATGAAAGTGATGACCGATGCAACACTTGTTCACACTGAGCCAACCAAAAGGTAAAAAGGGTTTAATTAAACAGATATATTGAGCAACTGTTTATTTATTTATACTTAATTTACGTGTAAAGACGGCATTACACCAAAGATAAAGCAAAGATTGAGCGTCATGTCTGGAAGAAACCAGGCACCACTTATCACCTGGCCAATAGCATCCCTACAGTAAAGCATAGTGCTGGCAGCATCATGCTGTGAGGATGTTTTTCAGTGGCAGGAACTGGGAAGACTGGTCAGGCTCGAGGGAAACACTTCAGACTTGGATGCGGAGTCGTACTGGAGGCTTAGACAGATATCACTGCTGATTCTGAGTTCACTTAATGGCCTCAATTAATTTTTAATTTTTAAGCAGTTTGTTCGAATAAAATAAAGATTTGTGGATGTTGTTTAGAAAGTAAATTTGGCTCAGCTATACTTATAAATAAATATACATAATTTAGATGTATTGCACATAATAACCTGCAGATAAAATTTTTAAACGGATTTACTAAAAAAGTTTCAGCAGAGTTTTAAAAAGTCTACAAATTTTAAATGTAAAAATCGAAATTTTAAGCCTTAAATTTTTTTAAAAAAAAAGTCTTAATTTTCCGTTGTGCTTGTAATGCTACCTCTAATGCTCTCTATAATGTTTTTTTCTATTTGTAGTTATTTCTTTCACTAGTCCAAATATAATTTATGTATCATGACTACAATTTTGATGTCGTGATGTAGGTCTTAAATTTCATGGTCTTAAAAAAGTCTCAAATTTGACTTGGTGAGTGGAATACTAATATTACCATATGTTGGACTGATGGTTGAACAATCTTAATGACATGAACAAGAAAATTGCGTTGAGATTCTGGTCCATGACAAGATTTCTCCAGATCAATGCAGATTTGCTACACCCCAAATCTCTCTGATTAAATATATGCAGAATTATTTAACTAGAAAGTCTAAAAACTGCTCAGTTGGTTAAAAATTCACCACAATTTTGTCATTAGGACTAGTGTTTAGTTTTCAGGCCCTCATCCAAAACATGTTAAACAGGGTATCTACATGTGTCCTAATGGTGTGAATTCATTCCTCTGACCTCAAAGTACAAAGTGTTTCCAACCACAGGATGTTTTTTATTGACCACTCTATTCTGTGCTACACTAAGGATTGCCTTGTGTGAAAATCCCAGCAGGAGATCAACAGTTTCTGAAACAAAACAGCATTTCTTGTGGCAACATCCATGAAACATTTGAAGTCACAGGGATCACATTTTGTTTTCATGCTGATGTTTGATGTGAACATTAACAAGCTCTTGACCTGAATCTAGATATATACAGTGCATCTGGAAAATATTCACAGCGCTTCACTTTTTCCACATTCGATGTTACAGCTTTATTCCAAAATGAATTAAATTCATTATTTTCCTTAATATTCTACAAACAACACCCCATTATGACAATGTGAAAGTTTGTTTGAAATCTTTGCAAATGTGTATATATATATCTTTTCCAAACCTCTCAAGCTCCATCAGGTTAAATGGGGAGTGGTATTCACAGGAGCTAGAGTTCCCCAAAGAGCTTTCCTAATGAACATTTAAAGAAAGAAATACACTACAAAATACTTGCTGTGTTTGAATCAGACATCTTGTTTTTATTATTTTTGTCATTGCTTCTTACTATTACATATGTGGCCATGTGCCAAGTAACTGCTTTCTGTTAAACAATGTGTAGAGTATTGAAGGAAAAAGGTACTGAACTGCTGTTTCAAATCAATTCGGCGCTATTTCTTTAGCACTTTTAATAATGGACATTGAACCAAAGCAGCTTTACAGAGATAAAGGATATAAAGAGGATATGAAAGTGGAATGTTTGTCGCTTGTTGTCTATTGCAAATGAAAATTTAGTGCATATAATTTGTTTATAATGTTTTTCCCTAATAAGTGTGAGCCAGTGGTGACTGTGGAAAGAAAGAACATGGCATGAGGAGGAAACCTTGAGAGGAATCAGACTAAAAAGGGAATCCATCCTTGTCTAGGTGGCAATGTCATTCGTGGCAGTTCCATCATTGTTAAGGTGTCCTGTTCAGGGATGGGCACTCAAATGTAGATCTGTTTGTGTAAACTGGGGTCCTGAGCCATTGTAGAAGACTGGATCTTGGGATGTTCATGTGGAACAAATCCCCAGCTGCACCAATTGAAGTGAACTCCATCCAGTGGTAGTGTGTCAGGTCTGAAGTGAAGAAAAGGGCAGGAGCTCTGGGCACTGGTACATCAGATGCAACCTGTAATGCATAGAAACAAAAAAAGGATTAACACCCAAACCCTTACTCTTCTTTCTCTTGTGATTAGTTCATACTTTCAGCTCGATTCTCATTGGAACCTGATTGAATTGAAGACAAAAAAAATCTAACAAGGAATTAGATGTGAAAACTCCTCTTAGGGCAACAGTACAGCAGCTGAATCCTTTATCAGCTCTGAAGTGCCAGAGAATTCATTCGCACCCGAGCGAGGTGGTAAAGCAAGGTGTTTCAGTGAGAGTTGGAACAAATCAAACCTCGAGAACAATTTGTTTCTCTACGCATCAGAATATATTATTTGGAGTAACAGTGGATATATTTATACAGGAATATGTCAGTCACAAGTTTTTTTTTTTTGCTTGACAGATTTTTGTAGCATCGTCATTGCTCTGAAAATATCTACATCCGGTATAGAACATAATTGAACAATGTTATTAACAGATTTCTGCCACGCTCTTTACAGTTAGCATTCTACAGTCTGTTCGAAAAAAATTGCCATTGCTTTTGTGGTGAATTTACTAATCTCTAATTTAAGTACATTTATTCTAAGAAATAATAAAAAAAAAAAAATAATAATCTATAATGGTTTCAGTATTAAATGAAGAGATACTGAGGATTTTCAGTCAGTGGACTGAAATAGTATTATATCAAAAGTTAGATTTTTGTGGTCATTTAAAATAAATGCATGAATTTCAACTTCGCGGTCGACCAATTCAGCGTTTTTGCCTATCCAAAAATCCATACAGATAATTTTTCCGGGTTGTGTAATGCAGTACGAGAGCAGCCTCTAGAGGCAACGTGCTGTCTATTTCAAGTGCCTATTTTTTTTTTTTTTTTGGTTTATTCATTTCAGATATATGAGGGGTCCCTGGTGGTTTAGTGGTTAGGATGCGGCGCTCTCACCGCTGCGGCCTGGGTTCGATCTCCAGTCAGGGAACCAACCCCAGCCACTGTTAGTGCCGGTCCCAAGCCCAGATAAATGGGGAGGGTTGCGTTAGGAAGGGCATCCAGCGTAAAAACGTGCCAAATCAAACATGCGGATGATCCGCTGTGGCGCCCCCTAATGGGAGAAGCCGAAAGAAAGTTTTATTCATTTCAGATATAACTTTTTTTTTTTATTATTTGAAGTGTTACGTTTTGTTTTAGTTTGAATGCATGTTTTTTTTAATTTTACTTAATATTTATTAACATGATTAATATATTCATATTTATATAATTTAGAACATTTTCATGATTCGGTAAATTTGTTATTTTTGTAATAAAGTTTCAGTACTATTTTACATGGAGTGTTATGTTTTGGTTTTTTTTCCTTTTCATTATCATCCATTATCGGCAGGTACAATCCAACCAAGCTCTCGGTATCAGTCGACCACTATTTCAAATCATGTTTTGGCTAATGGTCATGCTGGAAGATCAAACCATTCATCACTTGTTGCTACTGATGAAAAAGTTTAATCAAACTAAAATTTAACTCTGGGTAACATAAATCCTAATGAAATGTGCATAATCTTGCTATCGACAACAAAAAAACCTAGGCAGAAGGTTCTGGGCCTTGCATCATAATACAACGATCTTCTTTTATCTGTTGCTTTCTCTTTCAGACTGGAAAAAGTAGATCCACGCAGCCCCCTGGAGATGAACAACATGCTAAATCACTGGGTCCTGACTCAACCCGAGATCCAAAATAATGAGCGGAACCGCGAGAGCCTTTACCACGAGGACAAAAAGCAGAAACACCTGGAGAAACAGCCTCGGATCCACAGAGAGAAGGAAAGATGTACTGTTCACAAAGACTCTGAGAAATACCATGTTTCGAAAGAAGGTGAAAAGTATGCGCTAGAGAAAGATGGACAGAAGTATCCTGTTCCGAAGAGTGGCTATAGATACATGCTACAGAAAGATGTGGAAATGTTGGGTGTACAGGTTGATGGAGAAAAGTACACTTCTACTTTGCAGAAGGAAAGTAAACGCCACGCCCTCCAGAGAGAAGAAGAAATAAATCTGCTGCAGAAAGAAATGCAGAGATACGCTCTGCACAAAGACGGCGACAAGCACGCGCTTCCTAAGGACAATGAGACACACGGTGTGCACAAAGACAGCGAGAAATATCTCCAGAAAGATGGGGGACGACCTGCACAGAAGGCCACAGTAAAGAAAGAGCCAGAGAGGTCCAGGCTGCAGAGAGAAGAGGAAAAGTACGGCATGCAGACAGACGGGAATGCGGAGCAGCCACTCGGCCAGCTCGACAGCAGCCAGCTGCAGCCTGCGCAGGCCGCCACGGTCATCCCGACCCTGTCCTCCTCATGGCAGCTGCAAAACAGAGGAGGTTCCGCTCAGTATAAAGCTGCACAAGTGAATGGTTCTGGAGAGCAAAGTCCAGAAGAAATGAGTAACACCATTTCACAAAGGACTGCAGTACAGCCCCAGCAGGCTGCAGAACCAGAGAGGAGCTTAAGCAGGTCTAATTCTATACAGTTGGAGCAGCATTTCAGGACGCACCGCACCAGGCTTCAGGACGATGAAACTAAAAGGTATGTTTATTAAAACGCTCTAATGACTGAGACCTTCTGATTTCACTCCAGATCCATACACTTGTTTTTTTTTTGGTTTATTTATTTTTTTACTCTAATATTCAATTCATTTTTATCTGTATAGCGCTTTAACAATAGATGTTTACTGCTACACAGAGACAAAGAGGTTTAAATTTTGTATAAAGAATGTAGAAGTTTAGTGCCTATATGTTTATTCCTTATACCTGTAAGTTTTTTCTTAATGAACGAGCCGTGGCGACTGTGGCGTGACAACACCCTGAGATGGCATGAGGAAGAACCCTTGAGAGGAACCAGATCCTCAGTCATGCAACCTGTGGTCCTGAGTTATTGTAGTAGACTGTTGATATTAAATACAGTTCAAATCCATCCTCATAGTTATCTCAGGATCTTCATGGATCTTTAGGCTGTTGATGTCTTGAAATAAATTTCTGTCCCCTCCTGGTTTTCTCCAATTTCGTCTTTGTAATTCCTGCCCACCCATAGGCACTCCCTTATCATTAAACAGCTATGAAATGTTTCTCCTGAAGACTGCTGCTTCATTGGTTACTACGACACACTCTCTGAGCACAACATCTACCCTCTCCTACGTGTATGTCGGCAAGCACATATACTATAATTGGATTATAGGCTCTGAGTTACTGATCGGAAGGTAGGTTGTTCAAGCTCTGTTATCGCCAAACCGCTACTTTTAGGGCCCTTGAGCAAGGCCCTCAACCCTCTGTGTTTTAGTGGCGCTGTAACATTGCTGACTCTGCGCTCTGACCCCAGCTTCTGAACATTGCTGGGATCGGCAAAGAAATAAGAAAAAAAACAAAAAAAGTGCATGTGATGAGTATAAAGCACCTTTCACCACCTTTATTCTATGTGTGACCTCATACAGTCATGAATTCATGGACACTTATGATTGGCTACTTTATTTGTGATTGTGATGGTAGAGTAGATCTCTACCCTAGATCTCTACCCTAGACCCTAGATCTCTTAGACTCTTGAGGTAATGTTTCAGTTGGAAATCTGATGTAAATACCAGCCAAGCGAAGTTTCTCTATTTCTTTTATTTCACATTGTCTTACAGTTTTTCTCAGTTGCTTTGGAGCGTTTCTCAGTTCAGAAATTAATTTTTCAAAACTGCTTGTTAAATATCATGTAGTCACTTCATAAAAGCATTTCTCGTTGCTTTAAACAAATTCCGAATGTTAAATTGATTGTGTACAGTCATCTGCTGTTTCCTACGTTGTTAGAATGTTACATGTTGTTAAAGTCATGTTGATCAAAAAATATTAGACTGGTTCTCACTTAAAATGTCTTAACCACCAACCCATAACCCAAGATCCCCCCCCCCCCCCCAAAAAAAAAAAAAAAATCTCAATCAGTTCATTGCAAAAATTAGTTGTCATAATCTGTCAAGTTTAAACTTTTCAACTTTTTTTTTTTTTTTTTGTAAATGTGACTTGAATTGATCAATTGTACAGATGAATCTTAAATTTGACCTAATGAAGGGGTGTGTACAGCTCAAGATCAACCAATAATCAACTAGTTCTCCAAAATAGGTCAGAGTTTAGTCTTGTGAACCTTCAATTGGAGAGCAAATAAAGACAGAGCAAAACACAAAATTACTTACACAATTTCTGAAAAATTCATGACCAACCAGAACGCTAACTAGTGCGGTAAAGTAAACGTGCCGTGGTGGATAGTTGAGTAGAAGTAGAGATACATGAGGTAAAATATTATTCCAGTAAAATTTAAAGTGTTCCTTTTAAACTTACACTTGAGTAAAAGTACAAAAGTATTTGCCTTCTAATGTACTTAAGTATCCAAAGTACTATGATTTATTATGGCTTTAATTTTTTTATCTTTTTTGTCACATGACTCTTATATGAAAAGACTCTGTTACTCTTAACACACTGATTTATTAATAGAATAATATTAATGAGTCAAACACTAATGATAGCTACAAATAAGGCCACGGGTATTGTGTCAAGTTGAAGTCAGGAGTTTCATCCAATCATTTATTGCTCTCAAAATGTTCTGGTTGCTGTTGAACTGATAGTTTTATGCACTCATAAACAAAAAAGGACTGATTTCTACAAAATGTAGTTAAATATAAAGTAACATATTTGACTTTAAAATGTAGTGAAGTAAAAATCGCCCCAAATGGACAGTACAGATACTGAAAAAGTTACTTAAGTACGGTAACAAATTACGTTTACTTTGTTACTGTCCACCACTGGTAAAAGTGTGAATCCTGTCTAATCCCTTGCAATCAATATCCTCCAGATAGTAATGTGTACATTTGTGTGGCCAGAACGTTATTACTTCTCACAGGATGCTGATGTTTGTTCTCTGTTTTAGCATCACTTCCTATCAGACTTTGCCCAGGAACATGCCTAGTCATCGGACACAGGTGGTGCCACGCTATCCCGAGGGCTACCGCACGCTTCCGCGCAACATGCTGAGGCCGGACAGCATCTGTAGCGTTGCAGGGTCAGTGTACGACTGTGCGTTGCAGCCCGTGGCAGCAGAAAAGAGGCGCTCTATGCGAGATGACACTTTGTGGCAGCTGTATGAGTGGCAGCAGAGGCAGGCTTACAGCCGGATGGGCTACAGCACACTGCCCAGCCCTAAGACTCTCAGCCACATTGCAGAGTCCATCCCTTCCTCACCCTCACACGGCTCTTTGGGGCTGTACCACTCTGTCTCCCCCAACCGGCCCTACAACCCCAGCACGTGTTCGGAAGTTTCCTCACCCGTGTTCCGTGGAGATGTCAGCATCGACCGACGATACAGAGCACACCTTGCAAAGGTAGGCAAACCTTTTTTAAAATCTTTATCTAAACAATTTGATTTCTTAGAACTTTCAATCTCCAGCACTTTATGTTTCTTGCATTTTTTTCTTTTCCTTATTGGGTTCTTGCTCTTTTCTTTGCTCTGCTTTCTGTCAGTATGCGTACCCACCTGACTGCAGGGGGCCAGCAGCTCAGAGCATCACGCCGCAGTCGCTGCAGGGTAAAACGGTATGCTACTTTTCCTGTCTGCTTCTGAATTATGTTAAATCACTCTCTATGCTCCTAATTACAATACGAGTAATGAGGGAATGGGGAAATGGATTTCCTGTACTCTTATGCTGTTGCTCCTCTGACACCCACACAATCCGCACTTAAAGATCTTCATGGTCAATGCTTATTCTTGATGGAATATAAAGTCATTTTGCAAAGACAATAATATTTTGGAATTTTCCGTTCTTGCATAACTTCTGATTCAAAAGTATTAGAACAGCAAAAAAAAAAAAAAATTGGGTTCGAGATCAAAAGATGAATGAGACAATAAGAATATCAGCTTTCACGAACCAGTATTTGCATCTAGATGTTCATCCCTTACATCAGCAGTAAACATATGAAGGCCAAACAGGAATTTAAAAACAAATACAAAGATAAGTTATAAACGTTTCATAACCAACATGAACCTCTACCAAAGTGAAGTAAAGAAAGGATGTGTTCTTGATCTAAAGCACATGAGTTCATGGGTGAAACATGGTGGTGGTAGTGCAGTAGCTTGGGCCATTTCTGAAACAGACTCACTGATCTTTATTGAGGATCATCGAACTCATGATGGTAGCAACAGAATTAATTCAGATGTCTATAGAAATCTAAAAAGTCAGATCATTTACACTTGCAGTCGAATCAGGAGGAACATCACCCTGTAACAATCCAAAAGTGCCATCATAGCAAATGGCTTCATCATGGGCAAAGTGGAAGGTTTTATACTGGACAAGTCAGTTTGCCGAACTTAACCCGAATGAGCAGCATTTGACCTCCTGAAGAGGATTTGAAGATTGAATGGAGAAATATCTTAAAACAAGAAACAAACGAAAGATGATGAGCTACGGGTCTGGAAAAGCATCACATTAGGCGAGGTGGTGGCTTACTGGTTAAGATATTGGACTTCTGATTGGAGGGTCATAAATTAAATTTTCAAACAATCGCCACTGTGGGATTTTTCAGCAGGACCCTTAACCTCGGATGTACAAAAAAATAAAAAATTCTCAAAGGTTTGTTGCCAGGTATTTACATATTAAGCGTTATTTACTTTCATTTACTTAAAGTGGTATGTCAAAGCTT
>NC_139597.1:15607773-15907773 GCF_946808225.1 Silurus aristotelis
AGGCAGAAAATGCTGGAAAGACAGTTCGAAAGGTTTGGATTTACAGCAAATATCAGCAGAAAGAAACTGGACAGCCGAAGAATGAACAAAGAAAGCATGCATTTCTGGTCACCCCGGTTGTGTGCATTGATGCAGCTACTATATTCTTCCAGGCAGCTCAAACCAGCTCAATCAGGCCATTTTCCTCCGATCTTTTACAACAAGACGGTTGTTACTTAATGTTTTTTTTTTTTATATAGCACTAAATAAATAAAGTTCCAAAATAAATAAAAAATTATTGACTGTATAACGCAACCTGAAAAAACTATTAATGTGGATTTTTGACTATAGTTCCAGCGATCAACTAACGGTGCAGATTAATCGGCAAAAACTGATGAATCTCTAATTTTATGCGTTGTGCTGCTGCCTGTCCAGATACAAGTCCAACAATACAAGCTTTTATCATTTACGAGCCGTGGGCGGGGCATTTCCAGCATTTCTGAAGGTTTTCTAACTGAATCCTGTACATATTGTTTCCTGTGACCCCAGCCAGAAGAGCTGACCCTGCTGCTTATCAAGCTGCGACGGCAGCAGGCCGAGCTCAACAGCATCCGAGAACAGACTCTCGCTCAGCTAATGCAGCTAAACATTGATGCCTCCAACCCGAAGGTCAGCCTCGGAGGATTATCCGCACTCGTCTGTGAAGGAATGCTAGTTTTGCTTTGTTTTTTCTTCTCATTTTACAGCATGCTGCTGTGTTTACGTTTTATTGTTTGGTTGGTCCATTTTACCCTTTACTAACGGTGGTAACGGCTTCATGCAGATGTTCTGTCATGTTAATAGACTTTTTGTCCTGCATGAGCAGTGTGTCCTGGGTGTTTAATGGACCAGCCGGCTGCTGTTCCCAGGCGCCTCGTACAGTCATTTATGCACACAGTTTACAGTGTGTGTGTGTGTGTGTGTGTGTGTGTGTGAGAGTGTGTATAAGTGTTCTTCCTGGGGACTGGTTCCAAACACAGTTTCAGAAAGACACTTGTGTCTTTTCTTAACAACCATGACATTCAGAATTCTTTTTGGATGCTTCCGTTAAATCTGCTTGTACATATTTTCTAGTATTTTCTAAGATACACTAGTGCATGATGAATTAATAAGACCCTGCACTGCACCTCGTCCCAGCAGACACCTGCTTGAAACTTTATTTTTTTTCCAGTTGTCAATGGCTTCTTAGTCACTTTATTTTTTTAATGCTGGTTTGAATCTCTTGCCTGTTTAAGGGCTCTTCTGTCTCTCACTACTCTTCTCTTTCGCATTCTTCTTTATCTTTTTCACTGCCTTCACTAGAATAAGGTGCTCTCTCATCACCTGCAGAGGAACCTTATGTATCTGGACAGCCAGGTGAGGGCACGTCTCTCTCTCTTTCTCTCTCTCTCTCTCTCTCTCTCTCTCTCTCTCTCTCTCTCTTGTCTGGTGAACATGAACTTATACTTGAAATGTATCTCACCGTGCAGTAATAAACCACAAAAGACACACAAGGGGATTGTTATGGCCGTAATTAATTATGACGCATATCTAATATGCGGTACAGAATTCAATTATTTACTCGTTCATGTAACCGCTGCAGAGGTTTTGTAAATATTGTATAATTGTCGTTTGAGTTGAGGCCATTGGATCGATCTTAATACTAATGAATGTAATTTCCAGCTAACGATTTTTTGCATAAAAATGTAATTTTTTTTTAATTTTTGTAAATAGATAATAGAAAATACAATCCATTACTATTTCATTTTAAAACATCCACCATATTTTTGTTTAAATACCTACCAAACATGTGCCCCTTTAAAAACATTTGGTTTTTTTTCATAAACTAAGAATGTAATAAAATTATATTTTTAGATTTATAGGATGTACACCGAACAGCTATAAAATTAAACCCACCTGTGTAATATTGTGTATTTCCTCTTTGTGCCACCAAATGAGCCTGGACTTCACAAGACTTCTAAACGTGTGCTGTGGCATCTGGCATCAGGACGTTAGCAGTAGATCCTTGAAGTCCTGAACAATGTCAGGTGGAGCCTTCATGAATTAAACTTTTTTGTCCAGTGTCCCGTAGATCAGAATGAGTTCTGAGGAATTTGGAGGAGGTTAACACCTAGAACTCTTAGTCATGTTCTTCGAAACTGAGTAATTGGTTGCAGTGTGAATGTACAAGGAGCATTATCCTGTTGAGTGAGACCACTGTTATTATACAATGCTCCAACATTGTTTCGTAGGAGGTACATGGCAAAGGAACATCCACATGAGTGCCAGAACCCAAGTTAGTCAGCAGAACACCACCCAGAGCATCACACTGCCTCCACTGACTTGTCTTCTTCTCATAGTGCATACCTGGTCTTCCCCAGCTTAGCGATGTACCCAGGTGTC
Source organism: Silurus aristotelis (assembly GCF_946808225.1). Taxonomy (NCBI): domain Eukaryota; kingdom Metazoa; phylum Chordata; class Actinopteri; order Siluriformes; family Siluridae; genus Silurus; species Silurus aristotelis. Next base: position 15,610,174 of record NC_139597.1, read on the forward strand.
CAAATGATGTAAAATAACTTTTTATCAGACCAGGCCACATTCTTCTACTGCTCTATGGTCCAGTCCTGAAGCTTACGTAGGAGTTTTGGGTGGTGTACAGGAGTCAGCAGGAGCATCCTGACCACTATGCAGCTTTGCAGTAAATGCTGCACTGAGTGTTCTGACTCTTTTCCATGAAAGGCAGCATGAATTTTTTTTTTTAGGGGATTGTGCAAAAATTCCCCTCAAATATCAATGAGCTTTGACCATTACTTGTTGCCAGATCATTACTTTCCACAGAGCATTTTCAGTATGTACTTACCGACAAAAATACCAAAATATACCACAAGAGACCTGCTGTTGATGCTCTGGCTCAGTCATCTAGCCATCACAGTTTGACCTTTGTCAAAGTTCCTGAGATTCTTAAATTTTTCCTGTTTCCAATACAATAACTTTGTGAACTCACTGTTCACTTGGTAACTAATATATCAGAATTTCCACAGGTTCCTTTGTAGGGAGATAATCAATGTTAATCAAGTCACCTGTCTGTGGATTTGATATTATGGCTGCTCGGTGTAACTGCAGTTTACATGCCAATTAATTGTAGATTAATTGACTTTTATTGATTAATGTTTTTTTTGGGGGGGGGGGGGTTTCTTCAGCTTTGTCATGACTTGAAATGGCCAGATTTAGAAGCAGGTCATTAGATAGTACACAGTTGTAATATTTCTAATCTTAGTTTAACATAAAGTCTAAGTTCGAAGGAAAGTCAGTTTACACAGGCTAAATGTTCTAAATGCTAATTTTCTAAATGAGGCAAAATGCAAATGTGTAATCAAATGTTTGAAAACAGAAGCTTTTGTTTTCGAGCCCCAAAAAGATTCAGGGGATAAAAAATGTGGACTGAAGCCCCTTGATAATTTCTTTCCCTTTGCTGCTAAATGGATATGATGATAAATAAAAAATGTTTTATTTTAAAAAAAAAAGCTAATAAAATAAACCTCTTTAACAAAATATAAAGGAGAAGATGGAAAGACTTAAAACAAAGATCTAGGTTGCCATTATATTGCTGCTGAAATATTCCTGGTTGTAATTAGCACAGAAATTGCTGCTAATGTGTCCTAATTGGGCAATATGGCTTTCACCCAGCTTGTAAAATAGCATTGATCTGGCACATCTGATTTTTCTCACAAAACACTAATCTCTCACTTTACTGCTGTGGTTTTTACTGTCATGAAACCCATCTGAACAGTTTGTATGGTCAGGGTTTTTTTTGTTTGTTTTTTATTAACTCTGATGTAAAATTTTGCCATCAGTGTATAAATATAAGGCTCTCCACGTGTCAGCCCTCACAACACAGAAAGCTAAAGAACCTTCAACACAAAAACAGAGGTCGTACAATGTAATGGATCCAAAACACAGTTGTTTAAGTTGTTTAAGTTGCTTAAATGCTAAAGATGTTTTGTAGGATAGAAATGAAAATGACACTCGAGCTTATTGGCTGCAGAGAAACAGGAACAGATTCTGCTAATGTAGTAACAGGTCAGTGAGTTAAAGCTTGAGGTCATGGTGTTTAAAGCCTTCAGGAGGCGTGTCTCTGTTTGTAAATATGATCAGGGAGGAATTTCACATTGTGCTGGAGCTTTTAGCAGCATGTACAGTGTGAGGCGTGAGCTGGGACATGATGCCCAGTGATTTTTGTGTACCACAGTATAGCTGAATTCTTTCACTGAAAGGTTTTTGATTATTTTTCAAAAAAAAAATTGTGTGAAAGGAAATCAAATAAATAAATAACTTTTACAGATATATAAATGTGCTAAATCTAATACTTCTTAATCTCATTCCTAAAAGTCTAGTGATGGACAATGCAGAGACTTCATAGTCATTGTATAGTACAGGTACAAAGCAATAGAATGCAGTTTAGCATTCACCAGAAGTGCAGATAAATATGCAAATATATGTACAGCATGTAATATATAAGTGGAAAAATGTACAATAATTAAATATAAAAATGTGCTAAAAATCATGTGAGATTTGTGTGAGTGTAACAGTAATAATCACTAAGATTTCAGCTAAAGGAGCTATTTATAGCATATAAACAGTCATGCTCTCACCAGGAGGGAATTTTTTACTTTCTTGAAGTTAATAAGGGAAAACTTTCAGCATGTCATGTTACAAAGAAATAGTCCTCTGTCCTGAAGACTCGTGGGCATTCTGCAAGTCAGTAAATGCATTTTCTTACAAAATGTACCAAAAATGCCCAGATTTAAGGCTGTTTATTGTATTTCTTTGTGTTTGTCACAGTTAAAGTAACCCTGAAAGTTGTGTCGAGATCCATTTTCCATGTTCTTGATTAGGATACATCAATATTTGTTATATAGATTCATCTGGTACAGGATCTGAGGCACTGGAAGCTTTAGTTGTTTAATGAGCTATACCAAGCTGCATGGGCTGAGGAGACGTTTGTTTTTTTTTCTTACTCTGTCTCTCTCTCTCTCTCTCTCTCTTTCTCTCTCTCGCTCTCTCTCGCTCTCTCTCTCTCGCTCTCTCTCATTCTTTCTCTCACTTTTCCAAAGATAGACCTTCCCAGTGGACTTCGAGATCATATTTTGGCATTTTGATTGGCTGATACGCTTCCATGTCAACAGTATACTTGGTGTATATTGAGCATTTTAGCACAACTTTTAAGCACCCAGGGTATTTGCTTGGTGATGTAGGCAGGTTCGCTTGGCACACTGAGTGGTGCCACTCAAAGTCCTGCTTCTGCTGCATACAAATTACTGCTACCACTTAGCCAGAAGCTATTTCTGTTGTACATTAAGACTTTTCCAAGACCAGTGCCAAGTTGTTTAGTTCTTAAAGGGTTAAGCAATTAATATAATAGGTTACACATAAAATTACACGTAAAAAAACAAACTTGTAAACCGAGAGTTAGTTTAACAATGCAATAAATACACAAATTCACAATCACATGACCAACAGAAGACTTGCAAAAACGGACTAATCAGAGTTCAATTCGTTCCATCATTGTTGTTGTGTAATGATGGGCACTTAAATGCAAAACTGTTCATGCAAGCTGTGGTCCTGAGCCATTATTGTAGACTGTTAAACTTAATCACAGTTCAAATCCATCCTCAATGTTCTTGAGTTCCTCAGTAACTTTATGGTTCTTTAGGCTGTTGAGGTGGAACCATCCCCAGCTGCACAGAGTGAAATCTCATTGAAGAGAACTCCATCCAGAGGTCGTGTGTCGAGATGAATCAGGAAGATCCAAAGAAAAGAAAGATAGGAACACTGGTTGCTGGTACCACTGGTAGAGAGAGAGAGAGAGAGAGAGAGAGAGAGAGAGAGAGAGAGATACTTTGGAAGGAAACATGGACAGAGTACTGTATTCGTGATCATGTTTATACTTAATGTGTCACTTAAAAGTAGGACTGAACCAATTCCTTGACTAATTTGAACACAAAAATGCAAATGATTAGTTTAGTCCATTTAACTACACACAGTGCGCGGTGTTTTCCTGCAGACCATTAATACTGACGCACCACTAACGCTAAACTCTTGAGCGCTCTGGACAGGTAGACACTATGGAAGCCCGTTTCTGCCACATAAAAAAAAGTTTGCCTAATTCCGACTTTTTTTCTCACAATTCTCACTGTATTTCTTGTGATTCTAACTTTTTTTCCTCGCAAATTCTGCCTTTTTTTTTTTTATGTGGCGGAAACTGGCTTTTATACAACATAGAAGAAGCTGCAGAATGAAGGAACGGGAAGAAAACAGGGAGGGTTGAGGAGATGATTCAGGCAAAAGAAAACGACAAGAATTCCAAATGAAAACAAAGAAAACACTGTAAATATTTGCATTTTGATGTAATGTAGCTATTAAATGCACTAAATTGGTTTTAAATGAATAACATAAAATGTACATTTTTCTAGAAAGGAAACAAATGACTTGTTTATTTTAAGAGACCCGTCTTTTTTTTTTTTTTTTCTTGTATATTTAGTATTGCTCTGTAATGAAGAAAAACTACTTCTTATCCGATTACTCGATGGAATAATCTGTAGAATACTCGGTTACTAAAATAATCGATAGCTGCAGCCCTATTGCAGCCTTATTGCCCCTGTGTGAATACGTTTTTATACTTTTATTTATTCTATAAATATATAAACCAATAAAATATTTAGTTCATGAAATACTTTTGGGATTAATCAACTGATCATTTGATTCCACACCTCTGGCTATTTTTTGTTTCATTTTTATAAATTTTTACAGCGTGTTTCTCTGGTATTTCTGGTTCTTTATACTGAGTAATTTATTGGGTGGGAGTGAAGTGTTGGTACCATTGGTTTATGGCACTACAATGCCAAGAATAGCTTCCTGTGTAGAAAGCACTTGAGTAAGCCTCACCCTGGAGGGGTGTTTCAGACTTCAAGTTAACGACAGGTTTATATTGATGCACTCATTCAGCTATAGCAGATGCTTCACATAACTAAAGATTACTAATAAATGAGTAAAAAAAGAAATACATTTATTACCAGAGCAAATCTAATAAGAGTCGATTCGGTGATGTTTCATGTGTTAGGAAACATTTATGGGCCATTTATGGAAGGAGTCTCGGTTGTCAGCATTTAGAAAAAGTAACGAAAGTTTCCCGAAACTGGAAAGTCTTCAGGACAGAGGAGTTTCCACTTTCCAATTTCTCTGTAAAATGACAAGCTGTGTTATTGTTCAGAATGAGATATGTAGAAGGGAACAGCACTCTCTTCTATTTACACTAGTAAATAGTTTCTCGCATGATTTGCAACATTAAATATGACTGTTAGATACCAAATTGTGCATCATTTATAGAGCACTGAAGAATTGTACTGGATTGTGTAGTTGAAGGAAATAAAAATAAGAAATGCTGTATAACTACATGTTGTGCAGTGTGTTAAGGTTTACTTTTGGAGAGTTTTTTGCTCTTATTCTTACTCATTATAACAAAGACATAAAGCCACACATGTGCACAAACCTGTGAAACCTTTAGCAGTTCTGTTCTATGCTGAATGCTCTTCCTCCTCCTCACTACACCAGATGAAGCAGAATGAGCCTATAATCTTCATGATTCACACTATGATTGAGAGCTCGGCACCGAGGCCTCAACTATACCAGCAAGTAAGGTCTTGATGTACATCCAGTTTTGCACCCGTCTCTCGTATTCACAGGACCTTCTGTTACTCCTCCCTCACGGCCTCATCCAGTGTCGGGTCTATTAAAGCACATTCCATTGTTCTTTTTGGTGGTTGTTCTTTTCTTGCAGATGGTGTTAGCATGGCTTGAATGTGTTGTGTTCTCTACAACGCCATGTGAACTTGCCGACAGACGCTGGCCTGATCACCCCATTGAACGTCATTTGCGATGCACATTCATGCTGGCTGCCATGTTTTAATAATAAAAAAAAAGGAAGTAAAAAAGGAAGATGATTTAACTGAACACAACCATTTTTCTGTGTTCACGTTTCCTTGTGAGGAAAAGGGAGTGGAATTTCCACTCTGTTTATTACTTACAGTATTTCTAATCTATAATTGACAAACAGGCTTAAAGGGAAAGATAAGTGTTGAGCCTCTCAGCTTGGTAGCTTCTTTGCAGCTCATGGAGGACGTCCTCTCAGCCACGCTCGCTGCATCCTGCTTTTCATTACCTGAGAGGATCTGCCATGGCCAGCAGTTAAGTCAGTTAATATGACTGAAAGCTTAGCCGCCTAGCATTTCCAATCAATGCTTTTTAAATTGAATAGGACTCATTGAGACATGCTTATTTTGTCCTGTAATATCCATCATAAGCCTGACTCGAGATTTCATCTTCCTACTGCATTCTGTGGGAATAGTTCATGCAAGTTTTTTTATTTAAAACTTTTTATTTCTTTTTTGTCCCATATGGAATCTTGTCTTTCCGTATGTATGTCCTGCTCCGCTCCTGGTGTCTCGTAATACAAGTTATGAATGTTTCACAGACATGTTGTGTGCCGGCGACACACCCACACTTTTGCCACTTTTAGAACATAAATGCTTATAAAAGTGCCGCTGCCGACCTCTTCATTTTCACTCCCCTGCTCCCTTTATCATCAGCTGAATGACTTTGTGTGTGTATGTGTGTGTGGGGACGCTGCATTAGAGTCATCCTGCAGCATTAAAATGTTCAGATATTAAACTACAATCAGCTCCATTTCTACTGTAACCCAAGTGACACTTGTTTAGAAAGTGGGAGGGTTGAAATAGTATTAGTGCCCATTTAACTGATCAGTGTGACTGCTGCGAGTTCCGCGTCAGGGGAAGGGGACGGGTGCTTGTACCACCTGCGTGTTTCCAACCTGAATCTGACTGCTGCTTGTTATTGCAGATGAGTCCTGAGGCATACAGCGACAGCATCTACGGCTACAGATCTGAGGAACTGGATGTTGATGTAAGTTGACTACTATGTATTTTGAATCAAGCTTATTGCCGTGGATAAATTGTTTCACAATTTGTAGGCACAGTCTTTCACAGATGAGGCATGTTGCAGACATTAAATTTAAAAGTAGCTTCTTTTTTTCTTAAAATAGTACATTTCCTATTTAATAGATATACATGATACTGTTAGAACATTTGTTAGTGAAAACACAGACAAATGCAAATCAGATGTTTTGTCCCTGAAATTATTCACAGCTTTAATTGGTACATCTTTATGTAGGGTCACATTGTAGAAGCGTGGAGATGTTTAGGAGAGAAGGCAGTGGAGTTTTAACAAGATTGTTTAACAAGATTTTGGAAGGTGAGAGGGTGCCTGAGGAATAGAGTAGATGTGTGTTTGTACCGATCTTTAAGAATAAGAGAGATGTGCAGACCTGCAGTAACTACAGGGGAATAAAGTTGATCAGTCACATCATGAAGTTATGGGAAAGAGTAGTGGAAGCCAGGCTGAGAGAAGAGGTGACCATCTGTGAGCAACAGTATGGTTTTATGCCAAGGAAGAGCATCACAGATGCATTATTTGCTTTGAGAAGGTTGATGGAGAAGTAGAGAGAAGGTCAGAAGGAGTTGCATTGTGTGTTTGTGGATTTAGAAAAAGCGTACGATGGGATGCCGAGAGAGGAGTTGTGGTATTGTATGAGGAAGTCAGGTGTGTCAGAGAAGTATGTGAGGGACATGTATGAGGACAGTGTGACAGCAGTGAATAGTGCAGTAGGAATGACAGACAGGTTCAAGGTGGAGGTTGGACTGCATCAAGGATCGGCTCTGAGCCCTTTCCTGTTTGCAGTCGTGATAGGCAGGTTGACGGACGAGATCAGACAGGAGTCTTCGTGGACTATTGTGATTTGTGGTAAAAGTAGGGAGCTGGTGGAGAAAAGCCTGGAGAGGTGGAGATATGCGCTGAAGAGAAGGGGAATGAAAGTCAGTAGGAGTAAGACAGAGTGCATGTGTGTGAATGAGAGGGAGGGCAGTGGAGTGGTGCGGTTGCAGGGAGAAGAGGTGGAGAAGGTGGAGGAGTTCAGGTACCTGGGGTCAACAGTGCAAAGTAATGGAGAGTGTGTTAGAGAAGTGAAGAGAAGAGTCCAGGCAGGGTGGAGTGGGTGGAGAAGATTAGCAGGAGTGATTTGTGATAGAAGAGTATCTGCAAAAGTTAAAGTTTATAGGACTGTGGTGAGACCTGCGATGTTGTATGGTTTAGAGACAGTAGCATCGAGTAAAAGACAGGAGGTGGAGCTGGAGGTAGCAGAGCTGAAGATCTTGAGGCTTTATTTGGAAGTGACGAGGATGGACAGGATTAGAAAGTAGTTTATTAGAGGGACAGCGCATGTAGAAAGTTTTAGAGACAAGGTGAGGGAGGCGAGATTGAGATGGTTTGGACATGTGTAGAGGAGGGACATGGGGTCGGGACGGATGATCCGCTGTAATTACCCCTAATGGGAGAAGCAGTAAGAAGAAGACGACGACATTGTAGGTGTTATTAAACACTTTATTTTGTGTAAAAAAAATTTTTTTTTATTACTTTTATTACTCAATGATACAGGTTTTTGTTTGTTGTTTTTATTATTATTATTATTATTATTATTATTAATATTATTATTTTTAAAGAGTAATTTTCTTTATCCTGAGTAAAAAAAAAAAACTCCAGATGGTCTCAATGCAATATTAACTCGAACCCCTTGGAAGCCCCGCTTGCTTTCTCTCATAGTAAACGGAGAATTAGTAGTCATTAGTCGGTCTGTTTGACGAAGCTAACATTTGAAGAGTATAACATTAGTTAACTTTATTTTATAATCAATTTATAAGCAAGTCAGCTGAAAATAACCAGTAACTGCAGTATAGTGGTTAAGTGGTAGCTCTGTGGTTAAGATGGTGGACTTTGGAACGGAAGGTTGTAAGTTCAAATCCCAGAACCACTGAGCCGCCTCTGCTGGGCCCTTGAGAAAAGTCTTTAACCCTCAACTGCTCAGTTGGATAGATGAGATAAATTGTAAACACTGGATAAGGTTGTGTGCCAAATGTAATATTGTAACAACTGAAACATATTAAGCAGAACAACACCAGAGCATCAAATCAAATATTTTATGGATCGTTTTATAGCTAATTAAAAAGTGATTAAACATGCAGCTTGCTCTGCTGCATCACTCAGCTGAATCACATGGTTTTGTCAAAGCTAACACTGTTGGATCTGGAGTGTGTGTATGTGTGTAAGAGGTTCACATTATCATTTTCTTTAGAATTTCTGTATGTTACATCTTTTATCCCAAAAAAGCAAGAAAGAAAGGAAACTTTTCTTCTGTAATCTACCCTATAGTTTAGTATTACACGAATGCAATACTGAGCTACTACTCAAATAATACCTGCTCAGCCAGTGGTTGTGGCTGTGGCTGTGCATCACCCTCTGTCCTCATGGACATTATATTCAGTAAACTGTTCGACTTTACATTCTCATGAAGGAGATAAAGGAATTTTACTCCTGCTTATTTCTTTAGGCTAAGTTAAGCAGGTTGTGTGAACAAGGCAAAGTGGTGCGGACCCAAGAGGAGAAGCTTCAGCAACTCCACAGAGAGAAGGTAGTCCACACTTTACAGAGCATCCAGAAAATATTCACAGCGCTTCACTTTTTACACATTTTATTTTACAGCTTTATTCCAAAATGGATTAAATTCATTATTTTCCTCAAAAATCTACAAACAATACCCAATAATGACAACATGAAAGAAGTTTTTTTTTTTTAATCTTTGAAAATTTATTTAAAAATATTCACATAAATAATTCACATATGTCCAGCCTTTGTCATGACACTCAAAATTGAGCTCAGGTGCATTCTGTTTCCACTGATCTTCCTTGAGATGTTTCTACAACTTGATTGGAGTCCACCTGTGGTAAATTCAGTTGATTGGACATGATTTGGAAAGGCACACACCTGTGTATATGAGGTCCCACAGTTACAGTGAATGTCAGAGCACAAACCAAGCCATGAAGTCCAAGGAATTGTCTGTAGACCTCCGAGTCAAGTGCTTTTCACAACAGACATTGTCTCAAAGCAGCTTTACAGAATTTTAAGAAATAAGGTCAACGATGTGCATTTATCCCTGATGAGCAGCCATGGGGACTGTGGCAAGGAAAAACTCCCTTAGATGTTATGAAGAAGAAACCTTGCGAGGAACCAGACTCAAAAGGAGGAACCCATCCTCATTTGGGTGACATCAAGAGTGTGATCATAAATCTTTCAACAATACAGAACACTGGAGAGTGAGAACTAACATGAGCACTGGAATGTAAGAGTATGAGTAATGTTCTTTCTACAGTCTTTTACAGTCATTTGTGGTTATAAAACTAGGAGCTACTGAGCAACTCATAAAATAGCTCAACATTTGCGATCATCACAGATCCAACACCAGCTTCTCCATGCCAGAGCCTTTAAACACTCAAGGAGGTCCAGTGTCCACACTGCACATAAAGTGGGATCCAAATGGCGCTGGTACGTCTCTAGATGGTTCATGATGTTTGCGGTCTCGCCATCTACTTCTTTAAAGGTCCACAATCTTCATAAGGTGGGACGTGACTGGGGCTGGAGCAACCTCAGGATGCCTCGGGATGGGTAGAGAAAGAGAAGCAGTGGAGAGGAATTAGCGTAGCTGCTGTTCATGGTATTAACAGCACAAGTTGATAATGTGCATGTGATCAGATGTCCTGGAGCACAAGGTTATGATGTGAGACGTATGTTATGTGTAGGCTTTGCTTAAAAGATACGTTTTGAATCTGTATTTAAACTGGGAGAGTGCGTCTGAGCCCCGAACACTGTCAGGAAGACTATTCCAAATTTTAGGAGCTAAATGTGAAAATGCTCTACCACCTTTAGTGGACTTTGCTATTCTAGGAACTACTAGAAGTCCGGAGTTTTGAGATCTCAGTGAGCGTGACAGATTGTAGCGTGTTAAAAGACTGGAGAGATAATTGGGAGCTAAACCATTTAGTGTTTTGTAAGTAAGTAGCAGTAGATTGTAGCGGATTTGAAACCTAACAGGTAGCCAGTGTAGGGACGATAAGATTAGGGTTATATGATCATATTTTCTCAACCTTGTGAGAACTCGCTGCTGCATTCTGGACAAACTGTAGCTGGTTTATTAATGATGCAGGACAACCACCAAGTAATGCATTGCAATAGTCCAGTCTGGAGGTCATGAATGCATGGATGAGCTTCTCTCCATCAGATATAGACAACATTCTTCTTAGCTTAGCAATATTTCTAATGTGGAAGAAGGCTGATTTTGTAACATGGTTTATATAATTTTTAAAAGACAAGTTGGTGTCTGAGATAACTCCCAGGTCTTTTACTGTTGAACTAGTAGGTACAGAATAAATCATCTAAATGCAGGTGGAAATGCTCAAGCTTCTGTGTACTGGTTTTAGGGCCGATGAGCAAAATCTCCATTTTATCAGAATTTAATAATAGAAAGTTATGAGTCATCTAGTCTTTTAATTCTTTAACACACTGTTATCCAAGCCAATTAAGCTGTATCGTCTGGTTTTGATGAGATATATAGCTGGGTATTATCAGCGTAATAGTGCAAGCTAATCCCATGCCTTCTAATAATATTTCCTAAGGGAAGCATGTATATTCTGAAAAGCAAGGGTCCTAGAACTAACATCCTTAGTGGTCGGAACAATAGTCCTACCAGGTCGATAACATGGTGAAACACGGCTAATATGCTCTACCGGCAGTGTGTACTATATGAGGTAATGATCTGTGATGTCATCACTCTGAGGTAAAATATCTATATCAGTGACGTCTGCTCCGTGGGATAATATTAAATCTAGTGTGTGATTAAAACGATGAGTCGGTCTGGTGATGTTTTGTTTAACCCCAAAAGAGTTTAATAAGTCAACAAATTATAGTCCTAGGGATTTGAATATCATCTACATGAATATTAAATTCTCCTACAAGCAGCACTTTATCAAAATTTTAATCATTTGGTTTAATGCAGGTCTCGGTGAGACAGACAGCATCGAGATTATTATCTGTGATCATCTCATTTACAATGAGTGCTTTGGGTGCAAGTGATTTAATGTTTAAAAGACCAAACTTTAGAACTTTTTTGTGTTTGCTTATCTGGCATTTTTCAGTTTTAACTGCAATAAGCTTATTTCTGGATCTTGAGTATTTATTTCTTGGTTTTACTACATAAGGAATAGACACGGTTTCTATAAAGTGGGCTGTGTGTGTACTTGTAATTATTTGCTTTGTTGAAAAAAAAATTGTTTTTTTTGAAAAAATTCCAATTATCAACAACGAGAAATTTGTGCTCTCGACACCATGACTGTAACCATTTAGTGCAAAAAGTCTACTAAACTTCTCAATCTCTCGCTGGTGGGAGAAGGGCATTAGTCAGGGAGGTGTCCAAGAGCTCTGAAAGACTCTGAAAGAGCTCCAGCGTTTCTTTGTGGAGAGAGGAGAACCTTCCAGAAGAACAACCATCTCTGCAGCACTCCACCAATCAGGCCTGAATGAAACCACTCACTGCTCATCACCTGGCCAATACAGTGAAGCATGGTGGTGGCAGCATCATTCTGTGGGGATGTTTTACAGCAGCGGGAACTGGGAGACAGAGTAGTCTGATTCGAGAGGAAGATGAATGCAGTAATGTACAGATAAATTCTTGAAGAAATCCTGTTCCAGAGTGCTCTGTACCTCAGACTGGGATAATGGTTCATCTCCCAACAGGACAGTGACCCAAAGCACACAGCCAAGACAACAAAGGAGTGGCTACGGGACGACTCTGTGAATGTTGAGTGAGTGGCCCAGCCAGAGCCCAGACTTCAGCATGATTGACATCTCTGAAAAGATCTAAAAATGGCTGTGCATCGATGCTCCCTATCCAACCTGATGGAGCTTGAGAGATTCTGCAAAGAAGAATGGGAGAAACTGCCCAAAGATAGGTGCCAAGCTTGTAGCATCAAACTCAAAAAGACTTGAGGCTGTAATTGGTGCCAAAGGTATAAATTATTGAGCAAAGACTGTGAATATTTATGTACGTGATTTTTATTTCATTTTTATAAATGTGCAAAGATTTTAGACCCACTTCTTTCATGTTGTCATTATGGGCTATTGTTTGTAGAATTTTAAGGAAAAGAATGAATTGAATCCATTTTAGAGTAAAGCTGTAACGGAATTCTGCTATCTTATATTTTATTTGTTTATGAAACGCTCATTATTGGTTGAAACCTGTTTGTATGTTTAGTGTAATTAGTGTGTGTGTGTGTGTGTGTGTGTGTGTGTGTGTGTGTGTGTGTGTGTGTGTGTGTTCAGCACACCCTAGAAACAGCACTTTTATCTGCAAGTCAGGAGCTTGAGATGTGCGCAGACAATCCAGCAGCTGTGCAGAGTCTCATACAGCAGAGGGATGTGCTGCAAAGCGGCCTTCTAAGCTCCTGCAGAGAACTATCCCGAGTCAGCACTGTGAGTCAGACTCCCACACACACACACTCATGTACACAATGTTGATAATCTGTATTTGTATGATTTTATTAGATGATCAGGTTTGCCAAGAACAGAATTATACTGGAAAAAGAAAATAAATAGACAATATAAAATAAAAGGTAATACACAAACACTGCTGATCCAGCTAAAGGTTCTTCCCTTTTTTCTGACTGTGTCCTCTGTCAGAAAAAACACTCTTCAGGCTCTAAACATCTGGCATGACCCATGCCAACCCCTGTTCACTACTTATAACTGAACCACCTTTATTTCTTATGTTGTATCTATTAAACAATGGATCAGTGAGCTGGTTGGCTTTTAATTGCCTGACTTCAGGATAATCTTGTACACCTGGGAATTCAGATTGAATCAGTAATTCTAGAATGAACTTGAAACTCTTGCATGCCTAAATTACTTATGAATTGAAGCACCCATTAAAGATAGTGTCAGAAGTGTTCAGATGATAAGAACACAGTGTAAGTCTCGACCTGTGGGAGGTATAATGTGAGCAAAACCCTTTCCTCAAGATCTTTTTGAATCCCGCTCATTTCAGAGGTTTGAACATGTGCTGGTATTGCTAACATGCACTCAACGCTACTACATGAACATCCTGACTTCATTATGTGAGAATTGTAGTGCAGAAAATAAAATGGGTCAAATAAAACCAGATGTTCTTTCCCTGTTGTGCCTGCAGAAAGATGCAGCTCTGCCTCTGCCATGTTAATCTGTATTCTATGTGACTCTCAGGACACGCCTCGGCCTCCGAAGTGTTGCGACACGTCATTCACGTAGCAGCGGTGGTGCTGAGAGAACGCACTGGAGAAACATTTTAGTGACGAGAAATCGATCTACATATCAAATATTAGTTACACATTATTGTTCACTTTTTAAATAATTGAAGTATAGTGCATCTACTAATAATTATATATAAATAAATATTTTTAACCCATGCAAAAATATGTTGCAATATGCATTGCGATACTTGTATCCGATGGACACTTTTTAAATCGATGCATCACATTTTTATGCTGATGTACCAATGCGAATCGACTACTGCCATGTCCAGGATTCAACTGTCAGGATTCAACTGTCAGTGCTACACTTCCACTACCCTGCTGTTTGGAGACATAACAGTAAATAACTGTGATTCTCAAAGCGTGGAACGCGCCCCACTAGTGGCGACTAAAGATATGACAATTGGGGCACAATGAACGGAAGCATTTATGTACAGTGGAACCTAGATATTTGTGATCTTGACACTCGCGACCTCGATAGTTCACGACTTTTTATTTGGAACCGGACTGAAAGTAACTCGCAAAATATCTGATAGTTCGCGAGAAAGTTCGGAGTAACATTTCAAAACTGGGTTTGTACTAATAAATTATATAAAAATGTTTGAAAAACTATTTTATTATTGTATTATTCATTTAAAGTAGTAAATAAAACATTTATGATGAGTAATTCACAATTTTTGTTGAGTTTACAGTACATGTACAATTCCTCTTGAAAAGGAACCTTCAAAAGGAGAGTCAAAACCTCTCAAAACCTTTTGTTACTCACGACGAGTCATAAAACGTAACCGCCGCGAGGTAACGAGGTCACACTGTAATCGTGTTTGTGTTCTTCATTAATCTTTATTTATGATTTTCTCTAATAAAGTTCATACTGTGCACTCAAAGCAACCACAAACAAACAATTAGGTCATCAGTAAGGACTACAATTCTTACACAACCACACTTTTATTTTCTCTATTTTTGAACTCTTTCAGTTTCCTGTTATTCCGTTAGATCTTGATATTTTAACAAATGAGACAATTTTTTACTTATTAATATTAAAAAAATTCCTCACCATTTTTTTGGGGTGATGGAGGAGGAAATCAAGAAAACGGCGCTACACATAGTGTATTTATTTTTGTATTACCCCTCTTTATTTATTGAGAGTGGGAGGGGGCGCTAACCATGATCTTTCATACCTCTCATTAAATGTGCAGTTGCACCTCTGGTTTTCTGTAGTCCATTTTCCATGAACCACTTGATTTGTATTTTGATGAAAAAGCTAATTATTTAAGATTTTGTGTCTATTTGTTTGTTTGTTTGTTTTTTTTAATCAAGGAGCTGGACAGAAGTTGGAAGGAGTATGATAAACTGGAGAGTGCTGTGACTTTAGCTAAGAGGAACCTGCTCGATCAGCTGGAGGCCCTTGGCAGTCCTCAGGTAGCTCTACAGTTCAGACCTTCCATTACTTTAGATCTTATCATACGTATAACCCAAGCTGGTTAAAGTGTGTGTGTGTGTGTGTGTGTGTGTGTGTGTGTGTGTGTGTGTGTGTGTGTGTATACAGACAGAACCCCCTAGTCAGCAGCATGTGCAGATTCAGAAGGAGCTGTGGAGGATCCAGGACGTGATGGATGCACTGAACAAAAATAAGCCAAAGAGAAGCACTGAGCCAAGTGAGCGTTACACTGCTCTCTCTCTCTCTCTCTCTCTCACTCTCTTTCGCTCTCTCTTTCTTTCTCTCTCTCTCTCTCTCTCTCTCTCTCTCTCTCTCGCTCTCTCTCTCTCTTTCTCGCTCACACTTTTTCCAATCTATCACATTTTTTTTATCAATTAAAACCTATTGCAAATGCAAATGTTCTGAATATATGTTGGCATGACATTGTCTTTCAGGCTTTCCACTTTCCGGTCTTCAGAAAAAGGAGGTATGTATTTCTTGCTCAGCGAAGCACTGATTTCCTTTCAAACACAAGAGAATCTCAGTGTTACATTCAGGGTCCCAACATGTGATTCACCTACAAGCAGTGACCTCTATCTTGGGAATATTTCCGATCTATAGGAGTCCGATTCAGTGCCCCCACGCCCTCCACTTCCCCACATTTATGAGGGCAGAGGGCGCTTGTGTGCGACCCACCTGCCCGGCCCCAGCCACACTCAGCTTCACCCACCTCGCCCAGGCCCTCACCAACCCGAAGACCGCAAAGCTGCCCAGCGCAATGGCGGTCACAGTGTAAGAGACTGATGATCCCTAATCTCATCCCATTCCCCAGTCATGCTCCATGCTCCTTTTCCAAACAGTGTCCTTTCATTGTTCCATTCTTCACTTATTCATGCTCCTTTGATCAGAATTCACATTGATTTTAACAGTATACTTCCCCAAAAAAACGCGTCGTTTTTTTTCCCTCAGAAATGGATTTTTGTGAACTCGTTCTTGCTCGGATTTTTAGGTTTTTTTTTGTTGTTGTTGATTACAGTGTTTTGCTTCATCATATCATCCCACATAATTTATGTACACTGTCTCACAAAATTGAGTACACCCCTCACATTTTAACAACCATTGTAGTGTATCTTCTCAAGGGACAATAGAAATAAAATTTCGATACATTTTAGAGTAGTCAATGTGCAGTTTGTATAGCAGTACAGATTTACTGTCCTCTAGAAAATAATTTAACGTACAGCCATTATTGTCAAAATAATTGGCAACAAAAGTGAGTACACCCTAAGTGAACATGCTAAAACTGTGTCTAAAGTGTCAGTATTTTGTGTGAGCACCATTGTAATCCAGCACTGCCTTAATCCTCCTGGGCATGGAATTCACCAGAGCTGCACAGGTTGTTGCTGGGATCCTCTTCCACTTCTCCATAATGACATCACAGAGCTGCTGAAATTCACACACACGGCGCTTCTCCACCTTCCACTTGAGGATGCCCCACAGGTGCTCAATAGGGTCCAGGTCTAGAGACATAACTCGCCAATTCATCACCTTCACCTTTCGCATGTTGGAATAATACATGTTGGAATCTATGTTTCCTTTCCTGGTGTTTCTTGGTGTTCCTTACCAGCGCATCACCACACATGCTGGACACCAAACAAGTTTCTCTTAGTCTCATCAGACCACAGGACATGGTCCCAGTAATTCATGCTCTCGGGCAGGTTGCCTCCAGCAAACTGTTTGTGAGTTTTCTTCTGAGCTAGCTTCAGAAGAGGCTCCTTCTGGGGTGATGGTCATGCAAACGGACTTGTTGCAGTGTGCGACGTCTGGTCTGAGCGCCGACAAGTGGACCTTCTGCTTCTGTAACCTCTAAAGCAAGCAGCTGCAGCTCTCATGTGACTATTTTTTGAAGCAGCTTCTGCATCTGACACACAGCACAAGGACTCAACATCTTTGATGGACCTTTGCGAGGTCTGTTCCGAGTGGAACCCGTCTTGGAAAACCTCTGTATGACCCTGTCCACTGTACTGTAACTCAGTTTCAGGGTTTTACTGATCAATTTATAGATTTGGCATCTTTGTGGAGAGTAAAAATTCTAATTCTCAAATCCTCAGAGAGTCTTTACCATGAGGTGCCATGGAGGAACCAATTTTAACTGCTTTAATACAAGATACACATGTTTGTATGGTCCGGTCAAGCAGACAAAAACATAAACATGATGAATAGGATGTGTGGCTTTGCACGGGTTACACGACGTACAGCTGTTATCACTTAGGGTGTACTCACTTTTGTTGGCAGCTAATGGTTGTATGATTAAGTTATTTTTCAAAGGACAGTAAATCTGTACTGCTACACAAACTGCACACTGACTACTCTAAATTATATCCAGGTTTCATTTTTATAGTATTGTCATTTGAGGTGATATACTACATTGGTTGCTGAAATGTGAGGGGTGTACTTACTTTTGTGAGACACTGTAAGTGTATGACTCAATGATGATGATGACGATGATGATGGGTGAGTAATAGAAAAACTTGATTAATACTTCCCAGGGTCAAGACTACAGACTGTATAAGAGTGAGCCAGAGCTGACAACAGTGGCTGAAGTAGACGAGAGCAATGGCGAGGAGAAATCTGAACAGACTGCTGAGAAAGAGCCCTCTAGCTCTAAAGGTGCACACAGCGCATTTTACTTTGCCAAAATGAGTTTTATCTTTCACACCTTATGTTTCTACAATTTCTCATTCCAGTGTCCTATCCGGTGGGAGTAGTGAGCCCAAGGACAAAGTCACCTATGCCGGTGTCCTCCACTATTCCATCATATGTGACTTTGAGGAAGGCCAAGAAACCTGAACCAAAAACAGTAGGTTCCTTTTTAACTAAACCTCATTTCCTGCTGGGCCTGTGGGCCAACAGATCCACTTTACCAGTTTACACCTTGGAGATTACTCAGGGAAATGGAAGAGCTTTAGTATTAACCAGCATTTGTTGACCAATTGCGATTGCTAGTTATGTAACTCTGGATGTGTGAACTATGGAGAACCACCTGGATTCATGAATATGACCTTCTTGCACATGCTGGCCAAGTCCTCTGAGCAAATTCCCAATATGGTTGTATATAATTACAGCACTTGCATAAAATACCAGTGCCATACAGCCCTGGTTTCCATTAAGTCCCTAATGACAGCTGGTATTAGAACCACAGTTACATAACTAACTTGCATTCAGTTCCACCTCGCATAACTCCCTGGGGCAGTGAATGTCAACTGGTCACAAAGGGAACCACCCCACCTCAAGATTTAATGAAAAGGTGTTGAGAGAGGATTTTACCCCACTCACACTGTCATTTCAGTCATGGACTCATAAGGAAAGGTGCTCTTTGGCTTTGCACTTGTTTGGAGTGCAGGGTTCATACGCTTCCTACACTTTTTGAAAAAGTATAAAGAATTATGCAATTTGATTGTGATTTTTAGTTTTGGATTAGTATGGGAAAAACCTTTTAAAAAATATTTGTGTTTCAATACTATTGCCCTATTTTCATCCATCCATCCATTTTCTCCCGCTTATCCGTAATTCGGGTCGCGGGGGCAGCAGTCTAAGCAGGCCCCCGCCTTCGACTGCTGCCCAATCCTCACAGCACCGTCCCTTACGGTCCCTCCTGCAGGTGGTGAGCCCACGGGAAGGCGGCCCCACGTCACTCCGACGTCACGGACCTTGATATTTCCCTCGTAAGGGACCTCCAGAGCATAGAGGGTTAAGGGCCTTGCTCAAGGGCCCAAGAGTGGCAGCTTGGCGATACCGGGGCTTGAACCCCAGACCTTCCGATCGGCAACCCAGCGCCTTAACCGCTGGAGCCACCACTCCCCCTATTGCCCTATTTGGTTTACCAAAATCTAAAATGAAGAGTTTGTAAAAAATTATTTATTATTATTACCGTATTTTTCGGAAAGCACAGACAGGTTTCCAAAACTTGTGCTTTTTTATTTTTCGTGGCAACAGCGTTACGGGTTAGTCAAAGAAACTTAGAAATGAGCATCAGAAAATAATAAGGACATATTCCTCAGTCTTGCACACATGCAGCAATAGCGGAAAAATGCAGTGGGGTCTTACATAATCCTTTGGGTAGTTTACATATTTGAGTCTGGAAAAGTCTGGAATTTGGAAATGAAAAAGGTATGATAGACAAAAGTCACCATCAAGAAACCACCATGAGCACTGTGATACTCTGCAGTGACCACTACATCCATCTATCGAGTACATGCAATGCTAATCTTCTAGCAATACAAGCAGAAAGATTCTTCTTTTAGAAGTCTTCTGGGACACCACCTCTGGGTGCAAACATAAATCTCCCAGGTGTATGTGATCCACACGTCCTTGCAGGCTGTCTGACATTTTCAGTTAATCTAGTTTCACCACATACTCTTATCCTAAATTCACTGTGAGATATAGTGGACATGTCCCAGGTGGTCCGTTGCTTTGGGGCACATAGTAGGCATCCAAATACGGCTGATTTTTTTGGCCATTACAGGCTTTTCTTCTTCAATCATGATTCTATCCAAGTGGAAAAAACTCTTGGGTCAGAGTAGCAAATTTGATGACGCCTGGAGTTTGTTTGGACCTGTGTGTAGTCGTTGCACAATATGCAATGTTTTCGTTGAGATGTCAAATGGATTTATTCATTCTTTATCACTGCATTATGTGTGTAAATCTACTTTGCAACAATGTTCATTGTTAAAAGCGCTATACAAATAAAAATGAATTGAATTGAAAATGGGTGTCAAATAGTCTGTGTGTTTCACACGCAAGGCAACGCCCAGCAACACAATAGGAGCATCAGTGGTGGGCATGAAGCCTAGACTGATCTGCTTATTAATCTGTCATGTGAGCTTAAACGTGTCTCCGAGACCAGCTGCATTATCAACTTTAATGCAGGCAATTTAATTCACTTGAACCTGAATTTAATGTTCATGTGTACAGTGGAACCTCGGAGCTCGCGGCCTCAGCGCTCGTGACCTCGCATGCTCGCAACTTTCATTCTGACCGGCGACTCTCATTCAGATCGGCTCGTGAGCAACCGCGAGCTGCTCAAAACGCTAGTTTTAACATTTCTAATCAAGGTTTATCTCATTAAAATTGTCCAAAAAATGCTTTAAAACTATTTTTATTATCTATTATTATACTGTACTTCTCTACTGCATACTTTACTGTACCTGTACTTTATTTTTTTTAATTAAGCATTGTAATTGCTGTTAATTTACATAAAGTATTGTTAAAATAGTCTAATAATTAAGTGTTATGGAGTAAAATAGTGTTATTTACTCATCTAAATCGATTTCGTATAGTGTTCTTTGGGTATTTACTGGGTTGGAAGGGGCGTATCAAAAGGTTGCGAAAATTCGGAACTCGCGACCGGTCTTGGTCCCTAACCCTCACGAGCTCCGAGGTTCCACTGTATACAGTTTATATAATGCTCATTTAAATAAACAATTTCAGATTTAATTTTCTTTTTAAGTGTCATTATCGTTTATTGTGTGTAGCCTGACCAAAAAACATAAATTTCATCTATATAAATTTCAATTGGTCAACTGGTTCCACTCTCTCTAATTACAAGGAAGTCATGCTTCAAGTCTCTTCTCTGTTCTAGCACTGAGGTGGTGTTTTCTATATTTCATGCTGTTCTTTCATCCATCCACAAAATCAAATCCTCTTAGCCACGCCTGAGGACCCCTCATCCACTCTCAAATTCGCTGATGGTTACCCCTCTAAGACATTTATACCCTCTCCCCTTACACTCCTTCTCTGGGGTCGTACACCCTAACGACTCCCCTAACTCCTAACACCCCCACACACCTTGTCTCTTAATGAAGCGATCCAAGAAGCGGATTCTTGACCCTGGAGCATACAAATTTGTGGAATCCTGCCAACTTCCCTCAGACTGAAGAAACTGCTCGGATGAGTAGTGAAACATTTCAATCTAACCAGCTAGAAGTGACATGACAACCTTTAGATAACCCAACCTGAATCACTGAGGATCTTCGCAGACACAGTTCCACTTGATGTAGAAAAACAACTGGGTCATTTGCAGTCTTCAAATAAGACCTACCTCCTCCAAAGATTCTTTAATCATCATTAAAAACCATCAAAGCAGGCGTCTGTCAAATGGCGTAAATGTGAATGAACACACCCCTCGTACAAATGCTGGGTTTCAGAAGGTGAAGAATGAAATCTAAATAAATAAATGTCTTTCTAAACCTTTTGAGTTTTATAGCAGCTCACACTTTTTTTAATCTTAGTCCCACTTATTCAAGACTCACATAAACAAGTGGGGTCACTTAGTTCACTGACGTTTTGCAGCAGCTCGTGCTTGTTTTGACCTATGTGTTAGAAGAGAAGAGACCTCAGATTGGCCACTCTGTACATCAATCAAGTGGCAAGTGCCATAGAGATAGGCAGATAGATGATAAACGTATTTTATAACAAATTTCTATCTATGTATTGGCACCTGTTTTATAGTGTCCAACAAAATGCAAGTGAAAAACAAATAGGAAGAGAGGTGGTAGCTCGGAGGGTAAGACTCTGGGGTACTGGTTGGGAGTTGAAGCCCCAGTATTGCCAAGCTGCCACTTTTGGGCTCTTGAGTTCCAGGAGTTCTGTATCATGGCTGACCTTGTGCTCTGACCCCAGCTTCCTAACATCCCTGGGATATGCGAAGATAAAATTTCTGTCTGCAATTGTACATGTGACAAGTAAAAAGCCACTTTACCTTTAAATAGAAAAAAGACCAAATTTACACTGTGTCTGTTTTTAAAGCTCCTTTTGCATGAAATACAGAACTCATTGTCTACGTTTACAAATGTTTCCATCAGAACTGTCCAAATAGTACAGCAGAGCACATGAGCAGTGGCGTAGAGGGAGTGCGTCATCGCATGAGCGTCGAGGAGCAAATGGAGCGGATTCGGCGGCACCAGCAGGGAGCGCTGCGAGAGAGAAGGAGGGAAGATGGTTCTCTGTCCCGCAGTCTTTCCTTCACCAAAGACACCCCTCATTACTACACCCTGCAGGTAGCAACATCACCTGGATACTCCTTTATACACTGCAAAATTATGTGTTTCTGTATTAAACCCTCCCGCGGTGCTGGATTTAAGTTGAAATTCTATCATTTTGCATAGAACTAAGTGTAATATTGTGATTTTTAGTGATGTTATGGGGCTTCGTTAGTGTTTTTTGGGCAATTCTGATAGTTTGTGTCGCATGCTGGCATTTATTATAGATGGAAACTGTTTGTTGCATTATAATGGTTTTATAGGGACGTACTTTCAGACATTGTTGGAACAACCTTCCATTTAGCCATTTAATGCCATTAGCCTTAATGTTCATTCCCCCCCCTCTTTCTCTCTCTCTCTCTCTTCCTCTTTCTCTCTCTCTCTCTCTCTCTCTCTCTCTCTCTCTCTCTCTCTCTCTCTCTCTCCCTGTGTATTAGATGAGCACAAAAAGAAGGGAGCTGTCAGTTGGAGACTCAAATCAGATCAAAGCCACTTTGTTCAAAGAGAACTGCAAAGCAGTGGAGGTAACACGACAAGAGCTGAGACAGCAGAAGGCTTCCTTGTGTTTAAATGATTCTCTCGCTCCTTCAGTCTGAGCCCATAGCACCCTGTGATCTTTTCTTTTTCCTCTTCTAACAGCAGGAGCAGGGGGATCGGCTGTCAGAGTCAGTGTTCGGTGAAAAGGTCTCTGAATCCAGCAGAAGCCTAGAGAAACGTAAACCCCTGGGCACTGAGGGCAGGTGTGTGTGTGTGTGTGTGGGTGTGTGGTGACCCTGAATAGTTGTCCACCAAATACAATCGAATCTTCACAGAGCTGTTATGAAACGAGGATTGTGCTATTTTGGTTATATGGGGGTGCTCAATGTCTGATTTCACATCGAACTACAGGTCTTCTTCCAATAATTGAATATACAAACTATTCTGATAATTTTGTGAATAGAAATGTGAGCGATTTTAGTTTTACTTTTCATGATCCTTGACCAACCCAGGAGCATCTTGACAGCAGGGATTTAAATATTAAACAATGTCTGGAATATTGTGTAAAGGTAGAATACTGTTTTAATATATTCTAATTTCATTCTACAAATGAATTTTTGATAGTTTTTCAGTGGATCTGTACGCTGTTCTCAGAGCGCACTTATGCTCCACCCACACCCACGCTGTACGATCTGACTCTCAGTGGACTGTAGGAAAGACTTGACAGATGTGATTAAACTGTGCAAATCTTTAGTCAAGGACACTGTTTAACTGTACTGTAAATGTGTGTTGTTTGTTAGTGTACAGACTGCAGTAATGGTACGAGTCGGCACCGAGGAAAATGACGATGATGAATCTCTCTCTGTACAAAGTCATGATCACATAATCAAGGAGTCCTACAACCTGACGTCCTCCAAACACAGCACGACGGTTTCAGGTGAGAGGAAGCGCTCAGATTGAAGCACGCTGGCATTTTAATAACTAATGGATGAACTAATTGCTGTAGTATAAGAGGAATAAAACACCTTTTTTTTTTAACATATCATCTGCCAAACTCTGGTGTTTTATTCCGTACTTATTTCACTGCTAAATTGTATGTATATGTTTTTCTTTCTGACCATCAGCGTGTTTTTGTGTAATGCAGTCATAATATTTACCTTTATGGTGCCTGTTTATGGTCTTGTTTTGTCGGATGGTTTGCAGTGAACAGCATTTCCAGTTCGCCTCAGTCTCCGAGCTCCTCTCCTCTTCCTTCCTCCCCTCCTCACCTCCCTGATGGTTCCCACTTCATGTGTGTGTAGTGGAGAGAAAAAAAAAGTACAGTAAGGGTTTATTATCCTGTTATAATTCATCTATAACTATTCATAACTGAACATTCCTGAGTGGAATAGTGCACAGTGTTATTTTCCCAAAATCTAAGACGCATTCTGAAGGAAAAAATACAGCGTTTAATTAACTGATGTACTAATCATATAGCAAAACTTATAAAATGGGGGGGGGGGGGTAAAATGGTATATTTCTGTTTAATAACACTGTGTGTATGTAAAGGTCATGTACAAATAAATTTTTTATCATGTACTAATGAATAAAGACTAAAGTCATTAATGTAACAAGCTACATGATGTAACAAGCTGCATGATGTAACAGGCTACATGATGTTATATGATGTAACAAGCTACATGATGTAACAAGCTGCATGATGTAACAGGCTACATAATGTAACATGATGTAACAGGCTACATGATGTAACAAGCTGCATTATGTAACAGGCTACATGATGTAACATGATGTAACACGCTGCATGATGTAACAAGCTGCATGATGTAACATGATGTAACAAGCTGCATGATGTAACAAGCTGCATGATGTAACAAGCTGCATGATGTAACATGATGTAACAAGCTGCATGATGTAACAAGCTAGCCAGATTTAAGCAAATTCTTGCAGTTTTCTGTTCGATGTTTTGATTCTAAAGTTCACACAATCCTGGGAGAAAAACACAACTTGTGTACCACATCTGTCATCTAGCAGCAATGAGCAGGGTTTCATGGTTAAACCCAATAACGAAAATGTATAATACAGTAAATCAAAGGAATAATGAAGTCAGATATTTGGGAAGCGACACGATTCCTGTAGTTCACCACACTCACTTTATTTGACGGATATGAAGCAGTGGAGATGTGGAGACTTTCGGGTTGTAATTCAAGCGGCTTGAGAAAAGTATTGCATTCAATGCATAATCATTATATATCAAACAGCTGTCATTTTTACAGACTCAGAAGTAATAGAACACTCGACTGAACATGGATTCATGACCAGCTGTGACCTGTTTTATTTTTATTTCATGACAAAGTAGAAGGCAGTTGTTTTCAAATGTTGAATTTGCATTTGGTTCATGGGAACTTTCATTGGTTAACGCAATAGTTTTATTAAAGCGCTTGAATGAATCCAGGAAGTGTTCACTGCAATCACGTGTTATTGCTTCATTTAAAATGCATTGTAGTGGTGTACAGAGACGTACAAAAATTGTCATTGTTCCTGTTTACCTTCTCTTTAAATCTTATCCTTTTATTTATATATAAATAATAAATATAAATAATATCTATTTATCTTTAACTAAAGCAAATTCAATTACCGTATTTTCCAGACTATAAGCCGCTACTTTTTTCCCACGCTTTGAACCCCGAGGCTTAAACAACAAAGCGGCTACTTTATGGATTTTTCCTGTTTTCCCGGTTTCACAAACTTCAAGACAAAAAACTGAGCCTCATAACATTAGACCAATGAAATTGCTGAATGGGTTCAGGTGAACCAATTAAATTTTTTATATTAAATCAGATGCGCTCCCACTGAATCAGCCTGCACCACATCATAAATATGGACTGTCAACAGGAAATGCGAATCATTCCTCACGCTGAAAACAACCGGGCATGAAAACACACTTCACCTGTGTTCTGAGCTGCACGGCATCAGGAGAAAAGCTTCACCCATGGTAAACTCTCGAGAGAAATAGTTGTAAAAGGAAGGAGGAAGACAGTGAACAATGACTTTCTTGGTCGGCTACTGTTAGATACAAGCCGTGTAACAGACACTGTCAAGTTCATTAGTTTCAGTGTAGACACCTGCGGCTTATAGACAGGTGTGGCGTATTTATGTTCAAAATAAAAATCTTTGTCAAATTCAGTGCATGCGGCTTATATTTGGGTGCGCTTAATAGTCCGGAAATTACGGTAAGCAATATTTAGGACATTTAAGTCTTTCAGAATAAAATCACTTCTTTCAATCATTTTCAGTACAATTTATTGAAGAATTAAGATCAGGCTGGTTATTATAATTATATTATAAATATATTATACCTGGTATGGATAAAACAGCATTTTCAGCTAATGTGACACCTCGTTGTTTGTGCTCCCAGGCGGCTTCAGCTACATCCCTAAACGCTGACACATGAAGGTGGTCCTGAAGGAGAACCAAAAACGCAGCCTTGTAGAGCAGCGAGAGGCCACACCGACAACCCAGTCGCCGTTCATGCCATCGCTCTATTTAACCAACTGCCACAGAAGAATTAGACAAACAGGTTACCTTAGAGTTAATAATGTTATTATTTATGATATTTTCATGTTTTATTGTGTTTATTATGATCGCAAGTTTTATTCTGTGTTCGAATAGGCATTTTTTTTTATAAAAGGATAAACGCAGTGCTGTGAGAAAGGTCTACTGATTTACAGATTTATTATTCAGAGCAGCCACGTTCGCTTCAGTGGGGGGAAAGTGGGTTAGAGCTCCATCCTCTCTCACATACACACCCACAGGCTCGTTACTTCAGATAGCCAGGAGTTATGCACAGGATCTGCTTTTTATTTTTTTTTTATTTTTTTTTTTTTTAAAGTCTGACTCGTTTACCGTGAGAACACAGTTTTAGCATTCATATCTTTTGCACTGTATAACACCTCACAACTTTTTTTAAAAACGTAGTAACGTGTGGATATTATCTGTACAGAACGCGTTCAGTGTGAATGAGCTCATTAAAAGCACTGCTGTACCACTGCAGATGAAGATTCCACAATTTTAGCTTTGTAAAGAAAGTTTAGTCTGTGATTTCCCCAACAGAACATTCATGAACATTCATTTTATATTTCTATGGCTGAGATATATTTAACTAAAGTATTAAAGAGAGTATTATCAAACAGATTTGGTTTAGTGTGGTCTCTGTCCATGTCGGGGTCCAGATCTAGAGAAGTATAGCACATGTAAAGCTAAAAAAGCAATAACCAGGGTTTCGGTGTTAACTTTATTGTAGAAGATGTAAAGATCATATTGTATATAATGTACACCGTACGATAAAATTATAAGAGCTTATCTAAGGAGTCAATATGCAAATCTCATCTGTTTTATATCATGTGAAATAAATGTTGTTATAAAAGATGTCTGTAATGTCTTTTTATTCTTAATATTTATTTAACCGGCTCTGTATTAACCTGGTAGTGATGATGTCACAAGAAGGAAATCGGTATCGGGTATAAATTCACTGGACAGCAGGGATCCTACCAGCCAATGTCCAACCAGTTTACACACAAATAGTGAAGGTCACAGGAATTTGGACTTTATCTGGAGCTTGCTAGTGCTCATCATTGGGATTGGGAAGATTTTAGCCTGTAATGGTGTCATTAAATCTCATTACTTTCACAGATATTTATTATGCACTATTATTGCTCACTTATTTGTTTGTAATAACATTTTACCTGAATCTTAAGTCAAAAAGATATATTTTGCTTTTACCACGACAATCATTTGTAAAGAACAGCTGCTAAACATACTACTTAAGGTAGTGCTACATTTGACAAAGAATTATCTGTCCTTTATCGAGCAGAGCCTGCATTACACCAGACATGATTTTTAGTGCCACCTGCTGGACTTCCTAGTCATGTCCTGTAGGTCTATTAGAATCCATATACTTTATGTATAACCACAAAGTCCTCACAAAATGGATGTCAATTTACTGCCAATTTGGCCCTTCAGAGAAACTGGAGGTAAAAGCTACTAACGTTCCAAACATTTCATGGGTTGGTGAGTAAATAGCGGATGTGCTAGCTCAGCGTTTAAGGCCCTGGGTTGCTGATCGGAAGGTCATGGGTTCGAGGCCCTGGCATCCCCAAGCTGCCGCTCCTGAAACCCTTGAGCAGAGCCCTTAACCCTCTGTGTTCCAGGGGTGCTGTAGCATGGTTAACTTTACATAGCTTTCTGCATTGCTGGGATATGTGAAGAAATAACAGTTTCCCTGTGGGATCATAAAAATATTCTAAAATAACAATAATAATAAAAAGCAGTCCATGATGTGGCAGCTACATAGTGCACATTTCTGGTGTTAATTGAACTAGGGGTTAGTAATAAAAAAAACAATAATACAATTTATTGTTGCATAAACAGTTTCTATCTTATCTCCATTATTCAAGCAAATGTTTTTACTTTCATTTAAAAAAAAGTACCCCTTGGAATAACAAAGGTAAACAATATATTTGGATTGATTTTCCAGGATAGTTCTGGTCCCCATGGCCTGCACAAAGCCAGCAATTACTTCATGGTCAATATTTGGTGGAGCCCAAATCACCACCCAAATGTTGTAAAAAGGTTGTAACTCGTAATTCCCGACTTTCAAACAGGAAACCTTTTTAAAGAAACACTTGGAATTCCTACTTCAATAGTCAGCTCAGGCAATGACGTCAAACCAACATGGCTGCTCCCATCACAAACACTACAGCAATCAAGATTGTAGCAAAGTTTAGTGCTTTGAAACTTTCTAAACTTCTGGCAACATGGTTTGCCACCACCTTCCTTCTATAGAATTGTAATTTAATGTGTCATCATTTGTTTTTCATGTTTTGGTATTATTTTAACTTTTAGGGTTCGAGTTTTTTTTGTACTCTATTATTATTATTATTATTATTATTATTATTATTATTATTATTATTATTTAATTTTGTTGTTGTTCTGTTTGGCTTTATTGTTACGTGTGTTTAACAGTGAAATGATGACGATACCTGTATGTTATTTAAAAGATTAATAAACTAAAGGGAAAAAACTTTAGCAATCTTCCATTAAAATGTGTGGTACTGTATAAACACTCACTTTATAAATCTGCATCACAACAAAGACTCTACATTTCAGTCTTCTGGTGTAGACAAAAAAATTGGACAAACTGGAATACAGTGGAAATGGTGTATAATTAGCGTTTTATTATATGCATTATATTTATTTACTACAAGTTTATCCTTATCTAATATATTTTGTCATATGTTCCTTTATGTTTTCTTGTTTTCTTTTTTATTTATAGTCTTTTTTTTATCTAATGCACAATTTTCTGAGCAGCCGATCAGGTTTACATTTCAGTGCAAGTTGTATTCTGTATATAACTTTATATGTGAAAAATAAGAATCTTGTATCTTTATTTCTATGAGGATGTAATGATCCCGGGTCATTGTTCTTCATGATTCATTATTAATGCAGTTATTTTAATTACAAGAAATCTTGCAGAAGGATCATTTACATTTTAGTAATCTGTGAATCAGACAGTGTTTTAAACCAGACCCACTATTGCGCTCTGTTTTATTTGTATTGCGCTCTGGTTTATTTTGCACCATAAGCGCCGCCATGTTAGTGACGTCACCAAACAGTTTTTCCGAGTACATGAATTACGAGTCGGAGTACAGATAGAAAGGGTAATAATACATTGTTCAGATAGTTGATTTATTGTCCCAAAACATTTCGTTATAAGTATTTCTGAAATAAACGTTTTGAGAATATCAACTGGAAATTGATTTATAATATAAAATATTGTTTTACTAAATAAGTTATTGAAATATGATTTAAAATTATATATATATATATATATAATATATATATAAAATGCAACAAACCAGTTTCTAAAGAGATACAGAACTGATTTTTGTGTGGAATGGAGGCTGAGACTGTTATACATATTTTTCCCCCGTATGTGTGTTACATTTTTTTTGGGTTGAGGTTTAATGTTTATTTTACAGTGTTGACTGGTTTTAAAATTGAGATAAGGAAAAGGGATATTTTTTACTTGGATAAAAAAAATAAGTTCTGAAGCCAGAAAGCTTCATAAAATCTAAACTCCTCCTTTTTGTTGTAACCATGTATATGTACCCTCTTTTTATTTTTTTATTTAAATGTCAGTATTATATTTACGATATTTTATTATAATATGAATGTAAAGTTTTTTTGTCTTACAATAAGTTAAAATAAGAATTACAATCTGAAAGCCAGCCACTGGAACGCCATCTTTCTTAACTGGGAAGTCGGATATCTTCGAGTTCCTGTTCTGTATTTTGCTGCACGTTTGACCGAGGCAGCGTTTAACCACCACGTGGAGGCACCGGAGCGCTACGTCATCGTGTAAGCTCCGCCCCTCATGTCCCTTTGCTGTGCGCTCGCCTGGTAGCGGCCCGACGACGAGTGATTTCCTTTCTCCTTCCTGTCCCCGAAACTTTCAGCACTGAGTTCCGTGACCCAATGTTAAAGTCCGGCATGGCTTCCGAGACATCCGAGCAGGACTCCCCGAACCCCGGCGACGAGCAGAAGGGCACGTCGAGCCCAGAGGCCCCGCGCGCTCCGGATCAGGAACCGGCTGAGAGCGAGGCTGTAAAGATGGACGAGAATGGCGAGGAGAAGACCACGGCTTCCGACGAGTCCGACGGAACCCCGTCCAACGACGAAGGACTGAGCGGAGACGGACAGGAGGAGAAGGAGATGGACACGGAGTCGGACGCGCCTGAGCTGAAACGCGCCGCGGCTGCGGAGAGCTCGGCCGACGTGACGGGGGAGCCGAGGCAAGAACAAAGGGAGGAGGAGAACGTGTCCTCTCCGCTCGACTGCGCCGTGAGGAAGCCCGAAGACAAATCGGGCACCGAGTTAAAGCGCAGGGCGAGTGTGGAGATCTCCTCCTCCGACGGAGAGCCGCTCAGCCGCATCGACTCCGAGGACAGGTCTGTACTTTACCCTGCTGTCACTTAACACACTTCCCCCGGTGTAACACACACACACACACACACACACACACACTGTTCTTCACTGCTGCACATCTCTGTAAAGTCCCCACCACCATGCATCATGACCTCCACCACCACCTGCTTACTTACCCCTGCTGTAGATCAGCACTGCCACGCGTGTTTATCATTAGTCTTTGTTTGTTTGTTTAGGGTCTTGTTTTTGTTTTTATTTTAGTGCATCTCTACATCCTTGGGGGTTCATCATAAAGGGGCCCAGAATGAAATGCCGGGTCTAAGTAGAAGAAACGATGTCACCGTGTAATAAACAAGATGGACTGGATACAGAATTAATTCCGAAAATAAAACCAGTAATTAGAAAGGGGACTTGAGACTGATCGGAAGGTTGCGAGTTCAATTCCCAGCTCGGCCAAGCTGTCACTGCTGGACCCTCGAGCAAGACCCTTTAATCATCACTGCTCTGTAATTAACTGTAAGTCACTCTGGATGAGGACATCTGCCAAAAGCAGTACATTCTGCTCTTCGGCACCTTTGGACCATCGAGTAGCTTGGCATTGTTGTTTGGCTGTCAGTTCTTTTACGCTTGCCATGTGGTTCAATTCATTTTTATTTGTATGTCGCTTTTAACTATGGAGATAGTCTCCTAATCGCTTTAATTCAATTTTA
This sequence comes from Silurus aristotelis, assembly GCF_946808225.1. Classification (NCBI taxonomy): domain Eukaryota; kingdom Metazoa; phylum Chordata; class Actinopteri; order Siluriformes; family Siluridae; genus Silurus; species Silurus aristotelis. The sequence continues at coordinate 15,641,537 of NC_139597.1, forward strand.
AAAAATGTGTGCGTTTGTTCCTTATAATTGTGGCAAGTCATTGGTGTCTGTGGGCAAGGAAGAACTCCCTGAGATGGCATGAAGAAGAAACCTTGAGAGGAAACCATCCTCATCTGGATGGTACCCAATTTCTATTACAGTTCTATCATTAAGTTGTGCAGTGATGGGCAATTAAATGCAACCTGTGGTCCTGAGTCATTGTAGTAGACTGTAGATTTTACAGTCCACATCCATCTTCAAAGTTCTTGAGTTTCTCAGTAATTTATTGGGTCTTTAGGCTGTTCATGCAGAACCGTCCCCAGCTGCACAGAGCGGTCTCCAAAAGAAGAAATCTCCATCTAGAGGTTCTGTGCCTGGTGTGACTCTCAGGATAGAGTGAAGGTGTGCATCAGTGACTTCCACAAATATGGACTTCCAACATGCAGTGGGTTTGAGCAGGTTATAGGCAGAGATAGGACATCGTTTTAGGAATAAGGCGTAGAAACTGATATAAGAGAAATATGATATTGCTGTGTATAATATATCAGAAGGCTGGAAGCGGCCTGGGGTCTGAGTTTAACACGTCTGTTTCCAAGTTTTTCACTGTAGTAGTCTGTACTGTACACTGTAGTTGGGACACTGTAGTCAATGTTGTTAGACACTGTATACATAGAAGCAGACTTTTGATTGTGTTGTATGAACAGTTTGTGCCAGCTCGGCGTTTTAAGGCAGTGTTGAACAGGCATTTAAATTTCCGGCAGTTTGAAGCTGCTCTTTAACTCATCAACCATTAATTAGAACTCGCAATGTGTTGAATCTACACAAAACTATTTATAAACATAACTACACACTGGGCTTGAGTTTTGATTGGGGTTTGAGTTGAATGTGATCTACTGCATTGTGACCTGTCACTAAGCTGTTATGATGTACTTCATGGCCAAATGTGCATGGACACCTGATTCTTCTCCACAATGCTACTTCATCGTTTTAATCACAAAATTATATCGAATGTCTTTGTATAGTGTTGCATTATAATTAATTTTTATTTGGAACTAAGAGACCCAAGCACTGATCCAGCATGATAATGAGCCATAAAGACATGGTGTGTTGAGGTTGAAGTGGAAGAACTTGTGTCCTTCACAGAGCCCTGAAAATCTCACTGGTTTAACTCGAGGCCTTCTCACCAACATCAGTCTGATCTCATCAATGCTTTTGTAGATGATCGAATATAGATTCCCACAGCCACACTCTAAGATCTAGTGGAAAGCCTTTCCAGAAGAGTGGAGTTTATTATAACAGCAATCACAGGGGGGTTTCAATCTGAAATTAGATGTTCAGCATTCAGACAGGGTCTGATGGCAAAGGGGGGGTACGCATACTTTGGGCCATACACATGTGTATGAGTATACAGTGTATCTCAAAATACAAAAAACTGCACCAAAAAGCACCATTTGGCTTCTACACCATCACATGATTGGTAGTTCTGAACCAACTTACACCTTTTTGCCACCCCTACTTATATTTTGAGCCATTTTGGAGAATTTACAAAACCTACTTTTGCTAGTTGTTTGTTGGATACTTCTCCTGCCTCTGGAACATTGGTGTTAAATGATTTCCAGAAGCTGCTCCTTAATATTTATGAGGAAGATGCTTTCTAAATAATGTGGACACCAAGTTCTCAGGAACTGTAAGACTGCTTGAGCTGAAATGTGATATCCTGCACCTGTGCACTCAATAATATCCTTCACATAGTGTCCCCCGAAGAGACCCTGTTCTCTGGATTCACTTGCATATGTAACATAATGAAGGTTTTTTTTTCACTCACTCCAAATGTAATTTGCATAGTGTACAAAACAAAACAATGTCTGTTGCATCTTTTGGAATGTGGTCTCAAATTCCTTATTCAGAAGTGGCTGTCTGTGAAAACGCTGATGAAACGCATGTCGGTGTAAAGGATATGGCCTCCGCTTGCTTATCAGTGTACAGATCACTGTATAGTTTTATATAATTCAGAAAAAAGGAGATGTTAGAAATTTGTAATGTTTTGGTTTAACATTAATTGACTACAGGCACATTACTGTCCATTCTTAAAATGTTTTTTTTCAGTCTTCATAAACAAAATAGTTGCTGTACCAAGCTGCATAAATGGACTGAAAAGATGGATATTATTAGTAGTAATAGTAACAGATCATTAAATTCTGAATAAACAGGTTTCTAGGTTTTCTTTCAGTGTCACAAACAGTGTTTTCTTTCACTACTTATCTATAATGATATAAAATTATATACTTATTTATATCGTTTTAGTTACTTAGTTACTGCAAATGACTAAAATCCTGATAAAAAATTAAAAATTGACAAATATATAATATATATGGTAATCAACATCTTTGTTAATTGTATAACATATTTAACTGTAGTGAATATTAAATTTGAAACATTTGTTTTGCGATATTGTGGTCACGATATCACATCGGTTAATAAGATGAAAATTACTTAGCTGTTACTACTGACGCTGAGATTTGCCTCAGTAGTAAATCCTTTATTAAATGCTTGATGCTTTTTATATGAATTGATTTCCTGTTCTAAAGCCAGGGTATATGATTTTTAACGGATTGGTACCACAGTTTTATTGGTTTAAGTCCAAGAAAACTTGCAGAGTTTAAGCGATCTGTATAAACCGTGACCCGTGTAGCGTTTGTAAACCCTGTGGGTGGTTTTGGTGATGGGAAGCTTCTGGAACTCTTCTATTCCTCTGTTAAAACATGAGTGAATAAAAGCATGACAGAGGCACAGCCTCCTCTAAAAGCCTATTCTCCTTTTCATGTGGCTTTATTCTTCCTGTTGGCATTGTTTTTGTCTTAGAGAGGGGCAAGAAGGCACGTTTCACAGTGGTGCAGCCCGCCCATTTTTCCCTCACAACTGTTGCTAACCCACAACCCACTCCCTTTATCACCGAAGCTGCTAGCAGTGCTTTTCTCTGCTATGCCAACTTTCATAAATGCCAGCCTTTGGTTTGCAAATTTGAAAAAACTATGATAATTGGACATTCGGTGTAACCCAGATGAGGATGGGTTCTGTTTTGAGTCTGGTTTTTCTCAAGGCTTTTTCCTCATACCACCTCAGGGAGTTTTTCGACTGAATTGAATTAATTATTGATCCTGTGAACCACCCCACATTCTGCAGCAGGTTCCCAAATCTCCTTAGGACGGGGGGGGTCGTCTTTTGCGGATGCCGCGTGTGGTGTAAATGTCCGTGATAGAGGGGAGAGAGACTCTAATGATCCTCTCAGCCATCCTTACGATCCTCTGTAGGGTCTTGCGATTCAAGACCGTGCAGTTCCCAAACCAGGCAGTGATGCACCTTCTCAGGATGCTCTTGATGGTCCCTCGGTAGAACATGGTCAGGAAGTTGAGACGCTGCTGGGCTTTCTTGCTGATGGAGCTGGTGTTGAGTGACCAGGTGAAGGTCTCCGCTAGATGAGCCCCAAGGAATTTGGTGCTCTTGACGATCTCCACGGAGGATCCATTAATGATCAGTAGAGAATGGCCGCTCTGTGCTCTTCTAAAGTCATCAACAATCTCTTAGGTTTTGTGAACGTTCAGAGACAGGTTGTTGGCTCTACACCAGGCTAGTTAGCTGTTGCACTTCCTCTCTGTATATTGACTCGTCATTCTTGCTGATGAGACCCACCACAGTCGTGTCATCTGCAAATTTAATGATGTGGGTTGAGCTGTGCATTGCTACACAGTCGCAAGTCAGCAGAGTGAACAGCAGTGGACTGAGCACACAGCCCTGAGGGGCCTGTTCTCAGTTCGTCTGTTCTCAGTGTGTTGGTGCTGTATATGCTGTTCCCGATCTAGGACTGACTGGGGGGTCTCTCAGTCAGGAAGTCCAAGATCCAGTTGCAGATGGAGGTGTTCAGGCCCAGTAGGTTCAGGTGCTGAGTTATGATTGTGTTCAATGCTAACCTGCAGTTGCATTCGTACGTATGTGTCCTTATTGTCCAGGTGGGTGATGGCCAAATGGAGGGTCATGGAGATGGCATTTTCCATGGAACGGTTTGGACGATACTCAAACTGCATGGGGTCCAGTGAGGGTGGTTAGCTGAGTCTTGATGTGCTTCATGACCAGCCTCTCAAAGCACTTCATTGCGATGGGTGTGAGTGCGACGGAACGATAGTCATTGCGGCAGGAGACTGTAGACTTCTTTCGCACAGGGACGATGGTTGTTGTCTTGAAGCACGTAGGAACAAGGCGCTGCTCAGGGAGATGTTGAAAATGTCAGTGAAGACATCGGCTAGCTGTTCTGCACATTCCCTGAGCACTTTGCCAGAAATGTTGTCTCCTGCAGACTTTCATGTGTTAGGGTTGTGAGGTAGGGTTATCGAGATTGATGAGGGGTGATCTAGAGTGCTGGATATGAATGGAACAACGGATAAACACTGGTACTCCAAACAGCAGAAAGCTTGGAAAGTAGTTTCCAAGTAACTACAGTTCTGCTTTTTTCTTCCAAGGACATAACTGCAGGAGGGAACTAAGGCCACACTGTCATGTTCAATCATTTCCCATAAGTTGTTCATCCACACTGAAACGTCTAAAACGATTGCACGCCTGTACTACACGTAAGCAAAGCCTAAACTGCTTCATTTCCGCCTGCTGTTTATTTACTAAATAAGTAAAAATGCGTCAACGGTTTTGAAAGTCTCTGTTTTCACAGTCCATACTGCAATGTGAAAACACGTTTTTAAATGTATTCACTTTAGAGTTTTTGTTGACTGAAAGCGGGGTCTCGTGTGGAAGGAAAGCCAAAATGGAGAGAAAATTATGCATTTAAAAAAAAAAAATTATTAGTGTGGACATGATGCTACATGCAGCAGAGCAGTGGTCAAAACAATCATTCATACAAATTGTTTGGGTTTGTCATTTTATTGCTTTATACATCATTTGCACAGAATTAAGAAAATCTCAAATCATGTTTCTTGTCCCTAAATTGTTGCTATGTGACACAAATGCAACATAAACTGGAGGTCTGTGTTCGTAGTTAGTGTGAACTCGTCTAATTCATCTAAACACTAACATACACCTGCTTTTCTGATTGTGTAAGTCTCTGTATATATTTTTTTTTAGTATCAGCAGCACCCTGATGGACATGGAGAGCACAGCGTCCAGTGGACGCTCCACACCGGCCATGATGAACGGCCACGGGGGAGCAGCTCCAGCATCTACCAAAGGTTCATCATATCCCTGCTGTTGGGATCAGTGCCCTCTGCTCTTCACCAGTAGCCCAGACCTGGCAGAACACATCCGCTCAGTCCACGTGGATGGTCAGCGTGGAGGGGTCAGTAACAATTTACAATCCTGATTTTTCTTAGTCTTTCTTAAATTAAAAATTATAGTTCATGTTTCTTTAATGCTATCTCTGCTAGGCTAGCTTTCTTTTTACCGTTTACTGCGTCTTTTATCCTTTACATTGCCCACATGCTTCAGCTTTTTTTACAGTTGTATGCAAAAGTTTAGGAATTCCTGAAAATGTCCATGATTTTCATTTATAAATATTTGGGTGTTTGGATCAGCAATTTCATTTTGATCTATCAAATAACTGAAGGACACAATAATATTTCAGTAGTGAAATAAGGTTTATTGGATTAACAGAAAATGCGCAATATGCATTAAAACGAAATTAGGTGCATACATTTGGGCACACCAACAGAAAAATCACATCAATATTTAGTAGAGCCTCCCTTAGCAGAAATAACAGCCTCTAGATGCTTCCTATAGCCTGTAATGAGTGTCTGGATACTGGATGAATGTATTTTGGACCATATTTTGGACAAAACATCTCCAGTTCAGTTAGGTTTGATGGTTGGTGAGCATGGACAGCCCGCTTCAAATCACCCCACAGATGTTCAATGACATTCAGGTCTGGGGACTGGGATGGCCATTCCAGAACATTATACTTGTTCCTCTGCATAAATGCCCAAGTAGATTTTTAACAGTGTTTTGGGTTGTTGTCTTGTTGAAATATCCATCCATATTGAGTGGAATCCATGCGACCCTCAACTTTAACCAGATTGCCAGTACCGGCACTGGCCACACAGCCCCACAGCATGATGGAACCTCGCTCAAATTTTACTGTGGGTAGCAAGTGTTTTTCTTGAAACGCTGTGTGTTTTGCCACCATGCATAATGCCCCTTGTTATGACCAAATAACTCAATCTTTGTTTCATCGGTCCACAGCACCTTATTCTAAAATAAAGCTGGCTTGTCCAAATGTGCGTTTGCATACCTCAAGCGACTCCGTTTGTGGCGTGTGTGCAGAATTGCACAATTGGCCACCTCAAATACCTTTTCTAATGATGGGATGCACCTGTTCAAGGCTTAATGAGCTCACCAAACTAATTGTGTGTTCCAATTAATCAGTGCTTAGTAGTTACAGGTATTCAAATCAACAAAATGACAAGGGTGCCCAAATGTATGCACCTGTCTAATTTCGTTTTGATGCATATTGCACATTTTCTGTTAATCCAATAAACCTTAAAACCTAAAAGTTGTCTAAAGTCTTAATATTATTATTTATAACTGCTTATTTCAAATACATGCTTTACTGGGATTGAGGATGTTCCAAAAATAAAATCAGGTCCACTGTAAATGTGTTCATATTCAGACCAAGTTGATTTAAAAATACTATTACTGTACATTTGTGGTTTTGTTTTTTTTGCATTTCCTTGTTTCATACTTGTTTGTTTCTTTTATTTGTTTTCACCTAAAAAAGTGAGCTTGATTTATAGATAGTAAGGCCGTCACTACGAGGGCCTGACCCATATACCAGTAGGCCGTTATTAATGTCCATCTGCTGTACTGGCATTGGAACTCGGCCAGGAAATAACAGCTGATGTTAAATATTACATGGGAAAATAATCTTTTATTGTTGGTGTAGCAAAAATATATATTTCCATATAAAATAGTACTGAACCTTTTTTTTTTTTTTTTTTACAAAAAAAGTACTGTATCATGAAAATGTGATAAATGCTATAAACAGTTAAATTTAAAATAAAAAGAATGAAGAAAAAAAACAGCACATGGCATCAGTGATTTGCCTCTAGAGGTCGATCTCGTACTGTATAATGCAACCCGGAAAACCTATTGGTATAGATTTTTGCAGGTCGTTCCAGATATCAGTGCCGATTAATCGACAAAACCAATTAATCGGTTGACCTCTAAAAAATATAGAAATTTAAATCTGTATGTAATATGTAAAGCTGTAAATTTGGAAAGTTGCACTTAAGGGCAAATAAATAAGTGTCACATTTAGAGACATTTTCCCTATAGTGTTCTTGCAACTCTGTAGCCACACTTTTTTTACAGCTGGTCACTGGGATGCAACACAGTGTTTTAGATGTTACTATGCTCACAATATCTCTAGTGATGTCATGATACACTTATCAATCTTTATATATAGATAATATATTGCCACGTTGAATATATTCTATATACTAAATGTGTGTATGGGTGTGTTTTTTTGTTTGTTTTTGTTTTTTGTGGTAGGTGTTTGTGTGTCTGTGGAAGGGCTGTAAGGTGTACAACACACCCTCCACCAGCCAGAGCTGGCTACAGAGACACATGCTTTCCCACAGTGGTGATAAACCTTTCAAGGTATGACTTTGTTCTGTGGATTATTTAATGCAGTAACATTACACAGCTTGCTATAATCTACAAAGCCAAAACATGTGTACATCAAGAGGCTCACTCTTTTACACGTCCTCAAATACTGTCTGTGTTATTTCATGCTTTCGTCTGGTTTTATTTACTTGTTCTTTTTCAGTGTGTAGTGGGTGGATGCAATGCCACTTTTGCCTCGCAGGGAGGACTAGCACGTCACGTACCCACCCACTTCAGCTCACAGAACTCATCCAAACTGTCCAGCCAGGCCAAGCTGAAGGAGGAGTCGCCCTCTAAAGCTGGCATGAGCAAACGGAGGAAACTAAAGAACAAATGCAGGAGATCGTTGCGTATGTATCAGGGTCTTGGTGCTGGTTTGTCTGTTATGTGTTTTATCTTTAATGTTCCTCTTTTATGTTCCTCATTTCGAACTCAACCCGCCTGTTCCAGCTCGGCCACACGACTTCTTTGACGCACAAACGATGGATGCCATCCGTCATCGTGCCATCTGTCTCAATTTAGCAACCCACATTGAGAGCCAGGGCAAGGGCCACAGCGTGGTGTTTCACAGCACGGTGAGTGCGCAGTACATTCATCCATGCATTCATCCATCCCTAAAGTCTGTATTTGTTATACATGAAACGAGGCAGAAAGGTGCCAGTGGGATGAATGCTCTTAATCACACCTCTCAGCAGCTTCACGTCGCCTTTGCTGCTCTCGACAGTTTGCTTTGTGTCAGATTTGTTCCGTTCAGCTGGTGAGTGGCCTGTTCTGAGAGAGTGGTTCGAACCTGAATTGACCCAACTGAAAGAAGTGAACCAGAAATGACTTTTATGGATTACAGGCAGCATTTTTGTTGTTGCAAGTGAGCCACAGAGCATAGAATGAACCAAAGGACAGGGCTATATTGCTGTAGAAGTGCCGTGTTAAGGATATTGGGATATATATGGACTGCCAAATAAATAAAAAATTTTTTTAAAGATAACCGATTAATCAACTAATAGCTTTTTAAATCGACACTGAATGATCTAAAATAAAAAATTAAATACTGCATGTAAAATAGTAATGGACTTTTATTACAAAAATAAAACAGTAACAGAAAAGTACTGCATCATAAAAATGTGCTAAATGAAATAAATATAATTATTGATTTTATATAATGCAATTAAGTATTAATAATAATTCATAAATATAAAATAGCGCTCTCCTTTCACCAAACAAACAGCACGTGGTGTCAGTGATTCGCCTCTAGAGGGAGCGCTCGTGCTGTATAATGACAGCAGACCTACTCAGCCACTCCAGCAACACACTCAAGCTGGAAAAATTTTTCCAACAGTTTCAGCAATCTTTTTATTATTAAGAGAAAACAAAATTCAAAACTACATGGCCCTGTGTGAAAAAGTGTTTGCCCCCTAAACCTAATAACTGTTTGGGACACCCTTAGCAGCAACAACTACAATCAAGCGTTTGCGAACTTGCAGTGAGTCTGTTACATCGCTGTGGAGGAATTTGTGCATCTATGCAGAATTGTTGTAATTCAGACACATTGGAGGGTTTTCGAGCATGAACCGCCTTTTTAAGGTCATGCCACAGCATTTAAATAGGATTCAGGTCAGGACTTTGACTAGGCCACTCCAAAGTCTTCATTTTGGTTTTCTTTAGCCAGTCAGAGGTGGACTTGCTGGTGTGTTTTGGATCATTGTCTTGCTGCCGAACCCAAGTTCGTTTCAGCTTAAGGTCACGAACAGATGGCCGGACATGCTCCTTCAGGATTTTTTTGGGTAAACAGCAGAATTCATGGTTTTATTTATCACAGCAAGTCTTCCAGGTACTGAAGCAGCAAAACAGCCCCAGACCATCACACTACCACCACCATATTTTACTGTTGCTATGATGATCTTTTTCTGATATGCGGTGTTACTTTTACGCCAGACGTAATGGGACACACACCTTCCAAAAAAGTTAAACTTTTGTCTCGTCAGTGCACAGAGTATTTTTTCCAAAAGCCTTGGGGATCACCAAGATGTTTTCTGGCAAAACTGAGATGAACCTTTATGACCTTAAGTGAGGCCTGCAGTTCTTTGAATGTTGTTGTGGGGTCTTTTGTGACCTCTTGGATGAGTCATTGCTGTGCTCCTGGGGTAATTTTGGTCAGCCGGCCACTCCTGGGAAGGTAGCGTTTGAGGATCTTTTGGTCTACTTCACTTTGTCAGGCAGGTCCTGTTTAAGAGATTTCTTGATTGTGAACAGGTGTGGCAGTAATCAGACCTGGGTGTGGCGAGAGAAATAGAACTCAGGTGTGATAAACCACAGTTTTAACAGGGTAGCAAACACGTTCACACAGGGCCATGTAGTTTTGGAATTCGTTTTCTTTCATAAATAAAAAACTTAATTTAAAAACTGCATTTTGTGTTCACTTGTGTTATATTTTACTAATATTTAAATTAGTTTGATGATCTGAAACATTAAAGTGTGACAAACATGCAAAAAAAAAAAGTAATCAGGAAGGGGGCAAAAACTTTCACACCACTGTATCTGCAGTAGTGAGGAAGGTACTCTATGTTCCAGACCTTCGTACCAGACCAAACAGTGCTGTGCTTTTTTTTATTGTTGCAAATTTAATGTTGTGATTGTAGTGAGTAAATCTTTGTTGGAGAAGTGCTATGTAGGCTGATAGTCAGATCTTTTGAAACAAAGCTTCAATAGTTGGCGTTATAGGAATTAAAGGGAACCATCAAAAAAAAAAAAAAAAAAAAAAAGATGTAAACAGAAAGTCTTTTTTCCTGTACAAAAGTACATAATCCCAGCACTGGAACTTTCTGCTACTTTCTGCTTACCCACTCAATATCGCTCACAAGCTTTCATGAATATCCTCAGCTCTATTAAACGCCAAAAACATGCTGTTTGTATTGAATCAATAGGTCATTGCAAGACGGAAGGAGGATTCAGGGAAGGTGAAGGTGCTGCTCCACTGGACTCCAGAGGACATGTGAGTACAGAGCAGTCTATCAGTCTCGGCAGGTGAACAGAAAATCACCTCTCTTCCACCTCTACTAATGAACACGTCATTTTGTACACTTTCATGGATTAAGATCACACGGCCTTGATGGGGTTTTTTTTGCACTGGTATCACGTTCGGATCATTACTATCTGACTGATTAAAACATGTCTGATCTCAGCTCTGATGGCAGTGTAGAGGTAGACGAAGAGAGTTTCATAGGTTTAGTTATTGTTCATTCTAATTTACATTCGTAAAACATTGAGGAAGTGCTTCTGTCTGTTTCTCCCTCAGACTGCCAGACTCATGGGTGAGTGAGAGTGACCGGCCACAGATGAAAACTAAAGTGGTACATCTCTCACAGCTGCCTCAGGACACAGCTGTGCTTCTGGACCCCAACATCTACAGGTTAGTTGCACAGTAGAGTTTTTCCAGATCATTTATTCCATATTAACAGTCTTTGAGAAAGTAACCGTGTGTAGGTACACAGAAGATAAACAAACTAGTAGGAATGTAACACTATGGTGTCAAATTGATTTGGTTGCTTCAAATCTCTTAAATTGGACACTGTATTGCCAAAGGTTTGCGAGCATCTGATCATAACTATGGTGAGCATCTCATTCCACATTTAGTCCCAATTTGCTCTGCTAATTCCTTCACCACAAGGGTGTTAGTAAAGTACTGATGTAGGTGAGGTGAGAAAGCCTGTGTTCACATTCATTCCAAATGTGTTCACTAGGGTTGAGATCAGAGCTCTGTAGATCTTAAACTCCAAACCATGCTGGAACAGGTTTGGGTTTTCAAGTTTAAGTTAACACAATTTTACTATACCACATCCAAACACGTCCCTACAGTTTGGAGAAGAATTACATATGGCAGGAAAGCTCAGGTGTCCCAATAGCTGGAGGATCTGTGCTGCTCTGTGTCTGGGAAAAGTATGTACCAGTGGCTCGGTGGAAGAAAAACACATTTTTTTTTTTTTTTTTTTTGTACCAAAATATGGTAGAAATGTGGTTTTATTTTGTAGCTCAGTAAGGCAGCTCTCTGGTCAGGTTGAAGCAAAACACTGTTTAGATAATGCTAATGAAATTGGTGTTTGTTCTGTTTACATGGTTGCCAGGTTTCCGGATTTATTCTTTGTTTATTTCAGAAATGTCTTACAAATCAGAAAAGTGCACCACTATTCTCTGAGAAGACTGAAGAAGCAGTAGATAGTCAGTCTTTCAGTCTTAATATTTTCCCTATTGCAAAACATTGTGGGCTGGTTTCATGGGGGTTTTTTGTTTGTCTTACCTTCTTATTTAAGTAAAGGGACCACGTGATTCAGTTGGATCCTGATGCACTCTGTAATTTACAATAATCCACAATTCTCCCAGTGTTTTATATTTGCTTTGGTTGCAAAATATGATCAATCCAAACTCCACAGTAATGTAGACATTCATTTGCACCCCTTTATACACACACAAAGTGTAAAAGCACTGCTTCATTCAGATTGCTTTGCCTTGCTGGTTCAGGTCAGGCTGCTGCAGTAATGAAGAACAGCCTTAAGATCCATGAAGTTACTGAGCAACTCAAGAGCTTTGAAGATTGATTTAGACTGTAATTAATATAAACAGTGTGCTATAATTTCTTAGGATCTGCATTCACTGAACAGTTATGAAACTAATGAACATTTGGTGCCACCCAGATGAGGATGGGTTCCCTTTAGAGTCTGGTTCCTCTCAAGGTTTCTTCCCCATACCATCTCAGATGGTAGAGTTTTTCCTTGTACAATAAATATAAGGAACAAAGTTAGACTTTCCACCTTTACTTACTTTAACTCTGTAAAGCTGCTTTGGGACAAAGTTCATCAGTAAAAGCGCTCTACAAATAAAGCTGAATGGAATTGAACACAGGACTCAGAAACCCAACTAGTGCTACAGAGATCTCAGTTGTATAAATGAGAAGATTGTAAGTTGCTTCAGCCAAGTGAACCTCTGAATGTTGGGTTGGCATCAGTGATTTGCCTCTAGGGGGCATTTTTGCACTGTATAATGCTACCAGGAAAAAATATCTGTATGGATTATCTGGAAATAGTTCCAGCAATCACCTATCTGTGCCAATTATTTATTAAAACCAATAAATCTGTCGATCCCAAATGTTTTAAAGTTGAAGTTTTTAAATCTACTGATGCTGATCGCCCAGAGAAATCTGAAAAAGCCTTTTTTAAATTTTGTTTAGTGTTGAACTCATGACCTTGTATACCTAAGATTAAATGTGTTCTTCTCCCCTCCTAATTGTGAATCTGTTTGTTTTCAGGATGTTTTTCTAGAAGCACCATTGCCTGCTGATGTTTTCAAACTCAAGTGGACTTGTGGATCTCTAGAGGCAGGAGTTCAAATTCTTCTTACTGTTCTATTTTATTTTTATTTTATTTTTTTTTTATGCCCAGAATTTTAAACATGTTTTCAGTCTTTGAAGAGGAAGAAATTGCACAATATCAGACTCTGACTGGTGCTAGACTTTTAAAATGCTTTGGTTTTTTTTCTTAATACCACTATTGAGTTCAAGTTGAATTGCTCTCCCTTTGTCCACAGCTTTCCTCACTAGCTTTATAGAGATCGTATAGATGTATTTGTTGAGAAAGTGCCCATGTAAATATGCCTGGAGATTTGTAATATATTTTTGTACTGAAGAATTTTACTGTACTGTAGATACCTGTAATATTCCACCAACTTCAGGAAATATTACTGCACAGAGAGAGAGAGAGCGGGATTAGTTAATTTGCTTGGAACGCTATGAAAGTTCCAACACATTTTGAAATGAAAGAATAGATGTAGTGACCCCTTTCTCACTGCAGCGTTAGCCGAGTACTGCTCCAGTGTGCGTTACAGTAGATGAGGATGATGTTAATGTTCATGTGTGCGCTCTTTCATAGTGACCTTACTCTAGTTATATACGAGCCAAGGTTCCTAAAGACATTCTAATGAAATGGTGCTACAGTAAACACTAGCATTTTAGACTTGCATAGAACAGGTTTTTTTGATCGATAACGATCGTGCTCTGTAGTGTAATGGAGTAACTCCACCCCATGTACTGCTGGATCCCAACTCTGTCTTTGTAGTAAAAACAGAAAGCAATGCAGAATCCTCGTCTGTCTTTATTTTTTTTTCTGTGTGTATCTTTATTCAAGCAAGCACATCCACACGCACATGTCCACACTCAGTCACACTCCCACTGTCTGGTCTATAACAATGATGAATCATGTCATTTAAAGTTCCTGCTGTATACAGCAAGCAGCAAACGATGTTCAGGAGTAAAACTCTGTCTGTCTTTAAACAGTACTTCTCTCTTATCACTTTTAGTGGTGTTCGAGTCAACCCATAACATATTTGCATTTATTTTTTTTTACCTACCACCCTGCTTTATTAATACATTTATCCCAGTGTTTAACTAACGCCCGGAAAGATTCGGCATAGAAAGATTTGTCAATATGCATGAACCCTCCTAGGACAGCCTGCTTCACCTCGTCATCAGGAAACCACCACGACCAGGATTGCCATAGATGGATGTACGGCCTTCTTTGAAATGTTCACACCATTCAAATGTCTTACTGCGGCTAAATGTTTATCACCACACGCTGTTCCATGCACGCAGCTATTTGGATTACGGGTCTCTGGACCACCCCACGACATGTGCAACGGACGCACTAGCCATTTCCTACTGCGTGTAGTACCACCATGCTAGCATCCATTTTTATACCTGCAAAATTACTTTACTTACTCGACACATTTTTCCACTAAACACTTAAAAAGGAGTGAAGGGTAAACTGGGAAATCTCGACTGGGCTGGTTTGTGGGAGTTGGTAGCTCAGTGGTTAAGGTGTTGGATTCTGGATTGAAGGGTCACAAGTTCAAATCCCACCGCCACCAATCTGTCACTGCTCGGCTTTTGAAGAAAGACCTTAACCCTCGACTGCTTCATTGTAAGTTGCTCTGGAACACCTAGAACCACCACGTTAAGCTCAGCCTGCTAAAATGATACAGGACAGCAATTGGAATGAACTGGTTTGCATTTAAGTCCCTTTAATTAACAGATCTGTAAAGAAGGGACATTCCCTTTTGAGGCTGGTTCTTCTTTTGAGGTTTCGTCCTCATGCCATCTCAGGGAGTTTTTTATTTATTTATAGGGAATTACCTTATAATCTCTCTCTGTGAAGCTGCTTTGGGACCATGTCCAAATGTTAAATGTCCAATGCTAAATGCGCTCTACATATAAAACGAAATTGAATTGAACATGAAATATTTGAAAAAATACGTCTTATATTCACCTCATACCCTTCAGAGTGCCACTGACCTGCATATATTTCTCCACCGTACATTTCATTTCAGAGCTTCACTCATCCACCACATGTATTTCAATATTTAAAAAGTTCTCTAATATTTTCTATGCTGAGAACTTCCTGAAAGAGCAAAACTCATAAACTAAACTAAACGTATAACCTACTATCTCTGTAAAGCTGCTTTGCAACGATGTCCATTGTTAAACGCGCTCTACAACTAAAACAGAATTGAACTGAATTATGCTGAACGATGTCTACCCCTTCAGATATACGTACCAGGTTCCACAGACTCTAAGACTCTTAAATAGTGGAACATGGACCCTTCTAACACATTTTATTCCTGTCTAAACAACAATAATCTGGTTTCCCCCTGGTCAGGATCAGGTGCATTTAGAGCAGAGAAACCAGCATGTGTTTGATGTGGGAGGAAACAGACACCAGCTAAAGCTGCAAAACTGCAGAACTCAATCACCCACACACACACAGTCCTTTCTATTCTGTTGCTATAAACCTGAAATCGATCGATCTATCTATCTATCTCTCAATTTTCAATTTATATTTAAGTGTGCTTTATTGACATGACAACAATTCTACATTTGTAGTGCAAAAGCAATTGCAGCTGGGTTCCATACAAATATTGCAAAAAATAAAAATGACATGTTTTCAAAGGAGACAGTAAGATGAATTTAGTTAAGAATTTAATAAAAGAAAAATTGTGAAAAATAGTGAAACATTGTGAAATATAGTGTATAATACAAGTATAAAATACAGTTGAAACAGATATTTGCAAAGAAAAAAACAAGCAAAAAAGTACTTTTCCTACAAGAAACACACAGTGACAGAGAAAATGAAGCTGAATGGGGGATGTGATGGGAAGGAAAACTCTTCCAGTCATGGGACTAACTTCATTGCAGTGGTAGCAATTTAATTTTAGAGCAAATGTCACACAGCTCATTGAGCTAGTTCAGGGTCGGGTTTTAATGCTACAAGCAGAAATCATTGGGACAGATTTTATTTGCAAACCTCGGCAGTGATAGATTTAACTTAGGGATGCAATCATTAAGCATGGCAGTAACCTTACTACAGTAATGAGCAGAGACTGGAACTGCACCATCGGTTTTAAGGCAGACCAGAACTTGGTTGGAAGAATCACACATACAGTCCAGTGAATTATTAGACGAGGTTATTAAAGCATGCAGTCTGTTAGATGCCTGTAGAGAAAAGAATGTAGGTGTGAAACAATACACATGGCTGAATACAACCACTACAAGAATAAGTGCTGTGAGACTCAACAGGTTTGATATAACAAAGTACATAGAAACAACACTTTCAAAAGTCTTACAAATTCCAGTGGGTTCTCAGATCACTACATGGTCACAGTAGATTTGATGCTATTTAACAATGTAAAGCCCAGATCTTACTAAATACTAAAACTAAACAATAAGAAAGTGCTCCAAGACCAGGACTTCTGTGTTCATTTTACAACTTTCTGGAGGAATGTAGGCAGAAGAAGTGGGAGTTTAATTCCTTGGTGGGAGGTCAGGATGTCACAGATTAAAATGTTCTGCCATCAATACACTACACACACAAAAACACTGAAAAAGAACACAATCAACAAATTAGAAAGGGACATACTAATACTAGAAAACGATATAATCACTAACAACCTCATTAAAAGGAGGAACTCACTAGAAAAATAAAGAAAGCATTAGGTTCAAATCTTCATTAGAAGGCTAAAGGAGCCTTCATCAGAGCCCACAAATCCAACATCAAAGACATTGATGCCCCAACCTCCTACTTCTTCAATCTAGAACAGAAAACCAGAATGCTGTACCTAAAGCACCCAGACTACAACACCAACGGAAATGAGAAACATTGCACTAAACTTCTACAAAGAGCTGTTCTGTAAGGATGTCAATAATCCACAGTGGATAGGTAACAGGCAACCTCAACCAAAAAAATGCAACCAAAAAAACATTATAAAAGGTTATTTGAGAAGGTTTTTATCAGGGGATTGAAATACAAATTCTCAGAAAGGAGAAGATTGTGTCTACGAAACTTTTTGACAGGAACAGCTAAACTTGTAGCGCGGATAGCACGCAAGAACAGAGGCTTGCAGATAGCCACTCTAGATCCTGGAAAAATTTTCAAAAGACTGAAATTTTAATTGAGTTGACCAATAATTTCATGGGTTTTTGTGATATATGGTGTGTAAATGACATAAAAAATAAGAATGGACAGTTCATGATAACCAACTCCTTTTTACCTTCTAGAGCAGATCCTTTAAAACCTTTATCTATTTATTCACACACACACACACACACACACACACACACACACACACACACACACACACACACACACACACACACACACGCACACACACACGCAGCCCCCTGCCCTGTCTGAGAGTTATACTCTGACACAACACCAGGTGGCAGCACAGTACTACATTTTCTCCCGGCATTCCCTTTGCGACACAACGAAAAGATCCGCATCAACTTATATCACTTTAATGTGAAGACATGTAATAAATTATACATGTAATCAAGAGTAGATAAACCCGTCCTATAACAAATAAACCACAATAAAACCCAGAATGTGTTAATGCCAGATGATGAGTCAGACACCGGTTTCAAAATAAAAGTAGAAAAAGCCAACGCAGTCCAGACCACGGTGAGCTGGAAACACCTCAGTAATGGGTGTAGGTTTGTGCCAGGGTGTGTGCCAGCTGAGGAAACACAGGATGGAGAGACCTCATGTCTTACATCAGGATCAGATCGGATTTTTCACCAGCTACGCAAATGACCCACAATGCAACGTGTTAATAACCACGCAGACATGTTCATTCCTCAGTTTCATTGCATTTTTGAAAAGACATACAATACACTCAACAGTCTACTACAATATGATTAGGACAACTGCACTGCATTTAAGTCACTGAGCTGCACACCTCAACAATGATGAACTGTAATGAATGGACATTTGGTAATTAAATTTTTTCCTTTTTGTGTCTGGTTACTCTCAAGGTTTCTTCCTCTGACTTTCTCGGGTTTTTCCGTGCCACAGTCGCTACTGGCTCGCTTATTAGAGCTAAACTTCTAAGGAACAAACTTACAGGCACTAAACATATACATTCCATCTTCAAAACCTTTTTCACTTTGTAAAGCTGCTTTGGGACAATGTCCATTGTTAAAAAACGCTCTACAAATAAAACTGAATTGAAATGAACATAAAATACTTGAAAAAATACATCTAATATTTACCTCATACACCTGAGAGCACCACTGAACTCAAATGTGCTTTTCATTTCAGAGCTTCACTCATCCACCACGTGGATTTCAATATTTAATATTTTCTATGCCAGAACTGAAAGAACTTCCTGAAAATCATCTGCAAAATGTTTCACAGATAATTGTGTTTCTCATTGTTCTGATTAACAGCAGACCTTCAGGACCATCTCCTTTCATCACAGGACATCTGAGACTGAAGGCGCTGATTATTACAACTTCCAAAACCTTGAAGATTCTGCAATTGTTTTGTCCACCTGGTTCATGTGAACATTAGTGCGCACAGTGTAGCATCTTCACTTACAGACACAACGTTGTGTAGGGAATCAAAAAGGACAGAAAAAGACTAAAGTGCACTGTTTTGTGTGTGTGTATGTCATATAAATACAATGTATGTATATATAGTAGCTTGTTGTGGCTGGGATTTGAACTCACAACCTTCACAATCAGCCAAAGGCCAATGCTTTACCCAATTATTTATAAAACAAACTAATTTTTGAACATTTATTTGTTCATTAAAATCATTATCCTGGGAGGAAACCAGAGAACCCAGAGGAAACACAATGTAAAAATTTTTGTTCTAAACCAATGTGTGGAATTATTTTAATGAATGAACACACAGATTCATTTTTCTGAATGAAAGAGAAAAGTCCTGGCATTCAGGACAGAAATAAACTTATAGAGAAGCACCTTTGTGGAAATGGGTCATGCAAATTTAATCTCATCCAAACAAATGCTGCATGTGAAACCGCTCCCTATCCTCTATCTAGTGCACTATATATTAAGTGTCAGCCATTTTGTAGTGGTGTTCACTCTGATTATATATTTACATTGTCTTATAAAAGTGAGTACACCCCCTCACATTTCAGCAATTGGTAAAAACTTAGAAGTCAATGTGCAGCTTGTTTAGCAGTACAGATTTACTGTCCTCACAAGTTTATCAAACAGTTTGTGGGCTTTCTTTTAAACCAGCTTCAGAAGAGGCTTCCTTCTGGCACCACAACCATGCAATCCGACTTGTTGCAGTGTGCGGGGTATGGTGTGAGCATTCACAAGTGGACCCTCCGCTTCTGCAACCTCTAAACAATGCTGGCAGCACTCGTGTCTGTTTTTGAAGCAGCTTCTGCACTGGAAGACTTAACTTCTTTGATGGACCCTTGCGAGGTCTTTTCCGAGTGAAACACGTCTTAGAAAACATCTGTATGACCCTGGCCACTGTACTGTAACTCAGTTTCAGGGTGTTGCTAATCTTTTTATAGCCTCGGCATCTTTGTGAAAAGCAAAAATTGTATTGCTCAAATCCTCGACTTTTATGCAGGAGTATGTGCGCTAAATTGTTCTCTCATACACTGCTGGGTGTGAATGGGTTTTCTGGCATCAGACATATGAATATTTTATAGAGGATATACCATGATTTATATTGAAACATGTTTCCCTTCCTGACAGATCAGCTCTATCTGTAAACTCTTTTTTCCACAATACATTGTGGCCTACAGCCATGGCTGCTTTGGACTACACCACCCATAATGCATTACCACTGACACGTTCACGTTCACCATACTATTGAGCAACATCACCTGTTTCCAATCTCGCTCTCTTTTTCTCTCACACACACACACAGTCACTTTACTAAAAACGGCTTTCTTTCACACTAATGTTGCGAAGTAAATGCTCAGTATGTACATTCCACCCCTAATGATTACCAAGCCTTATTATCCTGTGTTCGCTTTCCTGGTTTTGGCTTTACTAGTTCACAGTTTTGTCTGTGCCTTGTTTATGCTGTTTGTGCCTCACCAAACCCTTGCCTGTTTACTGACTTTGCTCTTGCTGTTCATTTTGGAAATGTTTGCCTTCTGTTCGTTAATAAAAATACACTCAACTGCCTCTGCGTCTGTCTCACCTCTCAGTTCGGGACACCTTCCTGAAGGCTTTTTTTATTCCAAGGTAACCAGATTGAACCCAAATGCAGGCAAATAAAAATATAGAAACAGACAGGTCACTGCCAGTTCCTGGGCTGCAGCCTGGATGAGCCACATTTTGCATTTGAGAACTCATTATGTGGGGATCTAAACTGTCACCGAGACTACATGAATTTTTGCTTTAATATAATGTGCCTATACATATTTCACACCCTCATCTACTTGTTTGCACATTATAGGTTCTTACACTAGAATGAAATTTATTTGCAGCAGACATTCTGATAAATAAAAGTCTGCTAAATGCCACAAACGTAAATGTAAATGTTCCAACTTTTTGACCACTAAAGATCCAGCTTTTTTTTTTCTCAACACATCACTCATTCTTAAAGATTTATTATTACTTTACACCCAATGCTCTTGTTCCTAAAGTAACACCCACTAAATATCAGGCAGTTGTTATTTCTGAACATGTTCCCCACAGTGTAGACATCCAATTATCAGTCCGGCCTCAATCCTCACTGCTCTGGAGGTTTAACGCTTTCTTTCTGTATGTTGATAAATTGAATGATTTTATTTCTTTTTGTTTAATTGTAACATGACTCATCTCTGTTTTGGTACCTAAGTGGTGGAGTGAAGTCCTGGAGTCACTGGTGGACAATAACTAAAGATTAATTGTTTCCTGAAGTACTTAATTTATCACTTTACTGTACTTGTCTGTGTACTTTTCTTACTATATTGTCCCCAACAGCATTCTCATACTGATTGTTTGTTTATTCTGTAAAACTATTGTACCAGTACCAGGATGTATTATTGACAGACTTCAAAGCACTTCTGTGCATCACTGGATTTATCCAGGGACATTTGTCAAATAAGATAAATGTAACTATAAATGCAAGAAAATCCATTACTATAGGGTGCATTTCTATCAAGACAAATTGCAGACTACTCAGCTCTTACAAACAAAACTGCGTCATGCTAAGAGAGAGTTTATTTCTTGTAAGCTTTATATCCCTGAAAGTGTGCTGTTATTCCCCTCCCCCAGTCCGCTCAGCACTGTCGTGATCTGCAAGCTGAGGTTGACCTCATTACAACAGACGCCTGGCACTCTTGCAGTTTCTGCTGTGAATTTTGAGATAAGGCGAGATGATTCTCTGCGTAGAAGCTTATACATCATGTGACTTCATGCTCAATACAATTAGAAAATAAATAAATAAATAAATAGCTTTCAAATATTTTTTTTCTTCTTTTATTTATTCAATAAATTCTCCAGAATCTCAATGCAACCTCCGTAAAATTCCATAGCTGTGAAAGAAGAAACAAACTATTCAATAAAGCTTTTCAAGAAATGTCAAGACGTAGTGACCATAGTTCCCCTTTTCTACTCTAACTGCTCTTTGGCTTATGTTATATTTTAGTACCACAGATATATAGTGTATAGACTGTTCCTATTTTTTTTCAACAAAGATATATTTACATTGATGGCATTTGGCAGAAACCCCCTGTTCAGAGTTACTTACATCTATCTAATTCATACAACTGCTTAGCTATGGGTCTAAGAGCCTTGCTCAGGGGCCCAGATTCCGATTATAGGCTACACCAAGCAATGTGCAGAGCATGAACAGTTCAACCGGAGTGACACTAACACTGTAGAGCAACAAAACACCCGGGAGCAATTACTAATCTTAAAAGAGGTAACAAATATAAATTATATCCACAGTAGTTCTATAAAACTCTCCTGTATCGCTGTGCAAACACAATGTCCAAAATGTGCTGCAATGAAGAGAGCACTATCAAACATTTCCATATAAACTCTTAAAACCTTTTCATAAACACTAACAATTGCTGAACAAGAGCTGATATAGCCGAGTGTTGATAGGTAGATTATATATTTATTGTTTATATATATATATATATATATATATATATATATATATATATATATATATATATATATATATATATATATTATATATATATATATATATATATGAGAGAAAAGTGAAATTATACATATATATATATATATTATTTCTAAAGAGAGAGAGATAGAATAACTATATCAAAGTGTAGGAATGTGAAACCACTTTTCTGTCATCTGAAACAGAATTAAACATTTAATGACTATATTATTTTTAATGATCTAAAACACATCTCTTGCTTGTATTATTATCTGAGGTTATGTTGTTATATAATATGTAAGGCGATGATATATGAGGATTTTTGTGTATATCTATCTATCTATCTATCTATCTATCTATCTATCTATCTATCTATCTATCTATCTATCTATCTATCTATCTATCTATCTATCTATCTATCTATCTATCTATCTATCTATCTATCTATCTATCTATCTATCTATCTATCTATGTGTCTGTCTGTCTGTCTGTCTGTCTGTCTGCCTGTCTGTCTGTAATTTTGGTATAAGAATCTCACAGCACATGCGTTTAGCCAGGGCAGCAAGGTTCAACAAGCAGAAGAGCATCAGGTTTCTCTCCAATCAACCAAAAACAGGAGTTTCTTTTCAATCTTCAGTTGTCCAGTTTTGGAGAGTCTGGTAATTCATGCATTCACTGTAATGTCTAGCATACATCTGAAGCTAATAAACTTTCATATAATAATTTAAAATTAATGTACATTATTAACCTGACACCTCAGCATTTCAAGATATCATGGGCCCCAAGGATAGCAATACTGGGGCTTGAACCCTTGCATTTCTGATTAGTAAACCAGACTCTAACCACGTAACTAGCACTTCCCCCACCTGACTGCCACATCAACATGTGGTTCTTTCCCAAATGGTTGCAACAACTTCAGGGCACACAACTGTATAGAATGCCCCTGTATGCTGCGGCATTACAATTTCCCTTCGAAATAAGAGACCCAAACAATGTTGTAAGACCAGCATGACAATACCCATGCACACAAAGCAAGCTCCAAGAAGACACGGTGTGTCAAGTTTGAAGTGGAACAAGTTGAGTGTCCTGAGCAAAGCATTAACCTCAACCTCAGTAAACTCCTTCACCTTCGGGATGAGAAGAAACACTCACTGAACCCCAGACCTCCTCTGATTTTTGTAATGTTGTTGTCGCTGACTGATCACTAACCTCAAAGCTATACCCCAGAGAGAAAAGTCTTTCCAGAAGAATTTCCAGAGAAGTCTTTTCATACCCCATAATGCTGGAATGGGGTGTTCACATCTTGCATTCTTTAATGTTATATTTAAAGCATAGTGGAGGAAGTGCTGTCTGAGTCTCTGTAAAGTGACTGCCTTTAGTAGCTCAAAGCGTTTTTGTTTTAAACTTCTGTGGCTAATTGTTCTTTGATTACTGATCTTGCTCGACTGTTTATGTTTTTTTTTAGTATCTTAAAACTACTTGAGATACAGACCACCACCCTCCTTTTGTTGGAATGCCTCAGAAGGAGCGTGATTTACATCTGCACAGTGTGCAGAGTTACAGTTAATGTGCTGCCCCAAAATGTGATTGCACACTTCATCACCACGTTTGGCAGCAGCACAGAGGCTAACCCTGTTTGAACCCTCTGTTTACTGCACTTAATGCAATCAGGCCAGGCCAATTCAGCTGAGTGAGTGCGTCACAACAGCCCCACTAATGGGGTGGAGCGCTACTGTATGCATGTGTTGTAAACAGTGGCTTGGCTTCTTGTTTAGATTTGATTCAGCTGCTGCCTCTTTCGCTTGCCTGGCCTCAGTCTGTTTCTGTCTGGCTCTTCTGTTTTTGAGAGTTTCAGGGCATGGTGCGATGGAAAAAAGAAGAGATGTGTAAACAGCAAGAGAGGGAGTCAGACTGCAACACATAAAAAAGACCCTGTTAGAGGGATGATGTTGACAAAGAGAGGTCAGGGTATAGAGAGAGGTATGGTGAATCGGAGTAAGAAACCAAGAAAAACACTTGTCGGTAATGGGAAGATCAGTTTGTTGAGAGGTCCCCACAAATATGCCATCATTCAGCAAACATAAGATAAATAAGTTAGTAAGTAATTAAATAAATTAGGGCCATGTAATGTGCGCAGTCTGGCCGCAGTGCAGAGCCCTGGGGAAGCTTTGACCTAACAAGATACTGAGTTTTTTTTTTTTTTTCCTGTGACTCCCTGTGTCATAGTCTCCAATTGTTCATCTACCCACCTCCGAGATTTAGGGTTTCTGAAAGTGATATGCTCTGAGAATGTTCCTGATTTTTGCTATTTTATGACCCTGTTGTAAACATATGTCACTGACACTGTGGTGGCTTCTGGGATTTCTTCTACTATTTAGATGGTACTGTGTCCACATGTCTAAAATAATAGATGACCCAAAGTCCAATAGGGCATGAGAAGAATCTGTGTTCATCATACCCAGACACTGAAACCTCAATATATACAACAAGCTCTGCGTGAGCCTTTGGTCCCATAAGCAAGGTACACAACCCCAAGTTATTTTTAGGGTGCAGTTCCTGTTTGGATAAGATTGGGTTTCCTGTTAACAGTTGATGTCAGATGCTGCAAATGTAGGTTTTTAATGACTATAAAATACTGTAGCATTATTTGTTTAAATATCCGGTAAGGTCTGTGTATGCTGGCCATATCTATTTAACAAGTTAAAGAAAATAACGCTGCTTTGAGGTCTTACATCATCTCTCTGCATTTTGCTTCTGTGTCGCACAAAACACAAGATTTTGGATGCTGGCGAACCAGTTGAGGTTCTTCTCAACCTGCCTGATGCTTCAATAGCCAGTGTGTTTTTCATCTTCTAAGACACTGCCAGTCTGAACCTCAGGGATCTTCATTTAACTCTGGAGCACTTGATCTTGGACCCCTTTACTACAACTGGTGCTACTTTAAGCAAAGCTGGGTTTTATCTTGATGTTATGTAGTGTAATGGTCTAAAAATGAACATGCTCCACAACAAGGCCAAATAAAATTGGACAAATTTAACATGAAGGAGTAAAATTAAAGCAGCTTTTGTCTCAAAGCAGCTTAACACATATAATGTGGTAATAAAGAATGAATAATTTTGTGCCTTATAATTGTAAGTTTGGCCCTAATCAGCAAAGCCGGTGGTGACTGAGACAAGGAAAACCTCCCTGAGATGGCATAAGGAGGAAACCTTGAGATGAACCAGACTCAAGAGGGAACCCATACTCATCTGGGTGGCACTGAAGGTCCATTCATTACAGTTAAACTTTGTTGAGCTCAAAGCTCAAAGCTCCTGTTTTGCTTCGTAATTTAAACTCTATTGTGGTGAATTGATTAACCATGCACTGATGGAGACTGAAGTGTAAACTGCTCTTAGTAATTCCAGGTTATAAGGGTCTCTAAGGAGGAGCATTCATACTCTTCATGGTTTCTATGAGGAACTGTACACCATAATCTCATAGTGATCTTTATGTGGTTTTCAGGTCAATCATGTGAAATGCTGAAGAGCTGTTGCCTGCTTCTTTTATTAAACTTTAAATTAAAGGAGGAATGAGTATAAAAAATGCACTCTAAACTAATCACTACAGCTTTATTTCCCTCAGTATCTGCTCCTGTACAAATATTGTGTTGTATGATTGTAGATGATTGTTGCAGAGACATTCAGGAATTCACATTATCCTTTTAGGTGTTGCATATTCTTTTATAATAATTAAAAACCTGAGTTAAAAAATATGAATAAGAACTTTTAAATATACACAGTGTACTATTTTTCAGGGTCATTAATGCATCTCTAAACTCATTTGGCTGTTAAAATATTTACAATTACGCAAAACTTGTTAATATGACATCAAATGCATGCAGTTCGTTTAATGGACTTTTATTGTTGCCAGTGCTAAGCATATTGGCAAAATATTTGGCATTAATAGTTACAGAAATTATCCTCAGACAACAACAAAAACAATAATAATAATAATAATAATAATAATAATAATAATAATTATTATTATTATTATTATTATTATTTAAAAAAACAACAATATTTTTGTATATAATAGACAAGTTGATGTCCTCGTGGGAACTTTATCTCTGACAATACACAAACAGGTTTATGATCCTCTTTGTACATACACTGCATGGTTAATAACTTCCTCCTTTTTTTGCATTTATCTAAACTTTGGTATACTTTTGATTTCCATAAAGATAGTCACACAGTAAAAGAACCTCATGAATATTTGTCCTGCTTTTTGTCTTGTTTTAAGAGCACATTTTACAAAAGACTTTGTTTATGTGTAGACTTTTTGTGTTACTCACAGACATTTTATGGTTTTATTCTGTCAAGTTGCTGATGCTCACTCTGGCCTCCTGTAAAATAAATACTGGGTGTAAATGTCTGTTGTTATGTAACTGGATTGAACTGGATCTTAGCATTATGATGTCATAAACCTGTCCTGTTTTCTGTGTTGTACAAGGCTTTCTCAATCACTATCTATCTATCTATCTATCTATCTATCTATCTATCTATCTATCTATCTATCTATCTATCTATCTATCTATCTATCTATCTATCTATCTATCTATCTATCTATCTATCTATCTATCTGCCTGCCTGCCTGCCTGCCTGCCTGCCTGCCTGCCTGCCTGCCTGCGCCTGCCTGCCTGCCTGCCTGCCTGCCTGCCTGCCTGCCTGCGCCTGCCTGCCTGCCTGCCTGCCTGCCTGTCTGTCTGTTTTAAAGAATTACAACATATCGATGACACATGACATGCAAAAAATACTCAGTCATTAGCCGCAATTTTGTTTTGAAATTTGTTTTCTGTATGCAGAACAGAGGCATAACTAGTACTATATACATGAAACATTTTATCAAAAATATTTAAATAGTAAGAAAGCTCAATTCTCTAGTTTCTACAAAGAATTTTGTGTATTTACTATTCATGCAGGAGACCATGAGAAGCTCCTGGTTTCTTTGTGCTGAAATAGATTTAAAGTGAAAACAGTCATTTCAAATATATGAGCATGGTAATTGTTACCTTTCCTGGACTTATGTAAAAGGAAACAAAAGAGGTCTGAGCATAAAGTCACCCTAACCCTGTCAGGGAAGTGACAAACTACCCACTCCAAAATGTACATATGAAATGTCTGGCTTTTCTCATGTTCCTGGACTCCCTCAGCTCTTACCCCCACACTTTCACAGGGTTGATGGTGGAGATTTAAAAACGTGTGAGTAGTAAGAATTGCTGCTATTTGGGTTGAAGGTGACCTCAGCAAATGTCTGTACCCTTGAAATGTGTATTTTAGTGTTCTTTTAACGAGTATAATAAATCCATATTTCAAGTTCATACTTTTAGATTTAATGCTTTAAAACATACCACATTTAAAACTTATGATAACTCTATTTAAAATAGTCACCATAAGTATTATAAGTTAAATAAGTAAAAATATATCTGAGATGCCTTTAGTTGTGCTTTTAAATGTATACAGACAATTGTTATAAGATAAATTTACCTCCGTTCATTTATTAAAGTTCAAAAAGTGTAATTTTATGAAATTCATACTTATGTATGCAATAAAAAATGTCCAACTGAATGCAGATCACAAGTTTTATATCAATAGCACAGAGTCGTAACTACTGAGCTCCACAAACTCAGAAACAGAGAATTATTTTCTGAGCCAACAATGCTGACGTATGCTCTCTTCAGGAATAATTACATCAAGCATGCATAGCTAAGACAAACATTCTACTACATTCGTTACAGATATAGAGTACACAGACATTTAAATATCACAATTATCACATATAATTTTACTTAGCTGAAAGCTGTAAAGGTCTACAATAAATTCATTCAAAGTTTGTCACCAAACTTTAGTAAAAAAGATAAATGAACATTTAAAAAAAAAAAAAGCAATTATCAGTTATATGTCTACTGTATACAATTATACATACAAATATTTAAATTCTTTTTATATTTAAAGCATGAATTAACATATTTTGTGGCTTCAAAAAATACGTTTTAGTAATATAGCAGGCATTATATGACAAGCATTTGCATTTTTTTTTTTTTAGTTTGGTAAAATGATAAACATATACTGTACTATAAATTCTGTTTTCTAAACCCAAACCATGTTATCAGTTTCCTTTGACGGGTCAATGGTAAATAAAACATCTGCAAAAGTATGTGTAAAGCCTCCTTTTTTCTGACCTGCAGTCGAGCAGTCTGATCTGAATAAATGTTTCAGGTAAAAAAAAATCCATAATAGTAACAATAAGACATTTTTAACATTGTCTTTTTAAGTAAGATTCAGTTTTACATGCTAACCAATGATCCTTCAGTTTACATTAAGAAAAGCATGTATCGTGTAATGTAATTTTGTGTTAATGTATTAATACTGCCATAGAGTATAATAAATATAATTTTCCAAAAAATAGTTTGAAAGTAAACTTAAAAAAAAGTAAAAACTCGAAGAAAAATTTCCGGAAAAAAACTAAAACAACACAAATGTACTTTTATTATGCTTTACATAATATTTATGCATTTACATTATTTGGCATTTGATGTCTGATGTATGAAGAAACCAAACTGTACTTAGTACTTAGATTAACAGAGCAACACTGCACAGGACTTTCACTTTCAATGCTTATTGCTGTCTCCGTTACCAAAATCAGAAAGTAATCCAGCATGCCTAATCCTATGTGGAATTTGTCATTTAAAGGTGCTAAAATTAATTACACCATTATTTTTTAAACCATTGCCAACTCATTATAAGATCATGCACATGGCTTTCATTTGATTTGCTTTGTTGGCAGTTTTTATATTCTCTGTAGGTATTCTGAACCTTTATATATATATATATATATATATATATATATATATATATATATATATATATATATATATATATATATATATATATATATATATATATATATATATATAAAACCTGCTGTTTAGTGTTTGTCTTACTATGGTTTTATTTTGTTTCTTTACATATAATTTTAGATTTATTTCTTTGCTTCTATGTTAGAAAACCCTTATACTTTCAAATAGTTTAAGAACAATCAGCTTCTCACACCTGCAAGATGGAAAATAGCTCAATGCTGTGTGGAAATTTGAAAGAAAAAAATCTTTAACTGTAAATTCCTGAAAGGTTAGCGGCTCAACGCTTATCGGCATGCCGATGCAAAAGGAGTTGGATGGAGTGTGTTTTCACTTGGAGTGGAATAGCACATTTCTGATGGACTTCCTGGACTTGCAGATTAGATTGGGGAACAAGATTGGCTGGTCTGAGAACCTCTGGACTGGAGACAGAGAGGAAAACCAATGCTCAGGGGACGAGTCTGTTACATGGAAACAAGACGCCGCAGTGAGGTTTGCTGTATGTGACAAAAAACAGCCAGGCAAATTAGCAAGAGCTCCAGAAGCAGTAAAGTATTAGGGAATTGGCTAAGCTTTCATCCAAACCTGAAAGGAATTCAGCACCACATCTCTGTTTTTCCCTTGTAAAATGATGTAGAATACTTTGTAGCATTTTTTTAATGCTAAACAGGTAAATAGTTGAATAGATGCTGTGGAAACTCATAGTAAAAAACTAATCACAGTAAAATAACTAAAATAATTTATAAATATTCTAACAGGAATTTCAGTAATTTGAGACATGTTTATTTATTTGGTTTTTAATAATTTGTTGGATAATTTTGCAATATGTGTTGCCATTCATCAGGAAGGCACACACACACACACACACACACACACACACACGCACACACACACACACACACACACACACACAACACACACACACACACACACACACAGAAAGAGAGAGAGAGAGAGAGAGAGAGAGAGAGAGAGAGAGAGAGAGAGAGAGCAACCCAGAAATCAGCATAAAATGGCTTAATATTCTAATAAATTGCGTTTTGCCTGGTAAATGAAAACTTAATGTAAATTATATAACTGCAAATAAAATAATCCAGTCAATAACTGTTCTTCACTATTTAGAGTAAAATGCTTTCCTGCTGCATTTCTCTAGAATTGTTAGAAGTTAAAAGTGCTGTCTGACATCTCAACTTTTTACCAACATTCCTGCTGTTTCACAAACGTGTGTCCATAAGGTATGAGGAAGAGCTGAAGGTGAGTAGTCATCCTCCCAAGCCCAGGGCTGTGTGCCCCCCCTCGGGCTTAGCCATGTGAAAGCACACTTTTGTTCTTGAGCTCCTGTTCCTCGTGCTGAAGTGGATCCAGACTGTTTTTTCTGGCAGCCCTTACACAAACATAAAGCAATTACATTGCACACTAACCCCTGAATCAAAATGTATGATGCATAGCTTTATTTGGTATTATAGATAAAATGACAGAAATAAATGGCCATTCTGTTGGATCCCAAAAAGGGGAAGTGAACGATTGAATGAGTAAATCATGTGGCTTTAAAGCAAACAGCCTGCGCACCAGCTGTTCTACGTTGCTTTTAATACCTGAGCATAACATGGGGAAGTTTATTGGCAGCTGATTATTTTTTAAAAGGTGTGTCTGATCAATTAGATAACAGAAACACTATTCAACAAATGGAGCAAAGGGAAACAAATCAACAGACGACTTTTAGGAGCAAATTAATTCCAGTTATGTATGATATTAACTGCAAAAAAATGAGGAATGCACTAAATGATTATGAATTTCAAAACATATATTAGTTTCAAGTTAGTTCGATTTCTGGATACAGTAGGTGTCATTTAGGCTGAATACTAATACACTGCATAATTTTATGGGTTATTTCTGTTTGATAATTTAATGGCTTGTTCAAGCAAATATATTTAATATAAAAAATTATTGGTTAGTGATTTTCCTTATATAACTTCTAATTGAAATCCTGGTACATTTTACTGTAAGATTTCTGAAAAACCTTTCAATTTCTAGCTTGTTGTGGGAAATAGGGATTCCTCTGACTGATTTTGTTGGTAGCTGAGGTCAGAGCTCTGCTCTCCAAGGTAAATATGGAACAAAGACAGAGCCTCCACTCCACTCTTACACATTTAACAAGCTTACAACTCAAGTGTCATTACATTTGAACCTCGGTTTAGGTGTGTGCTCATGTGTTTGTGTGTGTGTGTGTGTGTGTGTGTGTGTGTGTGTGTGTGTGTGTGTGTGTGTGTGTGTGTGTGTGTGTGTGTTTCGAAAGCAGATTGTGTACAAGTTGCTAGATTTAACTAAAGTGTTCTTTGCTTATCTATTTCTAAAAACAGCAATGCCACACATTCCATAGCACAGGCAAGCACAAACGAGAGAATATTCACAAATCAAACTGAAAAAGCAATGGGTGAATTCTAGGAAGCTTACTCATAATTGCAATGTTTTCCCCCAGAACCATAACCAATGAGTTTACTTCTAATTATTTTGGGATTTATTTTTACCTTAAAAAATTAGAATTGGTTTTGTTGTTTCCATGAAAACAGCTAATACACTCAGCCTGAGTTGGTTAGGTCAACAGCTGTGGCCCATGTGTCCAGAGTCTGTGTCAGAGGCCATCTCTTCCCATAAAACAATGGAGAGCAGGGATTGGTTAGTGAAAAATCTCTCCCCAGAGTCTGTGTGTAGTTCAGCACCCAAAAAGTAATAGAGACTTTATTCAAGCTAAACATTTTAATGGCCTTCAATGAAACATTATAAGTGCGAATCAAGCAAATCAAACAGTATCAAAAGACTGTTTTCAAATATTTGTATATTTTTTATTTATTTATTTTTTTAAATATTTTTTCTTTAGTGGTAAGTAAAGTATAAATTAGAACTTCCACATAAATAATGCCTTTATTCTCAGTCCAGCAGTGGCACTGGTAGAGTGGTTTTATGCCAGTGTGTGGTTGACAATGATATTGAAGCATCCAAGCATACCTTCACACTGAGGCCTTGGGCATCCAGAACCCTGTCACTGGTTTACTAGTTGTCCTTGTGTGGAGCATTTTAATCTGCACTGCATAAAGAGAACAAGACATGTTTTGGAGATGCTCTGGCCCAGTCATCTAGAAATCCAAATTTGTTTTATGTCAGAGTTGCTCAGATGCAGACATTTGTCCATAACCACTGTTGTTCACTTCACCTGTCATAGCTAATTAGTGTACAGTACCATTAAAACCCAAGATAGTGGTTTTGCTGCTTTTTGTTTACTGGTTTCTTGTAGATTTGAAAAAATATGCCTGCCATGGTAAAAGAAGGAATCACCACCTACCTAAACAAAATCGACTCTGTAGCATTTATGTTTTTACTGACATGGCTCCACTCAGCTTTTAAGATACAAGGAGATTCTACATTGAGACTCTTCTTTGTCATAGGAACTATGAGAGTCAACTACCCTGTTTTCCATATCCTTGCCTAGCCTTGGAGTGTTTTTGTTGCTATACTAACTTAATAGTATTCTTATTAGTTTTTTACCACTTTAGTTTTATCCCCTTTTTTAATAGTCCATATACATCTGGAAACTGAGAAGACCAATTGTTGGAGTTATCTGAGAGAACTATTGCACAATTTGTTGTGCCTAACACAGCAATCGAGCAGTTCTGTGTCTTCTTTGTAATATTTTTTGCTTCATGATGCAAAATGTTTTCAATTGATGAAAGTTAGATCAGAACTGCAGGCCTTCTACTACATCTACTACAAAGTTATTCTGTTGTAATAGATGCAGTATAAGGTTTTGCACTGTCTTGCTGATATATGCAATATATGCGATATATGCAATGTATATCATCTTCAGGTCAAGATCTCCAAATAACACTTCATGACTCTCTGCTCTCCCCTTCAGCCACTGCTCGTAACCTTGGGGTAACTATGGACAATGAACTGTCCTTCTTCCCACATGTTGCTAATGTTGCTCGTTCTTGTCAATTTCTTCTCGATAACATCCGAAGGATTCGACCATTTCTGTCCATACAGGCTGCCCAGGTGCTTGTTCAGTCTCTTGTCATTTCAAGACTTGATTACTGCAACTCTCTGCTGGCAGGTCTTCCCCTGAACGCTATTCGTCCACTGCAAATGATCCAAAACGCAGCTGCATGACTTGTGATCAATCAGCTCAAGTTCTTCCAACCACCCCACTGCTGCGCTCCCTTCACTGGCTTCCAGTAGCTGCACGTATCAGATTCAAAACACTGATGCTTGCCTACAAGGCCAAAAATGGACCAGCAACATCTTACCTCAGTGACCTCATCACATCTCGCACTGCACCACGCTGTCTGAGATCCTCCAGCACTGCTCGACTGGTACCACCTTCTCTCAGAATGAGAGGTAAGTACACTTCAAGGCTCTTCTCTGTTCTGGCACCGAGGTGGTGGAATGAACTTCCCCTAGATCTCCGTACAGCAGAGTCCCTGACTATCTTCAAGCGACGACTGAAGACCTACCTCTTCCTGAAATACTTAAATAAGCACTTTCCAAGTTTGCTTTGTAGAATTCAAGAGTTATATTTATATTACAGTTTTTCTCAAATGCTAAAATACAAAAGCCAATCCTCTAAACCAAATGACCAGTTGTCTAAACACATTTATTAAATCTAGCTATCATTTTCCAATATCATAAACACATTTCACATGAAGACACAATTCACAAAACACAATCCTCCGTTCTCATAAATCTTAACAAATTTTTTTTTGCTAAAACACAAGTTGCTCATATTCTCAAATGAAAGCTCATGTGATGCAAAATGCTTACCACAGTCAGCAATATTTGAACACAATGAACACACCTGGCGTCATTCATTACACACAACGACACACTTGAAGACACTTGTTGCTAATGCTGTGACCACATGTACAAAAGCAAGTTCAGAGTGCACAGTTTGCTGAAGATTCCAAACAAACACAATGGATGAAGGCAGAGTCAGGGAAAGAGGAATTCGAGTCAGAGGAGGGAGAAGAGCTGGCCATGGAAGAAGAGGAGCAGGTCAACGAGAAAGAGGAGTTCAAATCAGTGGAGGAAGAGGAGCAGGCCAACGAGGAAGAGGAGTTCAAATCAGAGGAGGAAGAGGAGCAGGCCAACGAGGAAGAGGAGTTCAAATCAGAGGAGGAAGAGGAGCAGGCCAACAAGGAAGAGGAGTTCAAATCAGAGAAGGAAGAGGAGCAGGCCAACAAGGGAGAGGAGTTCAAATCAGAGGAGGAAGATTAGCAGGGAAACAAGGGGAGAGGAGAAGGTCCAGGAGGGAGAGCAAGACAACCTCGCACCATCATTACGGACGAGATGCGAGCAACAGTCATTGACCATGTCATTGTCCATGGCATGACAATGGCTGAAGCAGGACTACGAGTCCGTCCAAACCTGAGTAGGTTCACCGTGGCCACCATTATCAGGGCATTCAGACAACACAACAGGTATTGTACTCTATTGCTTTCTTTGTCACAATACAATTTTACAAGCCTGTAAAAGTAGTCTATTGGTTTCAAATCAGTTGTTACTGTATTGTAAAACTTACAACACATGTTTCTTTCTTTAGAGTTGAAAGAATGCCACATAGAGGTGGAAGGGTTGCCATATTTACAGCGGCACAAGAAACCCTCATTGTGGATATGGTTCGTGAGAACAACCTCATCAGACCCTGGGAGATCAGAGAGAAAGTCATTGCCGATAATGTCAACTTTGAGAGCATTGATGATGTCAGCTTGGCCACAATAGACTGAGTTCTCTGGCGCCAAAAGATGCGGATGAAACAGGTCTATAGGGTTCCCTTTGAGCGCAATTCTGCGCGATACAAAGACCTACGTTACGAGTATGTGCAATCAGAGAGTGGTTCACCACCAACAGTAACCACTTTTTAAACGTCTGTCTGCCACCCTACTCCCCTTTCCTGAACCCTATAGGGGAGTTCTTCTCATCATGGAGATGGAAGGTTTATGACAGACATCCATACACTAGAGAGAACCTCCTAAGGGCAATGGAGCTGGCCTGTGTTGACATCCCAGTGGAGGCCTTCCAAAGATGGATACGCCATTCCAGGGCGTTTTTCCCGCGGTGCCTGGCAAGAGACAATATAGCCTGCGATGTGGATGAGGTGATGTGGCCTGATGCAGCTTAGTGACATGATGCCGCATAGTGATTGTGTTGTGTGTGTGTGGTGTGAATAAAGTAAATAAAAAAACCCTGATCATGTTTTCAAGAGTACTGTTGTGTGCAATAGATTCTGTTTTTGCATTGAGTTGTGTTACAGTAGTGTACATGCAGAATTTACTATAGATTTATATTCTTCATATGAAGCTCTCAAATCTAAATGCCTAATCCTCTGCAGAGATCTAACAACATCCATTACTGTAAAGTTTCAAAAATATGCATTGGCATTTATGAAACAAAGAACCTTCTCACAAATTGAGCATTGTGTTTTCAATTATTTTGCTGTAGTGTGTAATGATGTGTATAGTGTTTACATTTTGAAAGCTTCGAGCTGCTCTTTTGGTGTGAAAGTTTGAGTTTTGAAGTGAGAAGGTGTGGTTGTGTTTATGTAGCTTTAGAAAAGGGTGTTGTGTTTAGACATTGGGGAACATGGAGGAAACAATTGTGAAATGTGTTTTAGCATTTGAGAAAAACTGTAAGTTTGTAATCTTGCGTACCACTGTAGATTTAATAATTACTAGAGACTCAAAGCACTTTTGTACGGCGCTCTGGATAAGGGCGTCTGCTAAATGCGCAAATGTAAATGTAAATGTAAATCTACCTCAAAAAGACATTGACTGGATCGACGCATATGTCAGAGATACAGGTTTTTGAACTGAGTGCTGATAATAAACCAGATGTACGAAACAAACATACATGCCGTCAAACCAAATTGACAGTATTTCAAATAGCATGGAAGGAGAGTCTCCTGAGTTATAGAAAAACTCTTAGTGCTGCTAGATCAGCATATTTCTCTACCCTCACAAATAAGTATAATCCTAGATTTTTATTCAGTACTGTAGCAAAATTAACAGGTAATACAAGCACTGCACTAACATGCACACCATCAATAGGTAGTAATGATTTCATGAACTTTTTCAGTAATAAAATTAAAACATAAGGCAAAAAATCCAGAAGATTAATATAAATCCAAACTATTATATAAATAACCCTGTATACAGCACTATAAAAATATAACAGACAATCAATAACAAAGTTTTACTTCTATTCAAGAAAATGACTTAATTTAATTTATTTCCACATCAAAAAATTATCAACCTGCATTCTCAATCCCTTGCCTACGAGTTTCTTTAAACATTTAATTCCAGAAGTAATTATAACTGTTCTAAAAATAATAAACTACTACATCAGCACTCGTTATGTACCTGAATCCTTCAAGCTGCTATTTATCAACCCCAATTAAGAAACCTGACCTTGACCCTTGTCAGCTGTCAACTATAGGTCAATATCAAACCTCCCCTTTATCTCCAAGATTTTAGAAACAGTTGTAGCACAGCAGTTATGCTTACATCTACTTAGGACTTATCATAGAGCTAGTTAAGGTGGTAAATGACCTGTTATTTGATTAGGGTTGAGTCTCCTTAATTGTTTTGCTCGACCTTAGTGCAGCTTTTGACACCATTGATCATAATCTCCTCCTTGCTAAACTAGAAAACGTTGTTGGAATAAAGGGAACAACTCTCTCCTGACTTAGGTCTTATCTAAACAATCGCTATCAGTTTGTTGATGTAAATGGTTAGTTCTCCACACTCTCTGAGGTAAGGTTTGGTGTTCTGCAAGGATCTGTCTTAGGCCCACTGCTTTTGTTTTTATATATACTGCCAATGAGTGAAATTATACATAAACATGGTATTTGCTTCCATTGCTATGCTGATGATACACAGCTGTATATTTCAGCAAAGCCAGATGAGAGAGATCAGCTTAAAAAATGTTGAGGAGTGTGTTAAGGACATTAGACAGTGGATGCTTGATGACATCCTTTTGCTCAACTCGGATAAGACGGAAGTAATTTTACTAGGACCACATGCAGCTAGAAGTAAACTTTCCGATTATGTATCATCTCTGAATGTTTTTTCTGTCTCAGTGTGTACAGCAGTCAAAGACCTTGGTGTGATTATTGACCCTAGTCTTTCCTTTGAGGCTCATGTGAATAACATCACCAGGATCGCCTTCTGTCACCTTACAGGATCCAGAAAAACTAGTTCATGCTTTTGTTACATCTAGATTAGACTACTGTAATGCTTTACTGTCTGGGTGTTTGAGTAAGTGCATAAATAGAGTAAGCGTTAGTTAGTTTAGAATGCAGCAGGAAGAGTACTTACTTTTACTAAATAAAAAAAATAAAAAAACAAGTAACTGCATCACTTCCTGAATTACTTTCCATTTTTAGCATTCACATTTTATTTTAATACATGAGCAATAACTAAAGATCCAGACTGCAGTGGAAACTTTAAACAAATAATAATCCAATCTAGGACTCTGGAGCTGTGAGAGAGCAACTTTATCCCTCTAATTGTTTTAGGAAGTTTTTGTGTGCAGAGTGCAATCAGGGACTCTTGCAGAAAAAGCTATAACAGTGCAACTGAAAGGGATTGCCAGAAGGTAGCATAGGCATGAGTGCAGCCTGGGACAGAAAATAGCCAGCCTCTCCACCTTCACCAAACCTGAGTAAATTCATGAGAATGGGAGTAGAAGGGGGTGGTGAGAACATCCAAACTTTCCAGCATACCAAACTCTCTATGTCCATGATCCTTCCAGATCTGCATCTATTTAAAAAAAGGCTTAGCAAAACAAACAGGTTTTCAGCTTTGATTTAGAGACTGAGACTGTTCTTGACTTCAAAATAGTAATTGGTTCGCTGTTTCATAGCTTTGGGGCTTCATATGAACAAAACTCTTTATAGGTCATTAATAATATTTTATAGTAACTGTGATATCTTACTAGGAGCTGATGCAGTGTGTACAGTTTGGCTTCTGGCTGCTGCATTCTGGACTACCTGAATGTTATTAATGCATTATAAGAACACTAATGCAAGCAGGAATTACAGTAATCTACTGTGTAGCAAGATGTAACAATAGCACGTAGCAGATTTATTTTATGTGTGGGAAAGAGGGGTGGAAAGAAGTGGGGGAAAGAATTATTTGATCCCCTACTGATTTTGTAAATTTACTTCTTACAAAGAAATGAACAGTCTAGAATTTTTATGGTAGGTTTATTTTGACAAAAAGAGAAAGAATATAAAAAAAATGGAAAGGTGAGGGATCAGCCCAGAATTACATGGGAGGATTAATTATTAATTGTTAATTATCTCAAGGGAGCTAGGACAACAGTCACCAAGAAAATTATTGGTAACACACCAAGGTCCCTTTGCCCAATAATGCACATAAACAGGCCATCTGAAGTTTACCAGTGAACACCTAAATTGTTCAGAGAAGGCTTGGGAGAATGTGATATGGTCAGATAAAACCAAAATTTTGCTCTTGCCGTGTTTGAATATGAATATGACCCCAAGAACACCATCCCCAATGTTAAACATGGATGAGGAAACATTCTGCTTTGGGGCTGTTTCTCTGCTAGGGGTACAGGAAGACTTCACCACATTAACAAGGCCATGAACTGTAGAAGCTTGGATGAGAACCTTCTGGCTTCAGCCCATCGTGGATGGATCTTTCTGCATGACAATAACCAAAAACATACGGCCAAAGCAACTTGAATCCCTTTCCAGCCATGTGCAGGTCTACAATCTTGTCCCTGATGTCCAGTACCAACTCTTTGGTCTTGGTTAAATGTTTAAAATCAGCAGGGGATCAAAAATGTATGAATGTGTGTATGTGTGTCATCATATAAAACAGGAAACTAATGGCTTTTAAAAAAAAAAACAGGGAGCTGGTCTATTAACCCTGCCAGTACTTCAGGGTACTGCCAGCTTCAATGAATGCCCTCCTCATCCGTTACCATAGCGCCAACTCGTAGGACGCCCCTAGAGCTGCACCAGGGCATAAGGTCCGGCTCTAGGTATACCACAGAGGTCAGTCTCGAGAGACTGATTCCCTTAAGAGACGATCACCTGAAGGGTCCACTAGACGTATCTTGACGGGCCCTGCACACTATACACAGAGGCTAGTCAATTCAGTTCACGTCTCGTCTGCCCTGGCTCAGCGGGGTGTGCCCCACCTTGGCTCAGGCTCTGGTCAATATGCATACTTTTATGCATCCATCCATCTAGCAAGCTGGTCTGTTAACCCTGCCACACTCAGTGCTTCAGGGCATGGCCACCTCCAGCAAAAGCCTTCACCGTTTGCGCCTGGTACCGCAGCAGATGTTTGCTGCCTTTTAGGAGGCCCCTAGAGCTGCACCAGGGCATAGCTCCAGTTCTAGGCACACCAGAGGTCAGTCTCGAAAGATTCCCTTAACAGAATATCTAGCGGCCTGCGAGATGTGTCTTGATGGGTCCTGCGAGTGCTTTTTCCATTACTGATAACCACCTATCAGGCGTAGTATGGGATTCAACCATTATGCAGGCACAGTTCCCCGCTTGTGTCGAATCCATCCTTACGGCCATCAAGAGCGTGAGGGAAGACCAGTCACTTACTGTAAAGCAGCTTAAAGAATGCTGGGTCTGAGGGCTCCTGTACATGAGACCCCTTCAAGGGTTCTCTTTTGGAGGGGCAATCCACTCCGTACGATCAAGTCATGTGGCAAGTCCTACGTGCCTTAGATGTGTGGAGAGATCTTTAGTTTCTGTCTCAGGCCCCGTGCTGGGAGTTCCTGTTTGTTACATAATGCGTAACGTAGAAGCATTAAGGTCATAAATGGTCATGGATGGCCCCTTGGGGAATGCCCCATCACCCATGGCATATCAATCGCCTGGAGATGTTGCCCATGCTGCAAGTAACAAAGCATTTCCTTCCAGACCTTTAGGGCTATCATGTGTTGGTCCAGACGGACAATACATTGGTGGTTTCATTGGTGATGTCACCTCCTATACAAGCTGGCACGTCAGAGTCTCCTGTGCGTTCAAGGGAGGCTGCTCTCCTTAAGGACAGCGTATATCCCAGGCCAATTAAACAAGGGAGCAGATGCCTTCTCGGGACAAGGGCCAATGCAGGGAATGGTGACTTCACCCTGAGGTGGTGGAGCAAATTTGTGGGAGATTTTAAAAAGCTCAGGTGAAACTTCTTGCGACTCGAGAGACATTGCACTGTCCCCTCTGGGACACACCAGCACCTCTAGGGCTGAGGCCACGCCTTTGCCCCTGTCATGTTGCTCCCGGGAGTTCTGAAGAGAGTTTGCAGGGACAGAGTCCGTCTCCTTCCGGTGGTCCCATGGTTGCTGGACAGGCCATGGTTTACAGACCTGGTAGCCCTTCTCGAACACCCTCCCTGGTAGATTCCTCTCAGGAGAGATCTTCTCTCTCAGGCAGGTGGCACAGTATGTCATCCCCACCCAGAGCTATGGAAGCTGTGGCACAGCTCCTAGACTCCGGTCTCTCCACCGAAGTGGTAAAGGCCATTCTCCCACCATGAGGAGGTTGTACACTGCGAGATGGCGCACCAATTGGATCCAGTTAACTGCTCGGTTGGTTCAGTGCTGGAATGCCTTCAGGAACAGTCTGCCAAAAAGTTTACTTCTTACTAAAAGCCTATGTGTCCGCCATTGTGGCGTACCCTGCAACACTTGTGGAGCAGTCGCTAGGTAGAACCTGTTAGTGACACTTTTTCTCTGTGATACCACAACCTAGGGTGCCTGTGTAAGACTTTGTCGTCATTTTGGATGCCCTACCGTAGCCTCCTTTTAAGCCTTTGGCCGAGATGCCTTGTAGTTGCTTACAGTTTGACTGTGTTCATCCTGGCCATTTCCACTCTCAAGAGAGTGGCAGATCTTTAAGCCCTCTCTGTGGCCCCCTTTTTCCCCACAACCTGTTATGCTCCAGGCATTCTTCCTGGAGCATAACAGGTTGTGGGGAAAAAGGGGGCATTCTTCCTCCTCCTTGGTCAAATGCCACACAAATGCCATATATATATATATATATATATATATATATATATATATATATATATATATATATATATATATATATATATATATATATATATATATATATATATATACAGTGAGGAAAATAAGTATTTGAACACCCTGCTATTTTGCAAGTTCTCCCACTTAGAAATCATGGAGGGGTCTGAAATTGTCATCGTAGCTGCATGTCCACTGTGAGAGACATAATCTAAAAACAAAAATCCAGAAATCACAATATATGATTTTTAAACTATTTATTTGTATGATACAGCTGCAAATAAGTATTTGAACACCTGAGAAAGTCAATGTTAATATTTGGTACAGTAGCCTTTGTTTGCAATTACAGAGGTCAAACGTTTCCTGTAGTTTTTCACCAGGTTTGCACACACTGCAGGAGGGATTTTGGCCCACTCCTCCACACAGATCTTCTCTAGATCAGTCAGGTTTCTGGCCTGTCGCTGAGAAACACGGAGTTTGAGCTCCCTCCAAAGATTCTCTATTGGGTTTAGGTCTGGAGACTGGCTAGGCCACACCAGAACCTTGATATGCTTCTTACAGAGCCACTCTTTGGTTATCCTGACTGTGTGCTTCGGGTCATTGTCATGTTGTAAGACCCAGCCTCGACCCATCTTCAATGCTTTAACTGAGGGAAGAAGGTTGTTCCCCAAAATCTCACAAAACATGGCCCCGGTCATCCTCTCCTTAATACAGTGCAGTCGCCCTGTCCCATGTGCAGAAAAACACCTCCAAAGCATGATGCTACCACCTCCATGCTTCACAGTAGGGATGGTGTTCTTGGGATGGTACTCATCATTCTTCTTCCTCCATACACGTTTAGTGGAATTATGACCCAAAAGTTCTATTTTGGTCTCATCTGACCACATGACTTTCTCCCATGACTCCTCTGGATCATCCAAATGGTCATTGGCAAACTTAAGACGTGCCTGGACATGTGCTGGTTTAAGCAGGGGAACCTTCCGTGCCATGCATGATTTCAAACCATGACGTCTTAGTGTATTACCAACAGTAACCTTGGAAACGGTGGTCCCAGCTCTTTTCAGGTCATTGACCACCTCCTCCCGTGTAGTTCTGGGCTGATTTCTCACCTTCCTTAGGATCAGTGAGACCCCACGAGGTGAGATCTTGCATGGAGCCCCAGTCCGAGGGAGATTGACAGTCATGTTTAGCTTCTTCCATTTTCTAATGATTGCTCCAACAGTGGACCTTTTTTCACCAAGCTGCTTAGCAATTTCCATGTAGCCCTTTCCAGCCTTGTGGAGGTGTACAATTTTGTCTCTACTGTCTTTGGACAGCTCTTTGGTTTAGGCCATGTTAGTAGTTGGATTCTTACTGATTGTATGGGGTGGACAGGTGTCTTTATGCAGCTAACGACCTCAAACAGTTGCATCTAATTTGGGATAATAAATGTATTGAAGGTGGATATTTTAAAGGCAGACTAACAGGTCTTTGAGGGTCAGAATTCTAGCTGATAGACAGGTGTTCAAATACTTATTTGCAGCTGTTTCATATAAATAAATATTAAAAAAATCATATATTGTGATTTCTGGATTTTTTTTTTTTAGATTATGTCTCTCACAGTGGACATGCACCTACGATGACAATTTCAGACCCCTCCATGATTTCTAAGTGGGAGAACTTGCAAAATAGCAGGGTGTTCAAATACTTATTTTCCTCACTGTATATATATATATATATATATATATATATATATATATATATATATATATATGGTCAAATGCCATATATATATATATATATATATATATATATATATATATATATATATATATATATATATATATATATATATATATATATATATATGGTCAAATGCCACATATATATATATATATATATATATATATATATATATATATATATATATATATATATATAGAGAGAGAGAGAGAGAGAGAGAGAGAGAGAGAGAGAGAGAGAGAGAGAGAGTAAGAAATATATTTTTTATTTTTTACAAACATTTGAAAGTCTAAAGAGGAATTTATCTAGACCATATTGCATTAGAAGTATTCATAGTGGAAAAAGAGCTTCATCACCTTCTCGAAAGGAAGTAAGATTATATGCATTTTCCAGATCCAACTTTTATGTGAAGAATTGTTGACTGACAAAGGTGATGACAACCACCCAACACATCATTGGCACCCAACAAACCGTCATTGACAACCCTCACAATAGTAGATGTCTGCACAGAGCCCACAAGATCATTAAGGAGCATATCTGATATATATCTAATATATATGTATACCTGTTACCTGTATATGTGTTATCCTGGTAGCATTGTAAATACTTTCATATCTTTGTATATTTTTTTATTTCTTTATATTTTTCTACATAAATTGTATATTTATTTATTTGCTGTACATATATTTATATATTTACCTGAACTTATCTATTTGCACAATGCTATGATTTGCACTTTTGTTTGATGCTGTGCTGCATTTTAGTTCCAGTGTCCCTTGTGCTATGCAGAGGTGGAAAGAATAATAAAATATTCTACTCAAGTAAAAGTAAAATCTTACTTATAGTACAAGGTATTGGTGTAAAAACTTACTCCAGTAAAAGTAAAAAGTAACTAATTTAAAATGTACTCACAGTATACACTTTATTTAAAAGCAGGCGTGGGGTGGGGGATTCTAGTGTAGTTCGAACAGGACAAGGAGATATAAATCTCAAAATAGTTGCTTAAAATAAAAGAATGAAAAAACACCACAGTCAATAACTTGAGTGTAATGTGTGTTATGCACTTTCAAATAAAAAAAAAAATATTTTGTTATAATGTAATTTATGATAATGGGTGAAATCGCAGATGCAGTTTGAGAATTCAGATAGTGAGCACACGCACTGAACAACTTTTGATTCAACAGCATTTTTACTTTCTGCTGGGTCTGCACAACTGGTGTCTGTCTTGTCTGTCTCTATATTTCTTGTGAGTTTAGCGCATTTGTTCTGGCGCTTCAATCAATGAGTCCAGTAGTTTATGGGTGTGATTTTTTTTCGCTCACATTATTTCTATTTATTAATTTTTTTACTCAGTAATGGATATGATTTAAAATGTAGAAATTGCTTAAAATGTATTTGATAGAATGTAAAATTACAGATCATATGCCAGGGTAAGAGAGGTTTGCAGTGAGTAGAGCCCAGGGCTAAGCATACATGTTTTACAGCGATCAGGCATAACATTAATGCATTATAAGGTTATGACCGGTGAG
The DNA here is from genome assembly GCF_946808225.1 of Silurus aristotelis. Lineage (NCBI taxonomy): Eukaryota > Metazoa > Chordata > Actinopteri > Siluriformes > Siluridae > Silurus > Silurus aristotelis. The sequence continues at coordinate 15,685,804 of NC_139597.1, forward strand.
TGAATGACACTGATCATCTTTTCATCAAGTCAGTTTTTAGTGGGTGGGATATATTAAGCAGCAAGTAAACATTTTGTACTTAAAGTCGATGTGTTAGAAGGAGGAAAAATAGGCAAGTGTAAGGATTGGAACGAGTTTGACAAGGACCTAAATGGCTAGATGACTGAGTCAGAGCGCCTTCAAAACTGCAGCTCTTGTGGGATGTTTCCGGTCTGCAGTGGTCAGAATCTATCTAAAGTAGTTCAAGGCAGGAACAGTGGTAAACTGGTGACAAGGTCATGGGCAACAAAGGCTCACTGGTGCATGTGAGGAGCGAAGGCTGGATTGTGTAGTCTGATCCAACGGACGAGCTACTGTAGCACAAATTGCTAAAATTAATACTATTAATGCTGGATGGGTCAGGACTGTTTTGGGACAAACACAATATTAGGCAAGTGGTCATAATGTTATGTCTGGTCGGTGTAAGGTGCACTCATGATAGTAGTGAGTAAGTGTTCAGTTGGTGAACCTGGTGTGGCATCGTCCGGACACTGAATATCCAGTTACACAGTGGTTGTTTCAGGTGCAAACCTCTGAGCTTGTTGTCCAGTCCAGGGGGCTATATGATGTTTAATGCTATAGCTGTAGCTGTAATCTACACGCAGCAGTCTCACATAGGTCTAAGGCTTATTAACAAAAGAGTCATGTGTAATGCAGTGGAGATCTTTTATAATGGCAGGTTTACTGCAGAGAGTCTAAGGTGATAGGGAGCAGGGATGCAGATTAAGTTTCTACCCATGCTGTTACATGCTGATAATGGCATTGAGTGCCACAGGTCTCCAGTCATTATGACATTATGTATGGTATGATGCCTTGTTATTTAAAAAAATAAGCACTATAGTAGACCACTAGAAGCAAGCAGAAATGGCAGACAGAGTGAGAGAAAAAAATATTTGTCACTGCACCAGCTGACTGATTTGGGCTTGTTTAATTGGTCCAGTTGTTTTTTGGTTATTGATTCGACTGAATAACCCTAGAGTAACTGCAGCCATGACTCCAATAACTTGTGTGAACACAGTACAAGCAAAAGAGTATCTGTGTCAGCCAGTTCTCTACAATAGTTAGAGGAACAGAAGGCTCCTTTTGGGAGTTTTAGCTTAAACATTTTAGTTTTTATATTATGCAAAATGAGTTACTGCCTTTTGTAGATTTCCAAACATAAACGAGTAATCTGTGAGGATAGTCTATTGAAATATTGACTGTATTTGTTGAATTTTTCATACAGGACTTTTTTACCAGATGGTATTGTACTTATGTACTCAAGCTGAATTTAGTTATCCATCTTGCCCAAGTTCTATGCAAGTTAATCCAGTTAAACAACTGGTCCAACATAGGTCCACTCTATGTATCTGGTAGCTAAGGTTTGCATGTAAACTTATCTGGATTTCACTTAAGATTAATATACTGCCATATTTGTTTTTGGATGTTAAAGATGCCATTAAATGAAAGCTTACTCCTCTTTATTTACACTAAACATTGAACAGGCAATCTGCATGCTACTATCAAAGCAACTTGCTGTTTTTATTGCAAAAGTTCATTATAAAGTCAGTCACCAGAATCTGATGTGAATATTGACTTGATGTGCTTGTGGCATTGACAATGTCCTCTAGGATATTACATTACTGAAACACATGAGTGAAGATTAGTTCTAACAGGCAAAGGCTGTAATTAAAAAAGGCAGTAAAACAAAATTAGACACTTAGAGAATTGATTAATAACCACAATGTTGACTATTCTGGTGATGAAGTCAGCTATGGTTGCTGTGATGTAGGAAGGAAAATGCATTTCCCTGCTGGTAGTGGGACATTTGCTTAAACGATTATTGTTGGTGCATAAAGAGATAAACCTAGTCAAGAGATAAATCCGTGCAACCAGTCAGCATACTAGGGCAACAATATTTGGCCCATAACAGGTGATAAGTTCCCTATCAGGAACTTGAGCTGCATCAAACAACGATTTGCAAAAAATTCTGCTTTTGACCACACTCTGAATTACGTGTGTAATCTGTCCAACGGAACGGCGCGACACAACCAGCAGGGTAAAGTCACGACCAGAAAGCTATAAGAACACATGTGGTGGAGACAGCGCTAGCTTCTGTTTGTTTAGGAAGCGATCTGTGTGTGCCTGTTCTATGAAAGGTATGGTGCAGTAAAAATGGATAGCAATCCTTCTGGCAGTGCGTTCCTCCTTGCCCCCGCTTTATAACAGGGGGATACGTACAGTTTGTGTGTCCCTTACTTGGGAGCGGAGCATGCTCTGTCGGCTCTGGAGGGAGCCGGCTGCTCAGCGCTACCTACCTTGCTGCTCTCATGCGCTCATTTCCAGCACAAGTGGGCATCGTGAGGCCCAGAGACAGAATGTGCACCCCAGTACGCAATGCCTGTCGTTCCGCTGTGCCCTCAGGAGGCCAGCTCGTCAACCCTGCCAAATGTGGTGTTTCAGGGCACAACGTAGCAGATTAGAAGACTCATTTGTCCCAATAGATCTGAAGGATGCTTATTTTTTACATTTCCATTCTTCCTTCACACAGTAAGTTCCTAAGGTTGCTTTTGGGGCCGAAGCTTACCAATATCGGGTCCTTCTGTTCGGTGGCCATGCAGCTGTCTCCTGCACAACTTGAGTCTATCCACACGGCCATCAAGAGAGTGATAGAAGACCAGCTATTCACTGTAAAGCAGTTTCAAAGACTGATGGGTCTGATGGCAGCTGCATCCAATGTGGTGCCACTTGGCCTCCTATACCTCCCCACTCTGCACAATTAAGGTCATGTGGTGAGCCTTATGGACTTTAGACATGTTACAGAGCCCCATGTTGGGGGCTTCATGTCTTTGCATGATGTTAACAATGGACACCTCCAGCATGCGTTGGGGAGCAGTCATGTGTGGCCGCTCTGCTCAAGGTCTATGGAAAGGGCCCTATCTCTCGTGGCACATCAACTGCCTGGAGATGCTGGCCATGCTTCTAGCATTAAAGCATTTCCTCTCAGACCTAAGGAACCATCATGTGCTGGTCTGTACGGACAACACATTCGTGGTCTCCTACATCAACCACCAAGGAGGTCTGCTCTCTCACCTCCTTTACAAGCTGGCATGACAGATCCTCCTGTGGGCCCAAGGGAAGCTGTTCTCACTGATAGCACTATATATCCCAGGGTGGTTGAATCAAGGAGCAGATGCCCTTTTGAGTCAAGGGGCAAGGCCCGGAGAATAAAGGCTTCACCTGGAAGTAGTGGATCAAATATGGAGAAGATTTTACAGAACACAAGTGGATCTGTTTGCGACTCAAGAGGCGTCGCTCTGTCCCCTCTGGTTCTTCCTTACTCACCCAGCCCGTCTTGGGCTGGATGCCATGGTACAGGCGTGGTCGAGGCTCGGCCTGTGCGCTTTTCCCCCCGTAGCGCTGCTCTGGGTAATTCTGGTGAGAATTCGCTGGAATAGAGTCTATCTCCTCCTGGTAGCTCCACCCCCACCACAAGGAGGTCATATGGCGCAAAGTGGCGCCTGTTCACTACATGGTGTGTAGCCTACCACTTAGACCCAGCTGACTGTTGGTCCAGTGCTGGAATTTCTCTAAGAACAGTTTTGTCTCCAACCTAAAGGTTTATGTGTCTGTTATTGGGGCTTATCACGCTCCACTTGTCGAGCAGTCACTAGGGAAAAACCCGATAGTGACACGTTTCCCCTGCAGTACCCAAAGGCTGAGACTTGGGAGCGGAGCATGCTCAGTCATCTCTTGAGGGAGACGGCTGCTCTGTGTTACCTCCCTTGCTGCTCTCATGTGGCTCGGTGGGCACAGCCCCAGCCCAGCACCAGTGGGCATCATGAGACCCAGAGAGCGTAACCACTCTCATTTCCCCTGTTAGGGACCCTGGGTGGCACTCTAGGCTGAGACCCAAAGAGCTAATGGATCTGAGGACCGTCATCTTCAATAGGAGGACTTTGGCACTGGCAGGGACTTGGCAGTTGTTTTGAATGCCCTATTTGAGCCTCCTTTTGAGCCCTTGTCCAGGGAGCCCTTGAAATTTCTCACAGTTTTTCTACTGGCCATCTTCTCTTTAAAGAAGGTTGGGGATTTTCAGGCCCTTTCTGTTTCACCCTCTATTCTGGAGTTTTCTCCAAGCATGGGTAATGCCTTTCTCTACCTCAGACCGGGGTATGTTCCCAAGGTGCCCTCAGTTGTCCCATGACTAGTTGTGCTCCAGGCATTCATCCTTGTCTTATTCACTCAGGGAACCAGGGTTACATAAAAAAACCTAGGGATGTTTTTTGTGTGTCTGGATGACCTGTAGATGGAGTGGCATGTGCCCATGTGATGCAATTATCTCACACAGTTGTGTGAGCCCATGTTTGGAGGACAAGAAGAGTCTGGAGAGGAGTGGTTGCTCCTGGCGAATATCTTATATTATGACAACATTAGTGGTTTAATGTTCTGAAAGTCTATATGAGAGTTTGGAGATGAATCCCGCAAAGAACAAGGCCCCTTGGACTGAATGGGGTATAAATATTTTCCTGTTTTGAGGGACACAAGGTTTTTATAATCTCTAATTATCTTAAAGGTTTATGTGATTTCCTTCAGTCAGTGATGCCATTCCTCCAATGCCAGATTGACTACCAATAGCTTTCTAGTATAATTTGACATGGATCTAGTCTTCTACCATGCTCTTCTGTCCAAAATCCAACCTGAAGTGACATCTACTAAAATTGCCTTCTATAAACAAAAGCTGGAAAATTCTGCACACGATCCTTACAAACTGCACAAAATTTGATCTTTCTTCACTGAACAAATTCATAGACTTCAGCTCAGCATTCTACATGATCATCCCTTAGCATCCCTTATCCCTTGAGCCTACTGGGCCTGAACACCTCCCTCTGTAACTGGATCCTGGACTTCCTGACTGGGAGACCTCAGTCAGTTCAGATCGGAAACAGCATCTCCAGCACCACCACACTGAGCATTGGGGCACCTCAGGGCTGTGTGCTCAGTACATTTTGTTTACATCTTTGCTACTGTTCACGTTGGCTCTTTACAACAGGTTTACTGGCGGAGCTATTTTGTGTTTTGTGTATTTGTCTTGTGTTGTCTTGCACTGTCTTGTGTTGTCTTTGCACTGTTTGCACCAGGTTGCACACATGCATTTTATGGTGCGAAGACACTTACTACTCCTAAGCCCTGTGTTTCTGTTTTCTGTGATTGTTGTTGTATGTAGCATCAGGGTTCTGGAGGAACATTGTTTCATTTCAGTGTGTACTGCGTCAGCTCTATATAGTTGAAATGACAATAAAAGCTTATTGACTTCTTGACTTGACTTGACTATATTCAAATCTCTCACAGAACAACTGCCAAGCTCCTAACCAGTTTGTCTTCAAAGTGTCAAATTACACAGATTTCCCTCTTGGCCATCACTCAGTAGCATCATGCTGCTATATCTGCCAAACTGTCATGAGCCCTCCTTGATCTTTCCACAGAGTTTGACACAGGGAACCACAATTCATGGCACAGGCTGGCAAAAGTTTGATTCCTACTTGGAAGCTGAGCTCAGATGTCATGAAATGCTGACCTATGTGCATTGTAAAATGGTGCATAGCAAGAAGCAGAAAATTCCATGGAACTGCCAGGCATGTGACTTTCACTTGTGTCTTCAGTTGAACAGGAACTATTTCTAGGAATGGCACAAAGGTGTGTGACTGTGTGTTAAAATGTGTGTAATGTTGTAAATACTACAACCAACAGAAAACATTTTCTTGTAGTCTAATTGAATTCTCTTTCACAGAGACATTCCTCTTTGATATAACTATTAGGGAGTTGTTCTTCCCAAGTGTGACTATTTTCAGGCCATATTTTACTGATAAAACGTTATACAAATAGTTAAAGCTGATAGTACATCGATATTCATAATTGTGGAAGGCTAATAGAAAACGAGTGTATATATTTTAAAGTCTCAACATAAGGGCACCTCCTAATTATTACAGTTTCAGAACTTACTGTTCCTACAACAGCAGTATGTAGTTTAGCAGATAGCTAACATGCTATATATAAATTAACTACATTATCCTAATTAAAAAAAAAAGTTGAGAGTGTGTAAAATGTAAATAGAATAATGTAAAGATTAGCAAAGCTCATAAACACTAAACACTAAAATATTTTATTCACAATAAAACATATTTAAACTGAGGAAATGTACTGCTTATAGAAAAAAAATAGGGTCATTGTGATTTTATGGCCACAACATTCCTCAAAAAAGTTGGGTCAGAGAAACAAAGGCTGAAAAAGTAAGTGTTACTCAAATAAAAAACAGCTGAAGGAATATTTTAAAACTAATTAGGTTCAGTGGGAACAGGTCACAGGGAATGATTGTGTATAAAAAAGTCTATTTCAGAGCAGCAGAGTCTCTCAGAGGATAAAGATTCACCAATCTGTGAATGTGGAACAATTGCAGAATAATGTTCCTCAACATGAAATTGGAAAGATTTTAAATATCATCTACAGTAACTAATATCACCAAAAGTTGCTGAGAATCTGTAGAAATCTCTATGTGCAAGAGACTAGTAATAAACAATATTGGATGCCCTGTGATCTTCGGGCAATCAGGGGGGTCTGTATCAGTCATGATATAATGGAAATCATTGCATTGTTTTTGAAACACCTCCAGAAATCATTGTCTGTAAACACAGTTTGCCATATCATCCACACATGCGGGTTAAAGCTTTATCAAACATTGCCATCTTCTCTGGGCCAAAGCTCATTTAAATTGGACTGAAGCAAAGTGGAAAACTGTTCTGTGGTCAGACAGAACAGAATAGGCACAATTTCCTCAGGACTAAAAAACAAAAGGACAATCTGGTTGCATTAGTGCCTATGGAATTAGCAACTTTCACATCTTGAAAGGCACCATCAATGCTGAACGTTATTTACAGTTTTTAGGGCAACATACTGTATGCTTTCATTTTGAAGACTTTTTAGCAAAAACCCTACAAATTATAACAAAACAATGCTAAACAACATAATGCATCTATGTCTTTGTAGTAAAAGAGTCCATGTGCTTAAATTGCCTGCCTGCAGTTCTGACCTTTCACTGTTTAAAAACATTTGCCGCATCATGAAACAAAAAATACGACAAAGAAGACCCTGGTCTTAAAACCTAAACACATTTTAATTAAACCTATTAAAGGACTGCATAAAGGGGAAAACTGTGGTTGTGAAATAAACATTTTACAAATAACTGTTAAAAAAGGATATAATTAATATCAATGAATGTAATACATATCTTTTGTTATTACACTAATATTTATGAATAATTGTAGATACTGTATTACAAATATTGAAAGAAGGATCAGTCAAAGCACAATATTAGGAATGCAATCAACATGTAGGATTACAGAAGAACTACTATTTAATGTTAACACATTATAGTTATCATATGACAGCATCAAAGAATTTTAAGTTAAGTTATCACAGGTACAGTATTTACACTATATGGACAAAAGTTGGTGGATACTTTTTGTATCTACTTTTTGAACATCCTATTCCTCATTTACTACCTCATTTACTACCCATTTGCTGTTATAATAACCTCCACTCCACAGATTTTAAAGTGTGCTTGTTGGTTCATTCAGCGGCAAAGCCGTTAATAATGTCAGGAACTAATAAAGAGTGAGAAGGCCTGGTCAGTGTTCCAATTCAGGGTTGATGTCAGATCTCTATAACAAGCCACTCAAGATCTTATACTACAAACCATGTCAACCATATCTTCATTGAGCTGAGAATTATATCCTGAAGCTGTAAAAGGTTTGGGCTTTCTAATTAAAGAAAAGGGAAAGTTTTAACTGCTACTGCATTAAAAGACATGCTATATAATTGCGTGCTGGCAATTTTCTGGAAACAGTTTGAAGAACCTCATATGGCTGGACAAGTCAGGTGTCCTAATACTGTCCTTATAGTGCAGTTCTAATATTTTATTTTCAACCTAATGACTTTCATTTCAGGTTAGATGTTCTCATAAACACCTTAGCATCAATGCCTTTCAGACTTCAGCTCACCACCCAAGACGGCAAACTGTTTTTAAATGTTTGACTCCATGGCTAAGACAATTCTTCTTTGGTAATGATGAATAGGAAAGATGCCCCATAACAAACTCAACTGTTCTATAGAGGTCACAGAGTATGAAATTAAACATTCATTACCACGCCTGATTTGATATTTGTGTTACAGCAATTCATTGGCTGTTTTTGGAAATTACCTGGCCTGGAAATTACCTCAACTTTCTCTATTAATCATTATAACTTTTAAAATTTGCTTTTAGTTGAACAGATGTTTTATTACTTGGGAATTTATCTATTTGATCGAATAACCAAATGGATAGATTTTCTAGTGGAAATATAAGAAACAGAATGAATGCATGAAGGTTTTGTGATAGATGTGTATAGATCAGAAAGTCATTTGCCGGTAAGAGTATGGGTTTATGGTGTCATGCAGAAAGACTAATGTGCCTGTGTGTACACAAGCAGTGCTCAAGGTATTGACAGAAAAAGGCTACTCAATATGGCACATAATACAAAGGCAAGGATTATGAAATGGACTTTGTTTTATTACAGTTATATTTTGCACAACTAATAATTAAATATTAATCTAATGAAAAACTTGTGTTTGTGTGAAGTCTTTTGGCACATATTTGTCTCACTGTATTTCTACACACCAGTGCAAATGTTTTAGTGTAGCATGGTTTAGTTCAAAAGTTGCCTTTCAGAAGCTCCAAGTGCAAAAGCAGATGGTAAAGAAAAAACCAATGGAGAAGATAGAAGAAGACAGAAAACAGAAAGTGTGGCATTGTTATGCTGTTTAACAGCTCGTCACTGTGCTTGCATTACGGACCGCCTCATGAGGAACACGAGTCCTGGCCTGAATCAGGACTAGCCAGCGGAATTGCAAGTGAGGAATGATGGTTGTTTTTATGAACAGGGGTGATGGCTGTGTAAGAGCCAGTGGAGGCAAAGAAAGTGTAGATGTTAGAAAATACTAGTTTGGTTACAAACAAAAGTGGAGAGTGTAGGGAGAGAGGCAGAAAAAAGAAGGAGAAGGACTGGAGCTGTGGAAGGAAGCAATGGCCTTGTGAAGAAAGACAGGAGGCTTGCTTTCTGCCTCAGTGCGCGGTAGCCTGTCTCCACACACACACCACGGGATGGCGGGCGAGGGGAAAGGAACCGACTGAGGTTTGTTGCTAAAAAAAAAGAAAAAAAAGAAAAAAAAAAAAGAAAGAAAGAAGAAAAAAAGAAAAGAAACAGCGAATTCCGGCTCTCTTACTTGCTTTTTTTATGCATTGAGCTTTAATTTGTGTTTACTTAAGCATGTGATTTCGTCGAAGCTCATTCTTGTGCAATAATAATCACGCACAGGCTTCCATTTACAGCCCTTCACATCCATGCACAGCCTATGCAACTTCTATTTTTTTTTCTCCACTGCACGTCCTGCCTTGACTGATGGCAACGGGAGCAGACGCAGATCTCTGTAGAGGAATACCGAGAGCTGAGCACGGGAGTAAGCGCAGCGCCTATGTGAGAGCGTGTGTTTCCCCTCTGTATCAGGACAGCGGTTGCCAGTGGTTTTGTCCGAGCGCAAGCTGGAGGTGTGGTAAACTCTCGTCTGCGGCGTGCGTCGGCTCCGTGTCGTTTTGTCTTGCCTTTCTGCTCCAGTTTGTCGAGTGGGATGTGGAGCCCAGCTCCGGCTGTACCAGTGCTGTCCCGGCTGACTCGGGGTCTTCATTCCTTTCCAGTGTGCTGGAGTTCTGCTTCGCTTTGTGGCATCTGATCGCCCCTATTTTTACACTGGTGAGTGCCTTCTTCTGGGCCGGCCTCTATTTGATCCGCTGCGGAGTGCTGGACCGGACTATCGTTCTCCTGCTCACCCTGTGTCATTTGGGAGAAGCGGCAGCGCAGAGCTTCTTGCATGGCTCGGACGAGCAGCTGCACTCCCTGACAGCTTGCGTGCTGGTGCTCGGCTGCTTGGCAAGCGGGGCACTCGTGGTGATGCGACTGGGCCAGGGCATCTCCGTCATCGTCTTCATCAGCATCATCAGAGCCGCCTCGCTCATTTCTCTGCACAGAGTTCGCGCTAGCTGGAGACCCTACCTGGCGTACCTGGTCGGGGTTCTGGGCGTCCTGTTGGCGAGGTATGCTGACAGGCTGCTTCCGAATCAGACAAGCCAACTGGGGGGCTGCAACTCCGTGACAGGCTCGAGAGAAGACCTTCTCGTGTTTAAAAGGCGCAGGAGATCCAGCTCCGTAGTTTCATCAGACATGGCACAGCACGGCTTCGAGGCCAGCAGCAAGTCGCACAGAAGAACCTCCCTGCCCTGCATCCGAAAAGACCAGGTACAAGTTTCCTTCCACATTTTACTGAAAACGTCAGGGTTTCTCACGTGGACTGGTGGCAGGACAAATAATAATAATAATAATAATAATAATAATAATAATAATAATAATAATAATAACAATAATAATAATTATTGTTATTATTATTATTATTATTATTATTATTATTATTATTATTATTATTATTAATATTATTACAATGAATCAGACTTCATATTTGTGAAACAGATTTTAGAGGCCAAACAGACTGTGTTACTGTTCACATTACAGGAAAGAATTATGTTTATTACTAAAAGGTGTGTTTGCCTTCTGCAGAGAAGAATTAAGGGGAATGTTTTACTCCCAGGCCCAGGCTTTCTCTCTCTCTCTCTCTCTCTCTCTCTCTCTCTCTCTCTCTCTCTCTCTCTCTCTCTCTCTCTCTCTCTCTCTGTGTGTGTGTGTGTGTGTGTGTGTGTGTGTGTGTGTGTGTGTGTATATGTGTTTCAGAATGATTAGGAAATTGTTCCAGTGTGTTCCACCATTTCCACATTGCCTCCTGGCACTAACTTTATTTAATACTGTTTTTGACATGTTCACCTAGCTGAGGCCACTCATATGTCTTTCATTTTACCAAAGTGTATCAAGAACCAAGTATCTAAATTGCTAAATAATAATAATAATAATAATAATAATAATAATAATAATAATAATAATAATAATGTTATTTAGCAAACCAGATTATGTTTATATTCAAAAATGATTTACAGAATTCTCATAATCCATTAAATATGGCTTTACGTTTTACAACATTTAGTCTAATATAAATATCCTAATAAAAAAAAAAAAAACTTTGGCAGCACTTTAGCTACTTCAGTCATTTTAAGAAAGATTTGGTTTATACTTTTAAGATTACAGTAAAATAATCAGATTATGAAAATATTTTTCTGTTCGTGTGTTTTTTCTTGTTTACAAGATTTGATTTTATATATTGAATAATATGTAGTTATTACTAGTTTACACTAGTTTTTTTCTGACAGCTTGTTGTATAAATTGCGCCCTCTAGTGACTGAATATTTTGGACATTGACGTACAGATACATACAGAAAAATAATCGTATAACACGTGCATGTTTAGTTGGTTTCATCTGTGAAATCTAGCCAAGTAAATGCATCATACTATAACCTAAGAGTGACTCATTCGTTTCTGGCTCTGAGCTTTTCCAGTAATCTGTGCTGCTCAATGGAGTTGCACAGTCCAGCCCCACATGCACACGCACACACCTACACACACACTGTGGTATGTGGTTTCTACAGATGTTGGAGGTTAAGCTTTTTGTGTGCAACGAGCAGTGTGCGTGAATGACCATGTCATTCTGAGGTGCTTAGTTCTTCATTAACCTGCTACTCAGGAGATAAGAAAATTAGGGCATTATCTGTCACCCACTCTGCAGAACACATGCCTTTGTCAATGACAAAGATAAAATTGGTCTGTTATGAACATTGCAGCCACATGATGAGCATTACATAAGCCCATCTGAATGAACCCTGTGCCAAAAACAGTACTGAAAAAACTTTCTTTCTTTCTTTCTTTCTTTCTTTCTTTCTTTCTTTCTTTCTTTCTTTCTTTCTTTCTTTCTTTCTTTCTTTCTTTCTTTCTTTCTTTCTTTCTTTCTTTCTTCAATAGCTAACTTAGAAAATTTGTAGGAGGGTTTTACTGGAAAGACCATAAACAATATATTATAGTTTAATGAACCTGAGTCTAGCCTCACCCCGAGCCCCTTTCTTCCTTTAGCAGGAGCGATTATCCTAGACTGCAAATCGTGCTAATCCAAACTTTTGAACTGAAAACAGGCTACTTCAGACTTTATCACTGATTTTACATTCATTACCTATTTTCCCTAATGTGTGCCTGAAGTTGTTTTTTTCCTCTCTAAAGGCTTGTGGAATTGGCAGTACCTTCAGGTTCTTTTAGATTGTGCTTTGGAAAAGATAATGGATTACGGTTTGAAGGAGACATGAGGGTGTGCCTGGATCTATTTGAGGAAAAATGAGGAAGAACAATATTCTCTCATTGACGCAAATGGCGATCCATGGAGACCGGGTATATTTCGGTGACATGTTTTATAAGGTCTCCTTATAAATGTTTTAAAAAGAGATGCAGGAATAAGTTTTTCACCCCCTCCTCCCATTCTCTCTCTCTCTCTCTCTCTCTCTCTCTCTCTCTCTCTCTCTCTCTCTCTCTCTCTCTCTCTCTCTCTCTCTCTCTCTCTCTCACACTTGCTCACTTTTCACTTGCACTTGCACTTTCTCTGTTTCTCACCCCTTCTGTTTAATTGGCCTCATTTACATTGTTGCGCTAGACAGGGTGCCAACACTGTGTTTTTCACTCTCAGTGTCTTGTAAGGGGTCTTCGTCTAGCCAGCCTGTGTAGCTTGGAATGTGTAGCTTCAGCTGTCTTGCGTGCACGGCCAGCTGCCTGCCAAAAACTTCAGCCAGCCAGCCTAAACCTGTAATTTTACAGGTAAGCCTGGTCACAGAAAGCTAAGAGGCAGCAGTGCAGCCAATTCTAAGATGTTAATTCAATCAGATCAATGAAAAAATCTGATTTGTTGATCTGGTCAAAGAACAGATCAGTTTTAAAGTTACTGTCCTTATACTCCGCTTCTCTTTTCTCTCACTTACAGCTGAACAGTTCTTAAAGAAATAGGCAAGATGCACAGTTTTTCCACTACATTAAGCACAAGTAAATCATTAACCTAACTTAACTGTGTTATGATTCATGTTTGCATGTGTTACTGCATACTCAGCTGGAATATATGTGTGTGTGTGTGTGTGTGTGTGTGTGTGTGTGTGTGTGTGTGTGTGTGTGTGTGTGTGTGTGTGCATGTGTGCCACATGTAAACGCCATGGCCCATAGCTGCTGAGAGGGAGCTTGTTATTTTAACCTGGGCTGGCTCTGGCCCAGCATGCCTTTCTCTCATAGGTCCCCTGCTAGCTGTCCATATGAGCTTCATTCCCTAGACAAGGCCCGTCTTGTTACGACACTCAATGGTGTGTTTAACTTTCAAGAATATATCAGGCAGATGAAGAGGGGGCCAGTAGTGGGTTCAAGGTCTAGCCAAAAGTAAAAAGTATGTCTGTGAATTTGTCTATATGTGGCTCTTAGTTTTGGTGTTATAAAGGTTTTAAATGTTTGATGGATGGTTTATTATTTTTTCTATCTCTAATTACACAGAAGGAGAAGTGGTTTTAATTTTTTAAGCGTATGTTGTTTTTTTTTTTGTTTTTTTTTGCAACAGATGTGCAAACATTTGGAGAAAAACACAGGAAATTTGGTATTCAAGAATGTCATTCAAGATAAAAAAAAAAATCTTTGACAAATCCCCGAAAATAGTCAGAATATTAAAAGAAGAGAAAATGCTGTTACTGGACCCACCCAATTTTTGAGCCTAGAAGCTGAAGTGTGGTGAATTCCATCTGCTCATTTAAAAGCTTAGACTTGGCTGACACTTTTCTGTATGTTGTCGAACAGTCTACATTGCTGCTGAAATGGCACTCCGCCTTAGAGCAAAGGGAAAGTTTGAAATCCAATTTTTAACTGATTATTATTATTTTATCGCAACACAGTTATTAATGTATCTTAAAAGTAATAAGTTGCCATAAAGTAGCACATGTTTATTTTGAATGTGTCAGTCAGTTACTCAGCCTACGTGAATAACCTTTTATTCCAGACTGCATATTTAAGTATAAATGCTAGCTAGTAATGTATATTTGTGTTGAGAACTGGATGAGAAATGGAAGTTAAAATAGATTATTTAAGCGGATAATTAAAAGTAATATTAATACATTATATTTTGAGCAGTATTTAGAATGTATTATGTATACCTTTCCTATAAATCAATAGGCAATGTGGAGAAGGTTCTGAGAGTTGTGTAGTTTTTAATTTTGAATAGTAAGTAGGCCAATAGGACTAACTGAGGACCCAACGATGCACAAAATTATCCTCCACCTAACGCCTGAAAAAGAATATCCTGCACTTTATTCCACACCAGCTCTGTGTTCTGGTCAGCTCTGCACTGTCCTTCATTGTGCCTATTGTTTTGTTGTTTTCTGGTAATGATTGTACTATCTTGTGCTGTGTGTAAGTCTGTGTTGCCTTAATTAATTCTCTGTTGTCTTGTGTAGTTTTTGTTGTTGTTTTTGAAGCACCTTGGTCCTGTAGAAATGTTGATTTGTTTCATTAAGTACTCTACCAGCTGAATATGGCTGAAATGAAAATAAAGCGACTTGACTTGACTTGTAATGGACACATTTAGCTAGTTAACTGTTTTAACATACATATGAGTTTATGGCATTTGCTTGGGTAGCACCTTGGCTCTCAATTCCTCTATGTTGTCATTTTACAACATTATGTCTTGAACATGCCAACAAACAACAAAGTTATAAACATTGAGAGACTTCAATACCTTTGGTTTATAGACACTGTGAGGTCATAGGCATAGAAACCTAAAGTTTGATGACAGATTTTCACAGTATACAAAGAAAAGCTGGTGCCTAAAATCTAAAAACAAGCAAACAGAAAAGCTTTGCATCAGACACTGCTAGTTTTGTGACATATTGTTTTGCCCAAAACCTAGCAGTGATGATGCTAGCATATTCCAAAGGACTAGAAACTCCAACCGCACCAGCCACCACTGGCCTGACCGACTTTGAGGTTAAGCCTGTCCTTCATTCAAAGAGTATTCAGAGAGTATTATTGTTGTGGAAACCTGTAAGTTTGGCTGCTGATTCTGGTAACCACAACATGTGCCTTATGCTTTTAACAAAAACTAGGTGAGCGAGTCTAAGTGTATTTTTCTATTGTTTTAAAATGGAGTAAAATACAATGTCCTCCAAAAACATTAAATGCCAGCCTTTTTGGCCCAGTTCCCCATACTCCATAAATAATTCTTTTGGGGGGATAAAATGTTTATTGTAGCAAAAAGAAAATGGGGGTTGATTAGGAAACATAATTAATCACCATTTCATACATACTATTATAACTTCTTTTTTACTGAAGTTTGATGGGCTCATGTGTTTTAAATGTTTCTCAAAGCAGAAGGACACAAATTTGTTATTTAATTAATTTAAATCCCAATCAACCATCAACCAATTTTGATTAAACAGTTATGATAATGTTGCCATAACATACATGTGAGAGATTCACAGAAAATAAATTAAATAAGTTTGTAGTAGTGTTTTTTTTTATATCCCATTGTCATTGAAATAGATGCAAATTCCAATAGAAACTAGAACGTTCTTTTTAAAAATGTTGAAATGTTTTGTTGATAAATAGCAAATTGCCGTTAGGTTTAATGCATTGGGCATTGGGGATTTTGTGTAGTATGTGGTAAATTGCAGCTGTTCTGATCCTAGAGCTCTGAATACTGGAGGAAAAAAAAAATATGGTGATTTTGCCCCATTGAAACTCCCCAAAAACCATTTTGTTATTTAATTAATTTAAATCCCAATCAACCATCAACCAATTTTGATTAAACAGTTATGATAATGTTGCCATAACATACATGTGAGAGATTCACAGAAAATAAATTAAATAAGTTTGTAGTAGTGTTTTTTTTATATCCCATTGCCCTCGGTTCAATGTTTCCGGAGTATAGATTTTAATGCAGATATCTGCGCCATTTGAGTGTATAATGGTTTGTGCAGTC
Source organism: Silurus aristotelis (assembly GCF_946808225.1). Taxonomy (NCBI): domain Eukaryota; kingdom Metazoa; phylum Chordata; class Actinopteri; order Siluriformes; family Siluridae; genus Silurus; species Silurus aristotelis. Next base: position 15,701,893 of record NC_139597.1, read on the forward strand.
ATTAGCCTGGTAACATTTTCAGCTTCCTGTTAACGTAATGAGAATGGGAATTTAGTCTTGAGACACCAGGAATATTTGTAATGTGTGTAATACAGTTAAAGGCCAGATACTGTGGTCAGTTGTTTGTTATGCACAGAAACCTAGTCTATGGAATAATGTGGACTTAATATGTACTTTATTTTATATTTTTGGCATTTGTCAGACGCCCTTATCCAGAGCGACTTACAATTATCTCATATATACCACTGAGCAGATGAGGGTTAAGGGCCTTGCTCAAGGGCCCAGCAGTGGAATGTCATACAGAGTGATACTATTTAGACTGGTTTGTAAGATGCAGAGGTCATTAGTTCTGTCCAATGAAAGATGTAATCATGACTGTTATCTCTATTATTTCCTGCTTAGTGTAGTGGATGTTTTTTTTTTTACATAAAAATATAACTTAAACATTAATGAATGCCTTGACATTCATATCGAGTAAATGCTGTGCACAACAGGTTTGTCTAGGACAGATTCTAAATAATAATAATAATAATAATAATAATAATAATAATAATAATAATAATAATTTATTAATTTATTAATTAATTAATAATCTCTAAATAAGAAAAAGTGATGTATGTGGTTTAAATTGTTACTGTTGCATTCCACTGCAACTCAGTCCAGAGCTACACTTAACTTCTTTGCTGGAAATAGTTCTTTGCAATTTAACAAGTATGCTGGCAAAGGGTGTGCTTTTATATATAAGCCCTATTAACACTCATTGTGTGTTCAATGTATTATAAAACCATTTAACAAATTATTTTACTTGTCCAAAAATGCTGGTGATACCATCACAAAAATGTGTGCACAGCATTTTTTTTTTTACTTTTTGTGTTTTGTTTGTCTTTTCTATGTATAACAAAGTCATTAGTCACTATCTCTATAAATGGTTTATGAAGATAAGCTGACCTGTAAAATGTAGGACGTCTTTTTTCTTCGAAATATCCATTAATCTGCAAAGTTTGTTGTTATTAGGAAAGCAAAGAAATGTGTGAAACAAAACTTGCAGTGGAGACTGGAAATGATGGACAGCTTAAGCCAGATGTGTCCTTTCCACTGAACCAACACAGGCCCACTAGCACACATTTACCTACAGGCATATGGATAACTACTGCTTTATCTGCAACCCAGACAATATATACCTACATTTCCAAGTTCATGTTAGATGTAATCATTAGTGGAGTGAATGGATGTATTTACGCATCTATCACTACACACCTCAACAATGTATCTACAATGAAAGGGACATTCGGTGCCACCCAGATGAGGACGAGATCCCTTTTCAGTCTGGATCCTCTCAAGGTTTCTTCCTTATACCACCTCAAGGAGATTTTCCTTGCCGCAGTCAACACTGGCTTGCTCATCAGGGATAAACTATTATAAGGAACTAACTTACAGGCAATAATCGTACACATTCTTATATATACAGTGAGGAAAATAAGTATTTGAACACCCTGCTATTTTGCAAGTTCTCCCACTTAGAAATCATGGAGGGGTCTGAAATTGTCATCGTAGGTGCATGTCCACTGTGAGAGACATAATCTAAAAAAAACATCCAGAAATCAAAATATATTATTTTTTAACTATTTATTTGTATGCATTCATACATATATTCCAGTTCAGTCTGGTCATTGTACAGTCGTGATGTTCATTTTGAACAAGTCTTTAATGTGTCTCAGAGGAATGAGTAGTCTGAAAAAGTGATTAATTTAATTTTTTACTGTTGTGAAAAATTTTACCTCTCGACTCTTCTAGTCCGAGTCGTTCGTTCTTTTATCATGTGACTCCCATATACGATATGCAGTGCATTACACTGGAAACAGAATTGAGTAGTTCTTCTCATGAGTCCTGTGGTCCGAGTCGTGTGTGTGTGTGTATATGTATATGTATATGTATATATATATATATATATATATATATATATATATATATATATATACATTTACTTTAGTCCTTGCTCTGTGTTCTGTTATGTAGCTCTATGTTGTTTCATGTAGCACCAGGGTTCTGCAGGAACGTTGTCTCATTTCATGCCTCTATGTTAGATAGAAATGAACTTTCTCTCACTGTTAAATGTTCTTGAACATGAGATGTAGACAATAACATGCACATCCTTTTAGTTGTGCCATGTCTCCTGCAAGGGAAAGTTTTCTGTCATTTAGATAGGTGGAATAAAGGACGATTTATCTGCACCAGTTTTTTATTGAGCAGACATCAGACACTGAACACTGTACTCTAAGAGTGAATCCTGGGGTAGTGTTTTTTGTCATGAAAACAAATAGGTTTGATTAGAGGTTATCTGTGTCCTGTTCACTGCTCCTCTGTGATAGTTATCATACAACAGCTTGAACATTACTGTCGCTATCTGCTGTTTCTGTTCAGTATTATATTATGGCATTGCATAAAAGCCAGTGTGTCAGTTTTGAAAGTGACCAGACAAACATCCAGTTAATTGGTTATGGTCTTAAATATGATCATGTGCTTTGCTCATCATTTACAAAAAAAAAATATTGAAATAAATTATTTTTGCCCTCAAATCTCAAATATCTATTGCACATACAGATTTTATTACAGAACTTATTAATCCTTAAAATGTTTTCCAAAACATGCAGTGCAATATATACTGTGTACAAATTTACTGTCAGTCATTAGTAGCTTATATCATCTCCTGTGTTTTATTAATAAACTATAGCATTCCAGTTTGAGACACAAATTAGATTGTAAATAGGCCATTTTAAATGCATGAGAAAAGATATATGATAAGAACAGAAGGTCATATGTCTATGTCTTGGAAAAAATCTTATTTGTACCATGTAAATTGCATTATAAAAGTTTTACAATGGTCTTTTCTTCATGGTTGCACTGGATGACATTCTGTAAAATGAGCAACTGCTAATGTTAGGAAATTATACAAGAACTATAAATGCAAATGCACTGCAGTTTTACTCAGCAATACAAATCATTTAATAATTATGCTAATATGTTTAAAAATCCTAGTCATTTCTTTTCATTTTAAACAAGAATATATTTTACATTTACATTACATTACTGTATGGCATTTGAAAGACGCCCTTATCCAGAACGACTTAGGTGCTGGGTTTTGAACTTATAACCTTTTTAAATGGAATGTAGAAGTAATGTAATAAGGATGGGTTCCCCTTTTAAGTCTGGCTCTTCTCAAGGTTTCTTGCTCATACCATCTAAGGGAGTTTTTCCTTTCCACAATCACCCCAGGCTGCTGATTGGGGATAAATACACGTACATTTAAAAATAGGTGAATTTTGTTGTATCATTTATCATTTATAATTAGATAGATAGATAGATAGATAGATAGATAGATAGATAGATAGATAGATAGATAGATAGATAGATAGATAGATAGAACAAATAAAATAAAAGAATATACCATTCTTTTACACTGAACGTTTAACACAACCTTATTGAATACCTTAACCCCACTCACCCCCTTTCTTGACATCAGGTCCTGACCTGACCTCAGAGGAGTGGAGGTTATTATAATAAGCACATATGTATATGATCACCCGTTATGTTTTCAGTGACATCCTAAGACATTCAGTGGCATTCCTGTCACATGTAATGTTTTATTTGGTGATTATGCAACTATACTTTGTTATCAGCAAAAAACATAAGCGTACCCTTTTTTCTCCTTTCTGTTTTCCGCTTTATTAATCTTGTTTTGTTTCTTGTTTGTTTTTAAATTGGGCGATCTGGTGATGTCATATATGTAACTAATGGATAGCTACAACTTCTCTGTGAAATCAATGAGAATCAAGCAGAAGTATGCAGTCTTTCCAGCTGTGGGCTTTGTGTTCCATTTAAAAATATGCTGGGGTCGACCCCATCCCCCACTGTTTGCCCCACCTCCATTTCCCTGATTCCTGCCTTTTTTGTGACTAAACAGCTGACATTTCATACAAGCATGGGAGCTTGAGCAGCAGATAATCTTGTCACATAAACACACTGATTAATTGGCTTTGATTTGACTGACATATTTCTCAGTTAAACTTTCATGATCCTAATGCAAACACAAAATACATAAGAAACAAAATGACTGCATTGGCCTGTCTGTGCATAGCAGATGTGTTCGTTCGGTTGTCGGTCCTTTCTATCAGTCAGTACCCGAACTGAAACATTGTGATTGCAAATGAGGGTCTGTGTTATACAGATAACAGCCCAAATCTACCATTAAGGTTTGTTGATGGTGCAAACACATCTGGTTTTGAAGCCCCCTTGGGAATTAATAGACTTGCTCATTTTGTTTAGTATTGTTAAATATTTAACTGTGAAATGGACTCCTATATAGATTGATGTCTGGGTGAACAGTGAGCAGAACAGTACAAGGCCTTTGACACAGGGATGATACAACAGGAACAATCTTCATAAAACAAAACTACATTTCACTTATAGATGTTGGTATTTTAAAGTTGCTTGATCAATCTAACTGAATTTTCAGCAATTGTATTTTCTGTCGGGTGCATTTTGTGTACAAGCGCTCTGGAATACCCTTTTATTTATAATAGTAATAAACCTGGTGATGGTAGTTTTTTTAATTTAATTAATTGTCTGAGTGTTTTTTATATTATATTATATTATATTATATTATATTATATTATATTATATTATATTATATTATATTATATTATATTATATTATATTATATTATATTATAGCTTTACATCTGGGTTAAAGAAGGGCAACTGTGCTTACTTTTGTCTTACCCCTCCAAACATCAGGCACAAGGGTTTTAATGCCTGACCATCAAAATAGAAAAGCAAGAACCCGGCAAAAAAATTAAAATAGCCAAATTAGGCACATACTGTTGTTGCACCACTAAATAGCAATTATGAATGCACAAAAATGGAGTCCTAAATCTCATTAAATATTTGACTGTCAGACTGTTCTTTCTGAGCTGTGTTCATTCAGCCTTAAGCTGTTACTGATTTGATTTTGTCCGTAAGAAACAGAATAACTAGGTTCTTCTCTCACTCCAGGAAATTTATATCTGCAATTTTGTCTTTATTTTTTTTATTCTCACTGCACCCCCCCCCCCCCCTTCACTTTTGAGCAGTACTGCTCGGACAGTAGTGCTGTCTCCAAATACTAGAACAATGCATTTACTCACTATGATTATTAGCTAATAGCATTATAACATCTAAGTAACTTGTATGGTGTTTGACAACCTATTTAATTCAAATAAACTACTTTATCATGCACAATGTGTAATACACACACACACACACACACACACACACACACACACACACACACACACACACACACACACACACTGACATACTACATACTAAAACTACAGTTCCAAAGAGGCTTAATTATATCCCAGCTATTTTTTTCTAGCCCTAGTTTAGCAAAATGTACTATGAAAGTGAAGAATACAGACATCTCCAAGTGTGTAGGATTAGTTCCTAAAAAAAAAAAAAAAAGTTTCCATCCCAGTCCTAGTGCTGTTGAATTTTACAGTCACTGCGTTGGCTGAGGACAGCTGTGGTCAGTGTGTGAAAACAATGGCTTTTGCTGAAATCACTGTTAACCTTTGAGTTCCACGAATAATCTACCCAAGACTTCAACAGCAGAAATAAAGAGAACACTGAAAATATAAACCTCTAATCATCAAGAACTGAAAGCTCAGAAGACTGAAGGCGAGAAAATACATTAATGATTTACAGACAGAAAGAAAAAAACTAAAAGATCAGAGTGAACCGATGGTGCATACAGTGAAGTTAGGCAGTATTTATTATATATAATATAATATATATATAATTTCAAATATATATATATATATATATATATATATATATATATATATATATATATATATATATATATATATATATATATATAAATGGCTTCATATTTTGTAACTGAATATTTTAGTCTTTTGTATTTTTTACTGGGTTCTTGGTTTAAAATATTGTAAAATACTTTGTAAGAAGTCTACATGATGACATCATTAAAATGCGGCCCCTGATTGGTGCCTACTCAATAGTTTGCCCAGACTTGTTAAGATCAGAACAGAAATTTGATCCATATGGAAAAAGGTGGTGAAAGTATGAAACTTGCAGGCTGCCAGCTTTTAAATAGGTGTCCAATGATTGATAAATAAATATTTGATTGCCAAATATTGCACACTAATTGAAGTAGCTGTTTAGTAGGATCATGATTTTTCATACCATTGCATGAATGACTTCCTTCCTGACACGTAATGTATTATTATATTTATGATTAACAATTAAATGCTATGAATACAGGTGCCATCCGTTGTCTTCTTATGAATGACTTGTTTGTCATTGAGTCAGTGTTGCTGACGTAAAGTAGCCCTTCGTTACCAAATGCCAAGTAATTAAATTAGGATATAATTATTAGTCATTCGTGAAATGTTAAACATTAAACTGTTGGTTACTTTGAAACTAAACTTTAACTGGGAGATTAAAGGGATATATATGTAAATATTTGATATGTTAACTGGTTGCATATGTTACATTTATTGCTTGACTCGGCGTGAGAAAATCTGTTGCAAACACTGTTTACATAATCAACTGAGTCAGTGTAATGGTGAAGTAACAGATGAAATAGGTCAATTGATGGAAGGTTTGTAAAAGTATTTTTTAGTATTTTCAAAATGCAATAACAAAGTAGTTTATTTTGATAAATGTTGTGGCTGCTGTATTTTGTCGTTTATTTTGATACAATTAAAGTTAAGGTATTTGGTATTTTATTTAAAAATGACTTTATACTAGTTCATGAACATAGAAGGGAGACAGTGTGCTCAGTCCACAGCCAGAAAAATTGTATATGGGTGAATCAAGCTTCTCAAAATTTGTAACTATTTGAGCAAGAAATCCAAGATGAACAGAACAATAACAAGTTAAACAAACAGAGATTTCCTCAGAGCCTTCCTCTGCTCTTTAACTCCAAAATATACAGCCTCAGTTTGAAGAAACGGGGGAGGGAAAGAGGGAAGGCTGTAGAGAAACTTACATTCCGGTGCATCCCTTTTCCAGTGGAACATCCATAACACACACTGCCTCAGTGGTTACCATAGAAATGCAAATTTCTTCAAATTAACTGATTGGCCAAAGGGCTGTCACAGAACACAGAGAAGTTTTAGATGGCATGAGGCAGTGGGCTAGACTCTCAAGCTTAACTGAACTTGCAAATTTATGGTTTCAGGCTAAAAATAAAGTTTTAACAAATTTACATGACAGAATTTACCACTGGCAAATCACTAAAACTTGATTTCAAGAGCTAAATGTGTGATGTGAGCTATGCTAATCAAACAAACGTTTCACTATCCCCTGGTTTTAGTACAGGTTTGCGAAATTATACAGCATATTGGTTGAAGCTGAAACCAAAGACATATGAGCTTCTCATTGGCTTGTATGGCAAGTCTTTATTTATAGGCATTTTTTTCTGTTTTCTGTAAAGCTGCTTTGAGACAATGTCTGTTGTGAAAAGCGCTATACAAATAAACTTGACTTGACTTGACTTGAATTATTTTAAACTGGGACTATTAAATTGGCACGTGTTCATAGGTATTCTATTGATCCTCATGACCCAAAAAGAAAGAAAGAAAGAAAGAAAGAAAGAAAGAAAGAAAGAAAGAAAGAAAGAAAGAAAGAAAGAAAGAAAGTAAGAAAGCACCACCAATTATCCTGGAGGAAGCATTTCCTTACCAACACACAGCTTAGTTGAAAGTAACCCTGAGCCTCATAATTTGCTATATCCAAAGGCCAAAGAGATTTAACGCAATGTTTCTTAAAGAAATATTTGCACACTTTGTGAATTCGCTCAAGGGGGGAATAACAGCTATGAGCCTCTTTCTGCACTGTTTGGGAATCTTCAGCTCCTGCTGAGTATTTCAAGCTCCTTGAATTTCTTAGGGCTGGGTGTGAGGATCTTCTTTAATTTAGACCTTGGGCTTTGAACAGGCTGCAAATCTGGAGACTGAGACTTTTTTAAGTTCTTGGAATCATTTCTGTGCTGAGTTTCTAGTAGATATTTGGATGCATTCTGTATGTCCGGTAAATCAAAATCATAACTTTGTGACATATGCAACCAGGGATCTACTTTAAAACAGTTTCTATTACTTTATACATCTTTGTTATATAAGCTAAGAACGCAATGTTGCAATGGGAATGGAGTTTTAACCACATACTGAGTATGTGTAACTAACATTTCTGTTCTTTAAAACATGCATGAGTTCATGGGAGGGAGTTGAGAAACAGATCAGTCTTTGTGTGCTTTCGATTACGTTATAGAAACTTCTCCCTTTTTTATATATGTATTGAGATGAATCTGTGTAAATGTGATTAATTGTAGCATATGTCTATATAATGTATTTCTGTCACACTGTGACATTCTAGACAATTATACACTCATATAGAAAGACATACAAATGTTTACTCTAATAATTTCATAGATAAAATAAAGAACATGCAGAACATCTCAACATAAAATTAAAACTAGATGACCAAAAGTATTTGAACACCCCATATGCATATGTTAAATATCTCATTCCAGGTATATTCCTAAGGTTTTCCACTAGATTTTGGCTGTGGAAATAAGTGATAATTTAGCTATAGGAGCAGTAGAGAAAGTGAGAGGTATGGGGGTCAGTCTGTAGTTAAATCAATCCCAAATGTTTTCAGTGTTGTTGAGGAGGTCAGGGCTCTGTGCAGGACACTCAAGATCTTCCACTCTAACTTTACACACCATGAAATTAAATTGTATTTTGGACATATAGCTTACAAATTGTAACTACAGTATTTGTGGATAATAATTAGTATCGGTATCATATGTTTTCATCCTATTTTATGGCTCACTATGTTATAATTAACATGTAAAGAACAAGTATATACATGATTGTAAGATTTATCATTATATCATATCGTCACAAAGTATTGGATAAATCATATCATGGTATGATGATTTAAATACATTTTGAAGTGATCTAAATAGGGTCATTGCTATGATGTTAAAAATGTAAATATTTGTTGTTTGCTTTGTAAATGTATGGAAAATTGTAATGAATTCTGGTACATGTTCTGATGATGGAAACTGATTAGGCATGCATAGTCTAAACATATTTTATGTATAAAAATAAATGCAATGTTGAAATGTTTACTTATATTGAGTTGTTTTTGTTATTTTAGAGATAATCCAAAAAATATGTTTCAATATCTTATTAAAAATGAATCAATAATGACTAAAGAGATTCAGAAAGAGACTTTGTTTAGGATTCAAATGTAAACATTCATTCATTCATTTTCTCCCGCTTATCCGTAATTCGGGTCGCGGGGGCAGCAGTCTTAGCAGGCCCCCGCCTTCGACTGCTGCCCAATCCCCACAGCACCGTCCCTTACGCTCCCTCCTGCAGGTGGTGAGCCCACGGGAAGTCAAATGTAAACATTTATTTATTTATTAAATTTTTTCATTCATTTATTTATTTTTGTAAAATGTAAAGTTCCCATTGAAAATAAGGGTTTTTGCTATAAACAATAAATGCTGTAAAGTGGGAATTCTTTCACAAATATAAATTCTATTTGTTTTTGTTTTTTTATCAATTTACAGAATAGAGGGTGAACAGAAAATATCTAAATTAGATCAATATTTGGTCTGACCACCCGTTGGCTTTCAATTCTTACACTTACACACTTCATACACTTGCACAAAGTCATGGATTTTGTAGAACCAGTGTTAGGAGTATATTTTACCAATTTTACAAAGATTATCATCAAGTTCATAACACAGTCACTAATTGAAATAGAAACAGCTGTGTATGAGGCCTAGGGTAAGCAAAGCCAAATTCTGCGACCAGGGTGAGGTTGTGGACAACAGTTTCATGTCACCGGTCATACACCATGGCAAGTCTGAGCACAGCAACAAGGCACAAGGTAGCTCTACTGTAACAGCAAGGTCTTTCCCAGGCAAAGATTTCCAAGCAGACTGGGGTTTCAGGGTGTGCTGTTCAAGCTATTTTGAAAAAGCATCTCATGCTTATTCCCATTGACATCCAAAGATGTCCAGCAGTGCCATCAGAAAAGACATGGCAGAAACCAGTGGGACCCAGGGCCATCCATCTACTGTACAGAGAAGTCTGGCCAGAAGTGGTCTTCTTGGAAAAATTGCGTACGAAAGGCCAACAGTGAAGCATGATGGTTCCTTGCAAGTTTGGGGCTGCATTTCTGCTAATGAAGGTAGAGATTTGGTCAGGATTAATGGTATCCTCAATGCTGAAATATAGCAGATACTTATCCATCGTACAATACTTTGAAGGAGGCTTCTGATTGGCCCCAAATATATTCTGTAGAAGGACAATAACCCCAAAGTTACAGCCAATGTTTTTTAAAACTATATTCAGTGTAGAGAAGAATAAGGAGTCCTGGAAGTGATGGTTAGGCCTCATAATTGCTTAATTGCCTAATTGTGAACAGTAATATATATATATATATATATATATATATATATATATATATATATATATATATATATATATATATATATATATATATATATATATACATATACATACATATGTGTGTGTGTGTGTGTGTGTGCCTGGGAGAGCCCTTTTCTGATGCAGTGTAACTGCATTATTGTAACTATTGTGTCTTGTTGCTGTATAAAATATAGAGAAATACAACTTTTTATAGGTGTACTTATATGAATTAGCAGACGGTACTGATTATAGAGTATTTATGAGATCAATGATACAGGCCATTTGAATTGTACCAATATTATGGAAGCCAAAAGCAACACAAGTAACTTTAGCAAAAAGGGGTTTGTGAACAGGCACAAAGCCATAGAATGTTGAGCTACATATCCACAAAAATGCATACTCAATGTAGCCTGGTAAACCAAAAAAACCAACATAATTTTACTTTGAGCTTTAGGATAGTCATTCTGCTCATAAAACTGTAGTACAAGACTGTAAAATTATTACTATTATTAGTATTAGTAGTTGTAGTCTGCTTAGAAAAAAGGTGGATAGTCAGATCTTGAACTATCAATTTCATTACTCTTTGTTGCATAAGTAAGCCACAGCTATTTATTTATCTTCTTGCTCTGCCACAATCTACTGTGATGTTTACTTCCATTTGGTTGACTGCCAAAGCACTACCTTGTTAAAGCTATGTAAAATGTCACAGCATAAAAAGGGTCTAAAAGTGTAAAACTGTGTAAAAGTGAACATAACACAAATGTAGATTGATATATATGGATCTCCATATGAACACAGATGACAGTTGTGGACCATAAGTACAGCAGTGACAGGCATGGTAGTGTGTTTTAGCTGGTGAAAGAGAGTCAAGTGCGCTGCTTTTTATCTTTAAACATTTCAATGTCAACAAGCAACAAAAAATATCCATCTGATGAGAAACTGGCTAGTGTGTCTGACAACAATGAAAACAATAAGCATTGTACATAGGAAAGGAGAAAGGTAGATATGTTGTGTGTTCAGGAGACCAAGTAAAAAGGGAGTAAGGCCAGCGTTTAAACTGTTGTATAATAGTGTGGATGGAAAGAGAACTGGTGTAGGGGTGATCCTGAAGGAAGAGTACAGTAAGAGTTTAGTGGAGGTGAAGAGAGTTTCTGATAGAGCGATGAACGTGAAGCTGGAAGTTGAAGGGGTAAAGATAAATGTCATCAGTGCTTATGCTCCACAAGTGGGTTGCGAGATGGGGGAGAAGGAAAAATTCTGAAATGAGTTACATGAAGTGGTAGAAGGTGTACCTCGAAAAGAACGATTGGTGATTGGGGCAGACTTTAATGGCCATGTAGGTGAAGGGAACAGAGGTGATGAGGAGGTGATGGGTAGGTTTGGCCTTAAGGAGAGTAATGTGTAAGGGCAGATGGTGGTAGATGTTTCTAAAAAGTGACATATAAGAGTGGAGAAAGGTGCACACAGGTGGACTATGTTCTATGCAGGAGATGCAACCTGAAGAAGATCGGAGACTGTAAGGTGTTGGCAGGAAACAGTGTAGCTAGACAGCATCGGGTGGTGGTCTGTAGGATGCCTTTGAAGGTAAAGAAGAAGAGGAGGAGAAAGAGGACTGAAAGAAGAATAAGATGGTGGAAAATAAAGGAGAAAGACTGTAGTGTGAGAAGAGGTCAGACAGGGGCTCGATGGTTGTGAAAAGGTGCTGGATGATTGGGAAACTACTGCAGAAGTAATAAGGGTGAAAGCTAGAAAGGTACTTGGTGTGACATCTGGAAATAGAAAGGAAGACAGAGACATGGTGGTAAAATAAGGATGTGCAGGAGAGCATTTCACTGCATGTCGTACTCTGTATGTATGTGTATGTGACAAATAAAATTTGATTTAATTTGATTTGTTTTGAGAGCATAAGGAGAAAGAGGTTGGCAAAACAGAATTGGAATCACCAGAGAAATGAGAAAAGTAGGTAGGAGTACAAGGAGATGCGGCAGCAGGTAAAAAGGGATGTGGGAAAAACTTTGGAAAATGCATATGAGGAGCTGTAGGAGAAGCTGGACACTAAGGAAGGAGAAAATAATTTGTACCGATTGGCCAGGCAGAGGGACTGAGCTGGAAAGGATGTGCTTCAAGTTAGAGCAATAAAGAATGGAGATAGAAGCGTGTTGACTTGTGAGGAGAGTTTGTTGAGAAAGTGTAGGGAGTATTTTGAGCAGCTAAACAACTAGAAAATTGAGAGAGAGAAGGGTGGATGATGTGGAGATGGTGAAGCAAGAAGTGGATAGAATTAGTAAGGAGAAAGTGAGAGCAGCTATTAAGAGGATGAAGAGTGGAAAGTCAGTTGGACCGGTAAAAGCATGAAGATGTTTAGGAGAGATGGCAGTGGAGTTTTTTTTACCAGATTGTTTATCAAAATCTTGGAAGGTGAGAGGATGCCTGAGAAATGGAGAAGGAGTGTTCTGGTGCCGGTTTATAAGAATAAGGGAGATGTGCAGACCTGCAGTAACTACAGGGGAATAAAGTTGATCAGTCACACCATGAAGTTATGGGAAAGAGTAGTTGAAGCCAGGCTGAGAAAAGAGGTGACTATTTTTGAGCAACAGTATGGTTTTATGCCTAGGAAGAGCACCACTGATGTATTATTTGAGAATGTTGTTGGAGAAGTATAAAGAAGGTCAGAAGGGGTTGCATTGTGTTTTTGTGGATTTAGAGAAAGAATATTATAGAAGAGGTGGATAAGGTAGAGGAGTTCAGGTACCTGGGGTCAGTGGAGTGCAAAGTAATGGAGAGTGTTTTAGAAAAGTGAAGAAAAGAGTGCAGGCAGGGTGGAGTGGGTGTAAAAGAGTGGCAGGAGTGATTTATGATAAAAGGGTATCTGCAAGAGTGAAGGTTTATAGGACTGTGGTGAGACCTGCGATGTTGTATGATTTAGCATATGTGTAGATGCTATTATGCTAGTATGTCATGAAATTTTAGTCTACCAGTATGAAATGAAAAAGCTCCAGCTCCCAAATATAACCTGCTCAGTCGTTTGGGTAACTGTTTTAATTCAATTCAATTCAATTAATTTTTATTTGTATAGTGCTTTAAACAATGAAAATAATGTGGGGATAAAAAATTAATGAGTCCTGAGTCAGTGTAGCAGACTGTTGACATTAATTACAGTCCAAATCCAAATCCTCAGAGTTCCTGTTCTTACTCCGTAATTTCATGGATCCTCAGGGCGTTGATGAGAAACCATCCCCTGCTGCACAGAGTTGCATCCAATCAAAGAGAACACTATCCAGTGGCAGGCCAGGACAAAGCAGGCAGATCCAAGGAAAGGAATGGGGTAGGAACAGTTGACCCTAGAACCTCAGGAGCATGTATAACTTGATCAAAAGAGAGAGAGAGAGAGAGAGAGAGAGAGAGAGAGAGAGAGAGAGAGAGAGAGAAGGATATAGATTATTAAGTATCCTTATTGTTGTATGAAAGTAAAGGACACTGTGCAGTTGGGGAATCCGGCAAGCCACACCACCATCAACAAACTTGAGTAAACATGTAAGAGTGAGGGGACGACAGCATACAAATATCCCAGTTCACTGAACACTCTATATCCATATTCCCTCCAAATCGGCTCCTTCACCTAAGAAAAACATACTGATAAAAGGCTTGACTAAATAAATATGTTTTCAGCCTCGACCTGAACATTGAGACTGTGTCTGAGTCCCTAGCACTAATTGGACGGCTGTTCTATAACTGTGCTGCTTTATAAGTGAAAGATCTTCCCCCTGCTGTAGTCTTCATTATTTGAGGTACCAACAAATAGCCTGCACCTTTTGATCTAAATAGGCGTGGAGGATCATTGTGGTACAGTAGTTCACTTAGATACTGAGGTGCGAGAAGTGCTCAGTTAATGTCTATAGGAACTACAAATTCAGTTGAGCTACAAATTTGAGGTTCATTTTAAATTGCTGCATGAGTTTAAGTGCATGGGCCATACTTGAAAATTGGTGACTTGAGTCTAATTGCTAGGTCAATATTTATGCTGTGAAATTTGCACATGTTTAGACTTTGACTATGCACTGGCTTCAGGTATGTTTCCTTTCCTGTCAAATATAATAAGATAGAAAAAAATCAACAGAGAATATAAATGCTTGTAAAATAGCACTTGATTAGATTTTTATAGCTTTCATGCTCCAACAGTTACAGCACACAATTGAATGAAAACGCAAGATAATAAATCAAGGCCATGAAATTGTAACGTGTTTGTTAGATATAATCTATGTGATCAAGCAATATAATTTTTATTTGTTTTGATCTGCTCAGTTAATTAATTTATAGTTAATTTGATTTTGAGTCTCCTGATTAAGCACTCATCTGCTACAATGGCACTTAAAAAGTCGTTCTCCATTTTATCTATTAAAAAAACATTAAAGCATTTTAGAACAGTCTGTCAGGTGGTTGTGCTAGACTCTGCTGCTTACTCACTTGAAGCTGTATCTAACAAAATAGCAATTTTGTACACACACACACACACACACACACACACACACACACACACACACACACACACACACACACACACACACACACATTTATTTATTTATTTAATTTTTTTAAAGTAGTTTTTCTTGTAACATTGATCATTGATTTTGAGAGTAAAACATCTGTTAGTATTGGGGTCAACCAATCCTAAACAATAGTAGAGAGATGGTCAGTTGGCCATACAGTGGGTCGATGTGATGTAAGCGATGATGTTTCTGCAAATAGGATTAATTGTTCAGCTCCATAAACCTACCCTCGAACTGAAACTGCCAACCAAGACAAAAATTATATGAAATAAAACAAGTAAATAATGCAACATCTACACACTGAGTAATACCTGAAAGACTGCTCAGCTGCGTCATTACCTTTTCATGTCGCCATGGTTACACCAGACATCAGTCAGGCAGATCTAGCAAGACACAATTTCTGTACAGATTCATGAAGATGGACAGTCCATCTCGTTTTTCCATCCCAAACAAAAGAAGCTTTGAGTTATGTTTTACTAAGTAACTTTTGTGTCTTTTTACCTTTTTTAAATGTTCTTCTTTTACTAAAATCAGCTTAAAAAAAGTAAAAAAACCCAAAACAAAACAGGATGATTTATTTAAGCAGCTTTATGAGACACTGCATGCATGATTTTAAGTAGGATCCTGATAAAGCAAAGCTGCTACTTAGTATGGGTCACAAAGTGTCCCTTTTGTCTTTCATCACAAAAATGTTGTCTATTCCTTATTCACCATTCAGTTGCATTTCCGTATTTTGTAATAATTACTATGAAATTAATTTATATCAATTGTTATTTTGTTTTCAAAGTATCATTGGAAATGTTTCTCAACCTCCCAACATATCTGTACCAAGCAGTCAACAATGTGAGATTCATCCTATTTCAGGTACTTTAGGTGTTATGTGGAAGCAAACGTGTTCTCATTCTGAGAAATGAGAAATAATTATGTATAATGTCTTGCGGTGACTGAAAAAGGTAATAACCAATTAATTATGTTTTCTGTCTTGTAATGTAAATCTGGAAAGCAATGTAAACCAAATGTAACATTTGTATGTAGTAGGTGTATTTAAATATATGCATGCTGTTAGCTTTGTATAAACACGTCTATGCTTGGGTTTCTGTTGTTCTCTATTATGCTGCTTTAGGACACCAGACCCACTCTTATTAGTACAGGGGATATAATAAGCCCTGTGGCTGTGTGGATTGCAGCATGTGGGGTTAATGTAGCCTCTCCACAGGCCAGACCATTAAAGCTCTATAACCCAATCACATCCTGGCCAGAGATTCCACTTAGCCTGACACTGATGTCACACTCAGTAAAAAGAGTGGAAAAAACACCACTCATTTACCTCATTGGCAGATCTCTGTGTGGCCCTGGAAAAGTATACAGCCATTATTCACCCTGATTTATGTTTCAATGTACACTGTTACATCTAATCATTTGAGGTCTATTTTGTACCATGACTCAGCTCCCTCTGAGATGATTAGTCTGTGAGTTAAGATCTCTTATTTTGGATATTTTTTAGCACGCTTCATATAAAGACTCTATATGCGTATATACACTTATATGGTCCTGGGAAACTAAACCAGATTAACTGTTTTGAAGTATAGTAGAAAACTTTACATTAGTCCAAAGGCTGAATCACCTTCAGGTGGCTTTTCTGTGGTGTGTTAATGTGTGGCATCTGCACATTATATTTTATTGTATGATTCTTCTATTGAAATGGATGATCAGTAATTTATTCTTCTACTGAAATGGATGATTAGTAATTTATAACCTGGCGTTTTCTAGTGTCTCAGATGTGTCTTTGTGGTAATTTGGATGTAAACATGGCACAAACTTTAAGTACATGATAGAATTTGACTACAGTATTACATATGTAAAATATTTTATGTTTATTTCATGCATAGATGATGATAATAATAATAATAAACAAAGAAACAAGGTGCTGTCCTTGGTTTTCATTTAGTAATCAAAACATTGTGAGAGCAAAACATTGGCACTAGGCTGCTTCGGCACTTTTATCTTATTGTCTCTCTAAACATGTATTTTCTGTAATATAGCAGTTGTTAGCTGGGAAAAGTCTGCATCCAGAACATTTTTCTACATAGAGTGCAATTTAGAGACCAACGCAAAAATGTCCAAATCTGTGTCCACTATATGAATTTTTCTATGCTGTTCAACCCACATAGCTTACTTGCTGTATTAACTTATAATTAAAAAATAATTTTCTGCCACTACAAAAAATGCTTGTTAAACATACACAGTATATATCCACATATGCAAATTTATCCAGTTATTTTTGTAATTTATTAGTAATATGTGTTCTACAGCATTTTCCCCATATTGTCAATCTTTACTAGTACAAATGCCTTGTAAATTGTTTAATTGCTATTGATTTGCATAAACAATGAGAGCTATATTGATTTATGAAAGACATAAGTCATCTGTCTACCTTTGAGGCTCTTTGAGATTCCCAGTAGCACAAAAGACTGTGTAGCATGCATAATATAGGTCAAGAGCAGCCCTAGATTAGTCTGAGTAACTGTGTATATAAGTTTAAAATAGAAACAGTGACAGTGGAAAATATTATTATTTTTGTCTTTTTGCAAAATAATCTGTTGTAATCAGACCTCATGCAGACATTGTTATTTCGCTGCTACACTTAAATTGTAATTCCAAACTGAAACATTCAGTACATATATTTTATTTGGTAATTACAAGAGTATAGGAAATCAGTGTGTAAGCCCCTTGTGTTGTGGCGAAGGGGTTTGGTAAATGCTGCCAGTGGCCATCTCTCCAATGGAAACAAAAAGCAGGATTTCTTCACTGCCATTTCTTCATGCCTGGACGCTAGTACACAAGCCAAGTATTTACTATTCATCCAGAATGAAATGATGCACACTTCTGTATGATACTAGAGTACAAACTCCTTGCCTATGGGGTACTGTACAGCATTTTCCTGGCCTTCTCCAGCACTGTTGAAGCCCTTTTCCAATTCTAGAATGTCTCTCTCTACTGTCTTATACTGGGTTTATTCTTGTCTTAATCTGTCCTATATCAGCACAGTTATGCAGCAATTTTAAAAAGTCTAAAATCAAAGCAGTTATTGGTTTATCACATTTTCATATGAAATAAATGTCAGAGAAGGCGGATATTAAGCTAGCAGGTACAGCCCATGGTACAAGAAATCTACAAAAATGTATATAATTGGAGTTATGTGGGTTGTGAATGTGTCATACAGCACTGCAAATGGAGATGAATCTAATTTACTGTTCTAATTTTCTAACTTAGAGTTTCTTATCATTGCATAAGGTAATGCTGCAGAAGTGAGGCCTTTATGTATAATTTTCTATACAGAGGAAGGATGACCACACATGACTGTGAGGGGCAGTGTATTTCTGTAGATATAAGTGGTTGGGATAAGTAATAAGGGATGGAGTTAGTCTAAATAAGGGAGAGGCTAGGGAGGAAGTGGATATGGATAAGTGTAGGGAGGGAGGAAGTGGATATGGATAAGTGTATGTTAATATGGAGCCTACCAGATACCAGAGCTTCTGCTCGGATCTCAGCATTCTTGATGGACATATCTTCGTGGATAGTTCTCATCAACGAAAGCTCAACCCTAGCAAAAACGAACTGCTGGTCATCCCAGGTGATTCATCTCCAGTTCAGGATCTCAAAATAACTCTTCATAACTCTCTGTTCTCCCCTTTAGCCACTGCTTGCAACCTTAGGGTAACTATGGACGATCAACTGTCCTTCTCCTCACATGTTGGTTATGTGTCTCGTTCCTGTCGATTTCTTCTCTACAACATCCGAAGGATTTGACCATTTCTGTCCACACAGGCTGCTCAGGTGCTATTCATTCACTGCAAATGATCCAAAATGCAGCTGCACGACTTGTGCTCAACCTGCGCAAGTTCTTCCACCCCACCCCACTGCTGCGCTCCCTCCACTAACTGCACGTATCAGATTCAAAACACTTATGCTCACCTACAAAGCCAAAAATGGACCAGCATCATCTTAACTTAGACACCTCATCACTCCTAGTACTGTACCACACTGCCTGAGATCCTCCAGCACTGCTCGACTGGTACCACCTTCTTTGTTCTGGAACCAAGGTGGTGGAATGAACTTTCCCTAGATGTCCGAACAGCAGACACCCTGTCTATCTTCAAGTTCAAGCGGCAGGAAGAAGACCTACCTCTTCCTGAAATACTTAAACTAACACTTTCCAAGTTTACTTTGTTTATAATTTTATTTAAAAAAAATTTATATAAAAAAAAAAAGAGTTGTAGACTGATTTATCTTAAGATGGCTATGTAGCATTCCAGTGTAGATTTATCAATTGATAGAGACTGAAAACACTTTTGTATTTTGTCATTCTGGACAAGGGAGTCTGCTAAATGCTGCAAATGTAAATGTACAGTACTGAAGAGGCTGTGAGCCCAGTTATTTATGTGGGAGATTAAATGGGAGTGTCCTCTGAGTTTGAAAAAGACTGATTGAGAGTGTCTGTGATCCTAAGAAAAGAAAATGTCTGTGATTGTTCAGGGTGATAGGAAAAGCATTTAAGGTTTTTAAGAGAAGGAAAATTTTAAAAAGAGCATCTTCTCTGCTACCGAAGAAGAGAAAAGGCATCTGAGAACTTTCAGAGACTGGGATAGACACTTCGATTCTTCGATTCTCTACGACACTTCTCGACCCCTCTGATAAGGTTATTAAAAATATTAGTTCCAGAAAGGATTTGGTGGAGGGAAGGGTTAAATGCCACAGCAAAATTTATGTTAGCCTGCTTGGGTCAGGAGCCACCTCTGTTTTGCAAACACAATGTAAATGCATTAAACCACAGGTAGAAGTGATTATGTGCTTTGCTATTTTCCCTACTAGCAGTCCATCCTGTTGTGCTTTGAGGGAATAAAGGGGACGTGTTACATGATCACTTGCAACCATCTGACCTGGGATTCAATGAGTAAATAGTAGCACAGGAAACAATACCAACAGTAATTCCCGAATCAGGGGTCACAACCCCACTAGGGTTACTAGATTTACAAATAAACTCATGAGCGATAAAAGAAAAGAAAAATCCTTGTCTCCTCTAAATTAGTGCTTTGTCCAGTATAAACTAAATAACATAAATAAAATTAGTCAACAGTGCCACTTGCTTTGATGTTGCTGTAAAGATTTGCTTCACGTTCGGGTACCAAACCACCATTTTCTATAACAACCATGCACCATTCTGTTTAATTTCTTTTCTATCTGTGAAACAGATGATTTCTGAATGTGGTAATATCTGACCTGCCTGCACTATTTAGTCAAAGTCTGCTAGATGGTATTTAGATATATAGATGGACTGCTTAAAACTGAATATAACAGGATAAAGATGAATCCTTGCAGCCAAAGTTTTGACTTTTAAAGAAATGCAAGAACATAATTCCTATTAGACCATTAAGTCAATAATCAGGATAATGAAAACAAGACAAAATCTGCAACGTGACTTAGTCTGACACTCCTTTTATTTCAACCAGAGGTGCGGTGAGCAGGGCAGAAGGCAACAAGAAATATGGGACAGTATGGATGAGACAGAGGGAGTCAGCGATTTAAATATGACTGACAACAGAGACATTCCTTATCACCTGATCATCATTATCTTTTCTCATGCTATATTGTGGTTGTTTAGCCTGGATACATTAATTAGGTAACAACATTTAAAATTTGTTTTGTATTAATATATTAATTAGGGCTGTAAACACATTAACACAAATAAATTTTAAGGGCACAAATTTATTAACGTGCGATTAATGCAGCGGACATTTTTGTTTGACCATTTTTAATAAAAATAGAAATAAATATAAAGTGGCAAAATTAAAACCTTCAACGCAACACACATTTATTCACAATGTCCTTTCTTTGATCAGATATATAAAAAAAAATCACAAAACATTTGTTTTACTGATGCGCCAAGCAGCTTAATCTGCCATGATGCACACAATTTACCCTCTGGGGTCGATAAACGCGCCTGTGTGTTTTGTGTCACTTTTTCCTCATGCAAACTTAAATTTCTTTAGTCTTTTTTGATCGTACAGATGAGAGCAATGCGTCGATCCAAATTGTAAAGGGTCTACTTTTATTTGTAAACACTCATAATAACAAATATATGCTCTGCTTATGTAAAATAAAAAAAGACAGGGGTGCTCGCTGCGATCTCTGTCTCCTCTCTTCACAGACACAGACACACAACGACCTGAATCGCAGTGCATATTTAAGCTCGAAATGTCTTCTTTTTAACAATTCACGTCGAAAACAAATATTGACTGATTATGTAATCCGTATAAAAGTTTATCTTCGGTATCACCTCATTAACCGTCTGTGTGAAAACATAGCAAAGGTTTCGATTGCTGTCCTGATGAGTTCCGTAATTTAAAACACTTTAAAACATTTAACATTTTATTAATAATCATACATTTGCATAAAGCATCCATATTTGTCCATGCCCATGTTGATTAGATTTTTAAAAACTTGAAAAGTATTAATTTAAGTCAAGTCAAGTCAAGTCAAGTTTATTTGTATAGCGCTTTTCACAACAGACATTGTCTCAAAGCAGCTTTACAGAAAACAACAGTGAAGGTGAATGGTGTGCGTTTGTCCCTGATGAGCAGCCGTGGCGACAGTGGCAAGGAAAAACTCCCTTAGATGATATGAGGAAGAAACCTTGAGAGGAACCAGACTCAAAGGGGAACCCATCCTCATATGGGTGACATCAAAAGTTTGGTCATAAATCTATTTTAAGGTACATTTAAAACAGATTATGTGTGATTTAGTTGCGATTAATCGTGAGTGACCTCATGACAATCGTGCAATTAATCATTATTCAATATTTTAATCGATTGACAGACCTAATATTTTTATGATTTGAGGTCTAGTTACCAGCGTGACATTAAAACAGGTAGAAGTTAGATTAATGCTGACAGTTTAGCTAAAGACTGTACTCTCACTTGCCCCATAGCCACTTAGATGTCAAAATTGTCTCTAATATGACTGGCAGGCTCTTCTCATCCAGGCTCTCCAAAGCTTCTATTCCTTACAAGGCCCTACTGCAGGAGCATGCACACTGCATGAGCTGATGCTGTTGTCTACGCCCCCTTTCACTCACCACCTCAAAGCAGCCTAGAGAGAAACAAGGGCAAGGGGAGGGGGGAGGTAGAAAGAGAGAGAGAGAGAGAGAGAGAGAGAGAGAGAGAGAGAGAGAGAGAGAGAGAGAGAGAGAGAGAGAGAGAGAGAGAAAGAAATAAATTAGTGAGGCATAGTTTGAGTAACAGTTAAAAAAAAAGAGGAAAAGTCTTTTAATAGGCTAAGAGCAGTTTGACTGAGCGTGTTGTCCTTATTTGATTTGTGAAGGGTCATGCTGTTAGGAAAAGAATAAATGTGATGCATTTTTTGCTAGGTTCATGTCTACTTTTGTTCAGCTTGAGGGAACTGCCATGCTTTTCTTGACATTTTAATAGCAAGCAGAGTGAAAGGAGGTGTTGGAGTTGTTTAGATTAAAGAGTCTTAAATGGGCACACATGGAAATACAAGGAGTCGAAGCACCAACAATTCACCTCTTCACATGCATGAAGCAAGCCTGCCATATTTATGGTCTGAGATCGTAGTGATGTCGATATACAATGCTGGGTGGTCTGGTATGAGTTTGAGGGAGCCAGCAGTTTAAAAAGAATGTTTACGACCATATGTTCACCTAGGACTGTGTGAAGGGGTGAGAAAAGACAGCCGTATAGAAGTGAATGGGACATGTGACTGGTTTTGTTTTTACTCTGCTTACACCTGCACAAGGTTTCATCACTCTTAATATTCATTGGTTTGCAGATGTTTGGCATGTTTAAGGTCTTTATCTAAACCCTTTAGCAATAATATTTACAGTAGTAGCTAAAATACAATTCAAAATACAGTTTCTATGATCTTTGCTAACAGCTTTAACAGATAAAGAAGTGCAGGAGACTCAGAAGCAGGAAGTGGAAGCTATCTTTAATAGAATTAAATTTTATTTTCCGTAATAGCTCATTGTATTTATAGAATGCTCAGCATTAACTATCTAGGTTTTTTCTTTTCTTTTTTATTTGTATAGCACATTTGAAAATGGACATTGTCTCAAAGTAGCTTTACAAAGATAAAGCGCTAATAAAGAATGTATAAGTTTATATTATGAGCGATTATAATTAGAATTTTTGTCCCTAATGAGCAAGCCAATGGTGACTGCTACTAGCTAAGGGCAGTTAAAGGCCTGATAAACACTGTATTTTCTCTTTTCAAAAGTACATAACTAATAAAATATTGTCTTTGTTTGGAGAAAACATCACTATATATGTTTTGTCGATCAGCAATGTCAAACCAAATTGTTGTGAATCCACAATACGGACCTGGTAATTTCCGTAATGGATGGGAAACTAGAGGTGTAATTTTAAAGTGCTTTTTTTATTGGCTAATATTGCCCAAACATTTACATTTACCTATATACTGTATATTTGACCAACAAATAAGAAATAAGTAAAGAAAGAAATAAGACATGCTATAATTTAACAATTGAATTGCAACCATACTGTGAGCAAATTATTTTTTTTGTTCAAATGCTACAAACAGCTTTGTGAATTTTTACTAAACTTCAAAACAAAACTTGCAATGACACTGAACATTTGTATGTATCATTTTATAAATAATGATATTAATTAATAAGATAATAATTTAATAATGCCAGGCACAGATTTGGGTGCATCAGATGTAGCTTTAGATAGCACAGGTGCACCCGAACACAGGAAACAAGAATATACTGGAATTTAATCTGGCTGTTTTAGTTTAGTCTATTCTCTGTATCCTTTTAAAGTTATCTAGTTATGGACATATATATCTCCTCATTACTCTGATACAGATTTTGATTACTGTATAAGGATTTTTAAAATGCTCAAGTTGCTATATTAGCACTGTTAGCATACCTATTCACTAGCACTTGTCTGTCATACACAGTAAAAATGAAACAAAAATCTATTTTGCCACAGTTAGTTGATTCTGGTTAGTATTCATGTTTCTGTATTATTTTTTAATGATTGTTAAAATGCTTTTCATGTCATGTGTTGGCATTTTTATAAAAACAACATTGTTTTACACTATAACACTATACACTATATGGATACATACAGTATAATATAATATAATCTTTTTTGGTTGAAACTGGCTACTCCAGCTAATTTCAAGTAGGCTTTGATAATTGTTGTAGGTATTTTAGACAGACTGCTAGAAACTAGAGGAAAATTTTAAAGTCGAAACTATTATGAGGGCATGATGTTTTGCACTAACAAAACATCTGTGTATTGTAGCATGTTTGCCAGGTTGAAGATTTTCCATTTTCATAAAAATGTATTTCGTCAACTAAAATATTTGCAGTAATTAATACTAATTTAATGCTTAAATAATATTAATTACATAAAATCCTAACATTGAGAATAACACTACTATTATGAATTTGCCCTCTCCATGTGCTCCATGTGCTTATATGTAAATTTAAAAAAGAAGGATTTTCACTTTTAAACTTGAAAAAAAAGGGTTGCACCAAAAAAAAAAAAAATCATCAAATAATGCAATCAGACGTCAGTTTATACCTTTAAAATGATTCCTTAAATTTCATATTCAATGAAATCAGCACAAACTTTGGTCAGAATGCAAACTTTATGATTGTGCTGCTAAATTTAATAGAACTTCTTGAAAATCCTCAATACCTAATTGGAGAACTTTAGGTTATACTTCTGTAAACAAATCATTTCTAATTAAATGGACGACCACTGGGGTTGTCTTCTCGGTGTAGTGTGTTTAGTCAGTGTAACAGTGGAAGCACTTTGAAAAAACAGTCTGTCATCTGTATCTAAGGTTCCCAGCAGAGACTGGCAAACATTGCTTCATTCCCATCACTTGCAGTGTGAGGCCAGAACCTGACGGGACCAGGAAATTCTTAAGTTGCACAGGTGATACGTGTGTGTGCATTTTATTGTTACATTGCATCTGAGGCCTGAGGGGAAGTAAACTATTTGTACCCTGTTTCCTGCATCAAAGCTCATTTCTGAATCTCAAACCTGAGACACTCCTTTGTCCTGATGTCAAGCTTGCAGTGGACATCTGGAGGAGTGGAGCCTCTTAGAAAACAAACTCAAGATTTGTCTTTTATTTGATTATTACAAATAAGCTCTAATAATTTTTTTTTTCCAAAAATTATCAGCAAAAATTATCTGCTGATAATTTTTGGAAAAATCATACACAAAAGCAGGAAAGTCAATAGTATTATTAGTCAACCAAATATTACTAATCTTTCATAATGACTTCTAAGGTTACAAAAAGACTACTTCTGCTTTTTACCTTTGCATATGTACACCAGATGGTAGTTGCACTGGTCAAACTTAGTAAAAATAATGCCTGATCTCAGCAAGTCAAAGGTTGTGGATGTGACAAGCCTGGATTAATAATTATTCCTGATGGAGATCTTCTTTAGAGCCATTTTTCAACACAAAGGCAAAGAGCAGCATGTTTGAGATTGGTTCTCAAAAGCTTGATAATTAAGTAGATTATCCATTTAGATTAAATAATCAGTCATATAACTGCCTTTGTCCTGGTCTTTAGTATGGCCTGCTGGTGTAAAATAGTATGACAACCAGATTAATAAAAAAAAAAAATTAAACTTCCAAAATGTTCGTGTTCTCTCTTTGTTATCTAAACCCATCCTTGTTAGTTTGACACAATTCCTTCACAATAAAGTACAGCTGTACAGTTTAAGATGCACAGTTTTTTTTTCTTATTAAAAAAAATTTAACTGTGAGGAAGGACAGATTGTATGGTGCATTGCTTTTTTTTAAATATTAAGTCGTCATTAAAAATATATTATTACTTTTACTGGAGAATGGAACACACTATTTGATATTTATGCCATTACACAGTCTTTTTTAGAAGAGCTGCACTATAGCTGTTTACTTACTAATGTATTTGGCCATTTTTCTATACAACCACACATCATAGACATACACACATATGCAGACATACCATACAGATGCATGCATGCATGCATACATACACACCATAATCGCACACAATGGCTATAGATATAGAACATTTGTATGTGAAAAAGATACTTTACAAACATGACAAAGAAAAATTAAAAGATGGTGACAGATTGACAGACAGAGTAGCTCAGAGTGTTGGGTTAAGGCTCTGGGTAACTGATCAGAAGGTCAGGATTTCAAGCCCTGGTATTGCCAGGCTGCCACGCTTTGGGCCCCTTAGCAAGGCCATTAACCCGCCGTGCTCCCGGGGTGATGTATCATCTCTGATCATGCGCTCTGAACACAGCTTTCTAGCATCACTGGGATATGCGAGAATGAAACTCTATGTGCTGTAAATCACATGTGGCATGTATACAGTGCCTTTCTTTTTCTGTAATTGCAATTAATAATATAGCAAAATAATTTATATTTTAATATTGTTTTAAAGTATAAGCCATCATTCACAGTCTCTAAATGTACTAAACATACGCATTGATGCCTTTTTCTTATTACTAAATTAAAAATACAGGAATTTTTTGTTACTGAATAGACAGTAAAGCTGGAGCAGAATTTAGACCCACACTGTGCTTCTTTGAGAACATCTCCTCCTGTAGGTCAGTATAGGTATAGCAGTTGAACAGATCGATCATTGAAAAATAGACCAATATTATCCTTTCAACAATGGATTTTATTTTATATGAACCACAAAGCTGTTGAAAACAGTTAACATTTAGTTTTTGTATACATATAAGGTATACTGCACATTAGGGGTGTAACAGAACACAAAGTTTTTTAATTCACGGTTCGGTACAATTTCGGTGTAGCTGGGAGAAGAAATGCAAAACATAAAATTGCTTGTGGTTTTTATTAACTAAGGTTATTTTTAATAACATTTTTTAACATCAACAGTTTACATTTTAATACTATTTTAAATAAAACACCTGCATGGTTAAATAACATATAAAATAATGTTTTATATAAAAAAAGTATATAATATTTAATTAATGCAATACACATTTTTTATTATTTTGATTAAATTGGTACAAATTAAACTGAATAAATAAAATTAAATAAATAGAAAAGTTCATTATACAGTTAAAATTAAAATACCCCATTTGGGTAATGCATATTTGTAGGTAAGTGCATTGTGTGTGTGTGTGTGTGTGTGTGTGTGTGTGTGTGTGTGTGTGTGTGTGTGTGTGTGTGTGTGTGTTATACATTTAATTTTCTAAAGATATAATCTCCTTAACTGCTCTGCCTATTTCAACATACTTAAATAAACGTCTTCATTCCTTCCCTCCTTCATTCATTCACTCCTTCGATATATGGAATTGTCAGGATTTTCTCCTTTTAAGAGAAATTATTGAAGCTGGACATAAAACATAAGAAGATTCTGTGTATGTTTTTAATAACAACAATAATAATAATAATAATAATAAATGTACTTTGAGTGCGGGGCAGAGACGAAACAAACTTGATACCACTTAATACGTTTCTAGGGGAACTCTGATTTTAACTTGGAATTTTAAGAGCCCAAGTGTGGTCATCTGGCGTTGAAGCCCATCTCTTTCAAGGTTTGTTGGGCCATGCAGTGGCAGGCTGTGCATTTCACACCTAGGCCTTCAGCAGTGTCTTATCCGAACCAATCCAACATTTAATACCATCATTATGACACCATGGCTTTGAAACCCATCAATATTATAGAAAAACGCAGTATAACAGAGCGCTGCATCACAGACAGGTATCTCATGCATCAAGAACTAATGCCATTATTAAAGCAAGAAACTCAATTAACACAATTCAACAAATTTACTTTCACTGCAGCCACAGCTGCAGCACCCACATACATCATATCTAGAAAAAGCATCAATATTATCTATTAAGCATCAAATATTATTCATAAAATGACCCTGGGTTTTCTGTGCATTTTTTTGTTCCTTTTTTCATGCAATACAATTTCTCTGGGTATTTGAAATCTTTTTGTACCAACTTAATGGGAAAAAATCCCCACCTTGTCCTGCTTTTCTTGAAAAGTTCAGTTCATCTTGTAACTTCTGGCCAAATCAACATCTGATTGGTTAAAGCAACCGCTTCAGGCAACATGGATGTGAATCTAACAAGAGCCCACGCTGTTCATTTATGCTGGCCTACGGCAGTATGTGATGTGATAGCTGAAATCTGATGGGATAGAAAATCAAACCAAAACTTGCACTCAGGGGCATGAAATAAAATAAAAAGAATGGACTATAGGGAATCATTTATTACAAATTCATGGACAAAAATATATAAATACATGTCAGTGATGCTGATAGAGCCAGCTCTAGATTAGGCCAGCAGAGAAGACTTTGCTGTCCCTGATGGCCTGCCACTGATTTTTGTTCTGAGATGCTTTAACTGTACCCTTCCAGTATGCTTGCTCCAGTTTGTCAATTCTCCTCTGATTTTTTTCACCTACAATTGTTTCCCTCTTTCAATCTACTGCTCGATGTATGCTTTTCACACAATTCTGTGTAAACAATTCCGGGAGATCAGCAATTTCTGAAAAACTCACATCAGCCTGTTTTAAATGAAACGACCATGCCAGGCTGAAAAAGTCACTGATATTTTATAAAATTAGAAATGTGAAAACTAACTGACAATCTTGGGCTGTGTGTTGCTTCTTATGTTGATTGGCAAACACATGGCAGACACATGGCAAACACATGTAGCCCAATAAATCTGGCCTTCTATTAGATTTTGCACTGTGAATGAGGAGATTATTGCTCATTCAGTTACAAGAGCATCAAGGCGGCTGGGCATGGTTTTCAGGCTTGGCATGCAGTCAGCATTCCAATTCAACTTAACTGTGTGCAGGATATGGCTCTGCAGGCCACCTGAGTGCTTTCAAACCTGCTTGGCAAATCATAGGTTTATGGACAAGGGAATTACTGTGCTGGAACAAGTTTGGGCTCAGTCATAATGCTGCTTGGTGCAATGACATCCTAGGCCTCAAAATTGTGTTTAGGGGCTTGACCACTTATGGCAGTCATGGTCACGCTTTTGTGTACTTTTGCCATGAAGCATTTCTATACATGTATAGTGTTTGACTATATATCTGTTTATAGTATATGTTTAGCATTCAAAATAGCCACATCTTTGTATAAGCCCAAAGGAGGTGTGGTTTACAGTGGAAGGATTTTTTTGTGACTATTTTTTTTTTTTTATCCTTCTCTCAGTTATTTTGGTGGAAACTCCTCATGGCATTTTAAAACAAATATATTTGGTTCTGTTTCCTAAAGAAATGGAGGCCAACTACACAACACAATAACACTATAACAATGCAGCACTGTGCATTTGCAATAAATGTGTTTGAGTGTGTGTGTATGTGTGTGTGTGTGTGTGTGTGTGTGTGTGTGTGTGTGTGTGTGTGTGTGTGTGTGTGTGTGTGTGTGTGTCAGTCCAGTCTCTTATTCAGAAATGTTATGGATTGTGTGATGAAACTGTTAATCAGTCTGGCTGTGAGGGCTTGAATGCTTCGGTACCTTTTTCCACTTTAACTTCCACTCGTTCACTTAAACTACTAGAGGTTTTGCGAATGTAAATGTTTGTTATTTTTAGGGAGTAGGGACCCTTCCTTTGATGATCTTCTTAGCTGTTATCTCTATCTGCTGTAGGGCCTTGATGCAGGGGCAGTGATTCAGCTGCTCAGGATGTCCTTAACAGTTCCTCTGTAAAAGAGGGTGAGTGGTGGGTTTCCTCAGCCTTCTCTGAAAGTAGAGATGCTGCTGGGCTTTCTTGTTAATGGAGCTGGTGTTGATGGGCCAAGTGAGGTTATTTGCAGGTGAACACCAAGGAATTTGGTGTTCTTGACAATTTCCACAGTTGATGTTCAGCAGAGAGTGGTCCCTCTGTGTTTTCTGGAAGTCAGCAGTGTCTGTTCACATTTAGAGCAGAGTAGGAATGAGTGTTCACTCGTGATGAATTCACTAATCCCACTACTCACACTCATATTCACATTCACTCACTATATTTTACTATATTTTCTGTTCTTAACAGAAAACTCAATGTGACATATTTTAAAGTTTTCCACCTATGCAGTCTTTAGCTGTTTAACCCAGTCATGTCCAATCAGAGGTTTCATTAAGAAAGAATGTGAGCAGAAAGAACGAGCATCACACAGAGATCCATGAGCGGCAAAGATGGTATCCTCCGTGGACCTATTGGTTATATATGCAAACTGGAACTGGTCATGAGAGGGAGAAAGAATGGATTTTATGTACTGCATGACCAGCCGCTCGAAGCTCTTCATAATGATGGGTGCAACGGGCTTGTAGTCGTTGTGGCTGGAGGAGATGTTAAAGATGTCAGTTCTTATTAAAGTCCCCAGCAGTTCACAGAGTGCCTCAATTTGGTCGTTGTGGTTAGCAGTGGGGGGATGTAAACAGCGACGAAAAAATCCCTGTGATTGAGGTAGAAGGGTCGGCACTTGATAAACTTTAGCAGGGGAGAAGAGTGTTTTGGCACCAAGCATAGTTGATATAAACACAAACACCCCTGCCTCAAGTTTACCTCCCTCAACACACACATGGTCAGCGTGGTTTCATGTTAGCCCAGCTAGCTGGATAGCAGAGTCTGGTATGTTGTCAAACACAGCATTCTCTCACCTCATGCTGCGCAGATCTTATAAGCTGTATGTGGTTCATTTTATTACCCAGTGATCTTACATTTGCTAGAATGAGGGATGGTATAATGGGTCTATGTGGGCTAGCTGTTAGCCTAGCCCAGATGACTCTGTGTTTGCCTCGCTTCTGCTTCCTCTCGCAGCGCTTTTGATGCCTCCTCTCTGGGTGAGGTGCAGCAGGCGAGGTCGGTGGTCTTGCATTCTGTTGCATTCAGGACTTTTTTCAGCTGTCAAAAGGAATAATGTCGAACAGGGCATATCAGACAAACCTATCAAGTATTAGAAAAATCCTGATAGAAGGCTCAATAAGATCTCTTTTAAAAGTTTAGAACTGAGATACAGGTGTGCATGTCCTTGAGTTTATTCAACATTATCCAAATAATTCAGGTAACACAAAGGGGTCACATAAATCTGAAATCAAGGATTATCCAATACATTATATAACAGAAACAGGCCAGGTGCTGGGCATACTCAGGTTTGAGTTTGGAAGTTTTTGCACTGGTATATATAACAAACTTAATTTAAATAGTTTAGAAACCAGAAAGTAAAAAGATATAGTCCACTATCAAGGAGAGACTAAGACCTGTGATGTCTGGTAGGAGTAGTGCCCTTACCTCGTATGGCCACTGTTGTGTACATCATACTATTGGTTGACAGTAACGAAGTAAATGTAATTTTTTACTGTACTTGAGGTGGTTTTTTTTTTCACATATCTGTACTTTACTAAAGTATTTCTACTTGGTGAGACTTTTACTTTAACCTCACAACATTTCAAAGTTAAATATCCTACTTTTTACTCAAATGCACTTTTTTTGGTCATGCACACCAGCAACGCAGAAAGCCAGCAATCAGGATAGAGTGTGTGCTCTGTTTTAAACTTGTTTTTGAACTTGGTGGTATCTACTGAGCACAAACATAAAAATGTATAAATGATGGAAGAAACTTCTCACACCCATGGCGTTATTTGTATGACTTATAATTGTAATAGATGTCAATCAGTGTTTGACTCATTAAAATCATTCTATTAATAGATTAGTGTGCTAGGAGTAACATTAGAGTCTTTTTACATAAACTGAGTTTATTAAGCAAAAGTCTTGTGAGAAAAAGATAATAGGCCATTATAGCTATAATAAATCATAGTATTTTTTTGGATATGTAAGTACATTTAAAGGCAAATACTTTTGTACTCTATTGAAAGTTTGAAGGGAGCACATTTAAATTTTTTATGGGAGTAATAGTTTACCTAATGTATCTCTACTTTAACTTAAGTAAATTGTTTGTGTACTTTGTTCACCTCTGCATGATAGTTGGATTAACTGTTGTACTAACAAGTACAGACCTATAAATCTGGGATTTTGTTAATGCAACCTTTGCTGTTTTTGTAGTTGGTGATGTCTGCTTTAATTGATGCTTTGATTATGAACAGCCCTGTTAAGACAAAGATGATAGCAACACTAGGTGTGTTTACTCCTATTAACTCATACACAAAAAGGTTTAGTAGTGATGGGTCATGCCCTTGGACATAGCACATGATCTAAAGCTGACTGTGGGTTGTGATAGTTGGACCCAAAGTAGGTTTTACAGTGGTTATGAATTGTATATTAAGTCAAGTCAGGTTTATGTCTATAGCACTTTTTACAACAGACATTGTCTCAAAGCAGCTTTAGAGAATTTAAGAGTTATGGTGAACAATGTGTATTTATCCCTGATGAGCAAGCCTGTGGTAAGGAAAAACTCCCTTAGATGTTATGAGAAAGAAACCTTGAGAGGAACCAGACTCAAAGGGGGAACCCATCCTCGTTTGGGTGACATGAAGAGTGTGATTAGAAATGGCAAGTGGTAGTTCAGTGGTTAAGGTATAGGCATTTTGAGTAGAAGGTCATGAGTTTAAATCTGAGCACTGCTAAGCTTCAGCTTCTTGCCCTTAAACAAGGCCCTTAACACTACTCACTTGTACAAATAAATTAAATGTAAGTCAATCTTGATAAGGGTCTACCAAATATTGTACTTTTAAATATTCAGTTCTTTCCTAGATTTAGACGTTGCTTAATTCTCTCCTTTTTGTGTTTAAATCTTAGTTATGTATATGCCTTTACACTTCATCAGTCAATAATGACAACAGCCCTGAAATTCATTCACACTGAGGTGCTGATTAACATTAAGGAGTTTTTTAGCTCACACTTTGTTCTGTTTCTGTCTCTCTGCAGTCCTCAGGCACCACTGTGATGGTGGACATTGCGGTGATGGGTGAAGCCCATGGACTAATCTCAGACCTCCTGGCTGACCCATCACTGCCTCCAAACACCTGCAGCTCATTGAGAGCTGTTAGTAAATTACTCAACACTCAACTCACCTTTCAGCCCTTGCATCATCGCTCACGCATCAACCCTCTGCTGGTTTCCACCGATGGATACTCCTGCACTGATCTTGAGGAGGGTCTTGAGAAAAGTGATAAACTGACTATCCCTAAGGTAGGACCTCATTCTGTGATTCAGTAAATGCAACATCTTGAAGTGGCTGAGCTGTAAACGTATCAGAGAATCTAAAATAAAATATTTTTTTTTGTTGTAAATAATAGTTTCAGCTTGGTGGAAATAATGTTCCATTCATAGATTGAAACTGGGAGTTTCGAGTGACAGGAAATGCAAAAGCGAAAAAAGCGATTTCTCTATCAATGGGGTGTCAAGAATTCAGATACTTAAAAGATTTCACAAGGAAAACGCACATAAAGTAGAGCTTGACCAAACAGCTCTCAAGCTCTTGTCCCACGCTACAGTAAGATTAGCAAACAAAGATGTTTATTACACCAGGCTTTTAAGTGTGTCACACAGCACTGAACACTGATATTAAACAGACCACTGCTAGTCATCCAGCTTCCCAGAGTTCTCTGACAGTTGAGCTTTTAAATCTAGGATGAATTAAAGGTGATGTTTTGGCAGTCAGAGTGAAGAAAAACATGTACAAGCCTGGTTCCCGAAGAAATGTTTTATCTGTCATCTCTGCAGCTGTGTCAACATGGACATTTTGGAAGGAGACAGGGTGAAAATTTGGAATAGGTGTATATGAGAACTATAATAATGCTAACAAATTCAACAAAGTTCACAAAGAGCAGAAGCTGTTTTCACATTCCAATTACAGAACTATGTGGCCTATATCCTGAAATGCAGGTATCATTACAAACAAAGTATTTGTTAAAACTGTTAAATGAAGAGTGGTTTCAGTCAAATTAATAATTTTATTATAACATAAAATCATCTCATTCTTGATTGGACTACTAGTCAAATTTTCACACTGTCTAGAATTCACATCAGTGTAGCAAACACCCACTCTGTGGACTCACTGATATCTCACAGTTTCAAATCAACACCTATCTGCAATGCTTGATGCAAGTCAGATCTGCATCTAAAAAATGGTTCAACCCGTTGTCACAACAGTGAGTACATCCCTCACATTTCAGCAGCCATTTTATTATATGTTCTTAAGAGACAATACTATAGAAATGAAAATTGTATATACTTTAGAGTAGTAAAAGTGCAAGTTGTATAGCATTACAGATTTACTGTCCTCTAAAAATAAATCAACATACAACCATTATTGTCTTAATAACTGGCAAAAAAAATGAGTACACCCAAAGTGAACATGTCAAAACTGTGTCCAACGTTGCAAAACCATTTTTTTGTACTGTAGCACTACCTTAATTCTCCTGGGAATGGAAATCACCAGAGCTGCACAGGATGTTGTTAGGATCTGCTTCCACTCCTCCATTATGACACCACGGAGCAGCTGGATGTTAGACACATTGCGCTTCTCCACCTTCCACTTAAGGAGGCTTACAGGTGCTCAATAGGGTTCAGGTCTGGAGATATACTTGGCCACTTAATAATTTTCACCCTCAGCATTTTGAAATAGTACATGTAGGAATCAATGGTTCCCTCAATGAATCGCAGCTCCCCAGTACCAGCAGCACTCATGCAGCCCCAGACCATGATGCTACCACCACCATGATTGACTGTAGGCAGACACAATTTTTCTGGTACTTCTCATGGCTGAGACCATCTGATCCAAACACTTTTATTTTAGTCTCACCAGACCACAGGACATGGTTCCAGTAATTCATGCTATTGGGCAGGTTGTCTTCAGCAAAACGTTTGTGGGCTTTCTTGTGAGCCAGCTTCAGAAGAGGCTTCCTCCTGGCCATGCAAACCAACTTGTTGCAGTGTGTGGCGTATGGTCTGAGTGGACCTTTTGTTTCTGCAACCTCTAAAGCAATGCTGGCAGCACTCGTGTCTGTTTTTTTTATGTCATCTTCTGACACACAGCACGAGGACTTGACTTCTTTGGTGGACCCTTGTGAGGCCTGTTCCGAGTGGAACCCGTCTTGGAAAACTCTGTATGACCCTGGCCACTTTACTGTAAATAAGTTTTATGGTCTTACCAATATTCTTATAGTCAAGGCCATCTTTGTGGTTGAGCACGAAGCAGCAGCAATTCTAATTCTCAAATCCTCAAAGAGTTTTTTGCCATGAGGCGCCATGTTAAAAATTCAAATTCAAGTGGTCGGTATGAGAGAATTGAACTTAAAGCACTAAATTTTAACTGCTCTAATACAAGATACACAAATATGTGTGGTCCTGTCAAGCAGAAAAAAGAATGAACATGATGAATAGAACATGTGGCTTTGCATGGTTATATGACATACAGCTGTTATTACTTAGGGTGTACTCACTTTTGTTGACAGCTATTTAGACAATAATGGCTGTATGTTGAGTTATAGAGGACAGAAAATCTGTACTGCTATACAAACTTTACATTTAATTTTCTAAAGTATATCCAAGTTTTTTTTCCCTTGAAAAGATATACCAAAGTGGTTGCTGAAATGTGTGTATACATACAGTAAATATACATTATAATGAATGTAAGTAATTTATTCACATTATTTGTTAAAAATTGTGTATACATCATTGTGTACAAAATAAAAATGAATTGAATTAAATTTAGGTCCTTATATTAGTAGAAGTCATGAAATACAGCATGAAATATGTGGGTAAATCATTAGTGATAATCCAATGGGGTAGGGAAAGGTTATAATGTATATAAAATAAATTTTTTGCCTTTAATTTTATATTTACATTATAAAAAATATTACATTTAACATAACAGTTCAACAGTTCAGTCCTGCAATGACTGCAAATGTGACTCTAATTTGACATTCTTATTTTTCTGCATCCATGGTAATCATTTTAATACATCTGCAAATAGACATCTGTCAAAGAGGAGTAGAAATGCATTAAAAGAAAAATAAAATAACTTGTAGACAATTCTGTTTGTGTGTGTGTGTGTGTGTGTGTGTGTGTGTGTGTGTGTGTGTGTGTGTGTGTGTACAGTGCATTTGGAAACTTTTTTTCAGACACCCTGCACTTTTCGATCAGTCGATCACAATCAATCAAATAGATTTTCCCTTTATTTCCCATTATTCTACTTTCAGTACCCTGAAAACAGATTTCTAGAAATGTTTTTTTTTCCACATATTAACTCAGCATGTTTTCAAGAATAAATGCAAAGTGTTGTAAGTATTAATTTCTTACTGATCTTATACCAGTACTCAGATAAGCACCCCCTACTAGACAATCTGAATTAAAATAATATCCTATAATATCTGCGTTATTATTGCATAATGATGATAATCAGAGTTGTCTGGAACTGGAGTGTAAGAAGTGTAGGAAGTGTAATAAGTGTTTGCATTTTAGCAAACAAATAAGCAAACAAAAACAGGATATTTCTTTGCAGTCATGTTTACTTTCACTTTTCAGTGATTTTAAAGCATTGAAATTTAGGTCAATTAACAGATGCTCTGAAGCCTGATTACAATTATTATATTTTTACAACTGATCATATGAGGATTAAGGGCCTTACTCCAAATAATTCTTAAGCCTCAGATAATAGTCAGCTAGCCCCAGTAACTCCTTTTTGGTCTTGCATCTTAGGTGGGCCTTGTCTTGGGGTTATACCAGCCTATGAGCCAAGTGGAAGCCCAAATATTGTATTTCCACCTACTCAGTTGCACACTTTTTTGGGTTTGCTATGAGTCCCATATGCCTTAAGGTTCTCAGAGAGGCTCTCAGCTGTTGTAAATGCTGCCGTCATTTTTTTTATATAAATAATTATGCCAGATAAATAGGTAGCGGAATACATATTTTGGAATGAAGGATTTGCTTTACGTTGAAATTTTGCTGGGGCTCCAGACAACCCAAACAGAAGTGTGATATAAGCCAATACAATAGAATACAATATACAAGCCAATACAATTGCAGCTTTTTCATAAGACATAAGAGCAAGGGGGACTCCAATTTACTGCCAATATCCGTTGGTTAAATTCGGTGTTGAATGAAAGCAAGATGCCCCTAAGGAGTTCGTCAGTGCAAGGCATTGTATATGCATCAACTTTACTCACCTGTAGACTTTTCTAAAGTCCATGACGAATCAGCTAAATCCATCTGCCTGGGGCACCAAGACCGCAGCAGGAGACCAGTCACTGTGAGATTCCTTGATCGCACCCATGTCAAGCATAGATGTGAGCACCTCCCAAAACACCTGTTTTTTTGTGCTTGGAAAAGTACCACCCCTCTCTCATTGTGGCACTCAGCCAGAGGTGTTGAGGTTAGTGTGCCCAAGCAGAAGAAAAAACACAACAAAAAGCAATTCCTGTTGTAATTCGTAAACCTCCACACATTGGGATGGCAAGAGGTGGTCTCCACAAGGGATCAGATTAGGTACAAATTCCCATAGCTGTGCACCACTATTATACACCCAGGACTGTCATTCTTGGGCAAATTCCTCAGTGTTACTTACCTCAAAGTGTGGAGTCTAACTCTCAGGTGAAGAACATACTGAGTTTCATTTTTAGGAAGGTTCCTCCCTCCAATTTACATTAATGGTATCTAGCACACCACGCAACTTAAGGCCATACAATAATTCAATTAAGAATAGAAGGGGCTCAAGCCACTTATTTCAATTATTTGCATCACTGTGAATTATGTTTTGAGTGTTTGATTAAATTAATTGATTAAGCCTTCTGTCTGTGTATAAAAAACAGTAGGTGGATCAGTTTAATGCCCAGTAATGTTTCAAGCTTGCACAGTGTATGTGACATTAATGAAGTGCCATTGTCAGTCAGGATCTCTTTTGGACTCCCGACATGGAAGAGTGTCTTTGCAACATATAACTTATTATTGATTATAAAAAAAATACAAAAAGGAGAGCTCACCATTTGGCTCTATTCATTGGCCATCATTATTTTCATTTGGTCCAAGGCATGCTAGAGGGTTTTATCTCCAAGTAGAATTCACCAGATGGTGGGGTTTAGCATATTTCCCTCAATGATAGCTGAAATGTGGGCCAATTCATTCCCATGCTCTATATAACAGCTAAAATGTTATACATGAATGTTTGTTCATCAGGCTCCCTGAAGATTAGGAGCAAGTCTGATGTTAGGAACTTTGACACATGTGTCAAGCAACTGCTTTGAAGTTTGACTTGTTTCTTTCCTAGCACCGCCCCCGACGGAGTTTGCCTTCTGGGCCTCTTCGGCGAATTTCGTCTTCCTGGACAACTACCACCTCTGCCACAGGGCTTCCTACCATTGAGCCAAGCCTGGTCAGACGAGACCATAGTTCCACCATCAAACCGGTTAATGACAATCCCTCTGGCAGGTACGGCACTAAGCACAGTTTACAATTTAGAATGTGTTATTTAGCAGGATGTGGTAAACTGGTGTAGTGTCGTTTTGGCAGAAAGACTATATGAGGCTGGATTTTATCAGTTAAATTTATGGCATTTGGCAGATGCCCTTATGCAAAATGACATATTTATCTTATACATACATCTGAGCAGCTTTCAGCAGGTTTAAGGGTCTTGATCAGGTTTAAGGGTCTTGCTCAGGAGTAGCTTGATGTGGCTGGGATTTGAACTTATGATCTTTAAATCCAAAGTCCAATGCCTTAACCATTCAGCTACTGTATCACCTCTACCTATGTTTACAGCACACATATAAAATGTCCAGTGCATTTACAGTACAATGCATGTTACACAACATTTCATTTACAGCAAGATGTTACAAATTTCTCTGTTAAGGAGCTGTTGAGCACACTGTGCATGTACCCACATGCAGTCTATTGCAGTTCTGTTACACTCCTCAGCAAAATAGATTCCTTAAATGTGAATATGACTCGATTCTTAAATTAGCAAAATAAGAAAAGTTGAATCCGAATGGTATTTTTAGTCTAGGTCTAAATGAACCCCAATGTAATTAAACAATGTATGTCAAAGTAGCTCCTTTTAATAAACAAAAATTACCCCTCATATTCCTATCTCGTGGTCTGCTCTCCTGGCTCAGGGTCATGACACCAATTTCATTTGTGTTCTCTGCCCCTTATGTTGTGTTCTCAGAAGACAAAAGACAAACCAGAGTGTCTTTTCCCAAGCACTGTGCAAATTCGGGCATCTCATTAAATTTGAATGGTTTGCCATTCAATGAAAGAATCAAAAGCATTGACTTTTCATTCCATATGCAGTATCTCAAAGTAAGTACACCCCACCTGTTATAGCAACCATTGTTGTATATCTCTTCAAAAGACAATAATATAGATATTAAACATGAATATATTTTAAAGTAGTCAATGTGCAGTTTTTTAGCAGTATAGATTTACTGTCCTGTAAAAATAACTCAACATACAGCCATTATTATTAAAATAGCTGTCAACAAAAGTGAGTGATAACAGCTGTACGTTGTGTAACCATGCAAAGCAACACATCCTATTCATGTTTATGTTTTTGTCTGCTGGACAGGACCATACAAATGTGTGTATCTTGTATTAGAGCAGTTAAAATAGGTGCTTTGAGTGCAATTCTCTCATACTGACCATTGGATGTTCAACATGGCACCTCATGGCAAAGACTCTGTGAAGGTTTGAGAATTAGAATTGTTGCTATACACAAAGATGACTGAGGCTGTAAGAAGATCGGTCCGCGATCTGAAGGTGGAGAAGCGCCATGTGTGTAACTTCCAGCAGCTCCGTAATGTCATTATGGTGGAGTGGAAGAGGATCCCAGCAACAGCCTGTGCAGCTCTGGTATATTCCATGCCAGGAGGATTAAGGTAGTGCTGGATAACAATGGTGCTCACACAAAATATTGACACTTTGGACATAGTTTTTACATGTTCACTTAGGGTGTACTCACTTTTGTTGCCAGCTACTTTGACACTAATGGCTGTATATTGAGTTATTTTTTGAGGACAGTAAATCTGTACTTCTATACAAGCTGTACATTGACTACACTAAAATATATCCAAGTTAAATTTTTAGTTTATTGTCCCTTGAGAAGATATACTACATTGGTTGCTAAAATATGATGGGTGTACTTACTTTTGTGGGATACTATAGCTGATCAGGAGTGTTTTTCCATTAACATTCAGTCACTTAGTCTTACTCACTGGTGCATTATACACATATTTTTGCTTACAATCTCATTTGACATTACTTTCCATATCTCCTACTGAACCAACCTTAATTTCTACCTTGCCCTTGTTGTGGTTGGGATATGAGCCTAGGAGACTAATTCCAGCCTTGTTCTCATCTATGTTTCGTCACCAATATAAGACTTATAAGGATTGCAACCCCATTGCTCTGTGAGCTGACTTTGGGGGCAACTGAGGCTGCTAGGCAAAGTGGTGGTTTCCCAAAGATGAAAAATATTTCCAATGTTTTAAAATGAATGTCTACCATATTGAGGTTGCAGATGAGATTCATATGCCAAAATGTTTATATTAATAGGTAAAGTTGCCAAGTTAAGGAAATAAGGAAATCTGCACAGCAATATTTTTCTTTCATAGTTTGCAGGAAGACCTACGTCCTAAGATTCGTAAACAGTTTTGACTAAGATTTAGATCCAGGAATGAGATCCAAGTGCAGGTTTTATTTCTAATGTGGTTCCAGACACATGTTGTGACACAAAAGTCAGAGGCCATTTTTCTGTTCCATGGTGTATCTGTTAATCTGCTAAAGGGCTAATGTATGTCTTCTCAGTAATGCTATTTCCATTAATGCAGGTGAAACCTGACAAGAAGAACGGTTTTGCCAAAGGGATTAGGATAGCTTAGTCTTGCTGTTGTGATATCCAATCAAACCAGCTCCTCTTATTTTCTTAAATAAAACTAAGCATGTGCTAGTGTTTTAGTAAAGTAGCTAGTACTGGTTTATTTGTTCTAATTAGTTATGGTTAAAATATGTCTGGTTGAAGTAGCTAATTTATGTTTATATTTCTCACCAAATTTTAACATAAATTTATTTTGTCAAATATTTTACATACACGAAAAGTGGGCTGTATGAAATGGAACTTTATCTGGGGTCAGCTTTTGCATGTACACGAACAGAGGCACCAACATAAAGGCATAAAGGTTTCAGAATGTGAGTTGTGTGCAGGCAGTTTGAAATACCAAACTGCTGTTACCCTGTTCCACCCACATCAACACATTCACAAAAATAGTAACGGAGTAAGAACAGGTACAGTTTTCACACAACCATATCATCAGTGCACTGTTGTAACACCACTAAGTTATGCCTAAACAAAAATATCATTTTTGAACTTATATTATTTATTCATAGCATGTTTGCATTTTTATTTGTCTACATTTTAGTTAATTGCAGATAATATCATATTAGGTTATTTCTTGAAAAAATACATTTAACTAATTGTATTATGTATATCTTATCTATAACTTTTTTCTTTCCTCTGCCCTCACTTAGAAGGATGAACCTTTTCAATAACACCATAATTAGTGTTAGAGATTTTTGGATTATTGGTACATATTATACTACTTAATGAATAAAAGTTGGTAGAAAATAAAAGCTGTATTACCATTTTCAGGCAGAGTTTGTGTGTATGATTTTCACAATTAAATGAGATTTCTAGATTGTTTTAACAGAGCTTGTGTACTGTATGTGTTGGTGTGTTTATTAGTTTAAGACATGTATATAAATGAGAGTGTAAATGTAAAAGTTACTGACATTTTGTAATCTTGTGCCACTACAAATTGCCTGTTACTAAGTACCACAGTTTGCATGAACAGTTCTGCATTTAAGAACTTATCACTGCACACCTTAACAATGAAGGAACTAAAATGACTGGACAGTTTCTTTCAAGGTTCTTCATACCGTCTCAAGGAGTTCGCTTGCTCATTAGGGAAACTATAGGCACTAAACATAAATTCTAACTTTATCTCTGCAAAGCTGCTTAGACAATGTCCATTACAAAAAGCACTATATAAATAAATATTATTTGAATTGAGTGAATAATTGGAAGACAATTCTTTGGAGAGATTAATCCAAATTTGAGATTTTTGGCTCTAACGGAAAAACTGGAAAAAGATGTTAGCAGACTGCCTCACTCGCACAGTTAAACATGGAGGTTAAAGCTTAATGGTTTAGGGTTATTTTGCACAAGGAAAGGTTGGTGACTGATTCTGGGTGGAAGAAATATTGATCCAAAATGACTACCATTCCATATTTCAACAACACATAATTTTGTCTGGACTGTGGCCATTTGGAAACAACTTTTCCATGCAACAAGACAATGACCTAGAGCATACATCCAAGCTCTGTTGGCATTATTTAAGGAGCAAACGGTCCATGTTATATATCATAAAATGGCCTGCCCAGTCAGCGCAACTATATCCGATTGAACTGCTC
Source organism: Silurus aristotelis (assembly GCF_946808225.1). Classification (NCBI taxonomy): domain Eukaryota; kingdom Metazoa; phylum Chordata; class Actinopteri; order Siluriformes; family Siluridae; genus Silurus; species Silurus aristotelis. Next base: position 15,744,417 of record NC_139597.1, read on the forward strand.
TGGGATAAACTGGATCACAAGGTCAGACAGAAATCTTCAACTTGTGAAGAACACCTTTTGGCAAGTTTTAAAAGATGCATTACACAGTATTTCAGCTAAATGTTTGTAAAAAATTAGCTGTCCAGATGCTGAGAGTGTGTAAAGTACAAGTGTCATTTAAAATAAAGGTTAACTGTTTATTAAGATTTAATACCAACATCTGTACATTTATATAATTGTTTGGTCAAAATAAAAGTTGTTGCATATTAACAAAAGGAGCATGCATTTGTCATTCAAATATGATTAAAGACTTGGTGTTTCCAAACATTTGACAGGCATTGTATGTGTGTATCTGTTGATGCCAGTCTTGATTTTGTGTTATTTGGTAGTATAGTCATGTGTGTTACTCAGTGTCTCTGATTGCAGGTCCATGTCTGTCTCCCACATCACCTCAGCCCCCAACTACCTCTACAACAAAGTCAGGCAAGGTAACTAATGTATATGTGTATGCGTGTGCAAGCATTATAATTAAGAAAGTGTTTATTTGATTAGTATGTTACCATCCCTTTAGCAACTCTGTAGCCTCACCTTTCCACTCTCCTCCAGTCCAGGGAAACTCTGTAAACAGCCACACCAATAAGGGGCCCTCAGTGGACCCGCCTGATCCTGGGGCCCTGCAGGGCAATTGCCTCCCACAAGGGGCCTTTCACAGAGCCTTAACCTGCAACTCGCCCAGTTCCAGAACTTCACACTGGACTCTCCCCTTACTCTGTAGCAGGTATGATCACCAGGACATTCCAGTCTGAGAGCTGCTTAATTTACTACGTTAACTATATGTTAAAAAATAAACATATTTTCTTTCTTTCTTTCTTGTTTGTGTATATTGTGTGTTGTGCTGTGTGTGCCTGGGTTTGTTTCAAGGTATCAGTGCTATAGTGCCCTTGACTTATAATGTATCTTGGGAACGAAGGAACAGTTCTGTCAGTTGTGCACATTTATATAGTAGACCTAATGAGCTGTGGCAATGCCTAATTGCTAATCAGTTAGCCAGAGAGGATTCAGAATCAGCTAGCCAGAGAGGATTCAGGATCAGTTAGCCAGAGAGGATTCAGGATCAGTTAGCCAGAGAGGATTCAGGATCAGTTAGCCAGAGAGGATTTATAGGATCAGTCAGCCAGAGAGGATTCAGAATCAGTTAGCCAGAGAGGATTTGAGGATCAGTTAGCCAGACAGGGTTCAAGGATCAGTAAGGCAGAGAGAATTCAGAATCAGTAAACCAGAGAGGATTCAGAATCAGTAAGCCAGAGAGGATTCAGAATCAGTAAGCCAGAAAGGATTCAGGATCAGTTAGCCAGAGAGGATTTATAGGATCAGTTAGCCAGAGAGGATTCAGAATCAGTTAGCCAGAGAGGATTTATAGGATCAGTTAGCCAGAGAGGATTCAGAATCAGTTAGCCAGAGAGGATTTATAGGATCAGTTAGCCAGAGAGGATTTATAGGATCAGTTAGCCAGAGAGGATTCAGAATCAGTTAGCCAGAGAGGATTTATAGGATCAGTTAGCCAGAGAGGATTTATAGGATCAGTTAGCCAGAGAGGATTCAGAATTAGTTAGCCAGAGAGGATTTATAGGATCAGTTAGCCAGAGAGGATTTAGGATCAGTAAGCCAGAGAGGATTTAAGCATCAGTTAGTCAGACAGGGTTCAAGGACCAGTAAGCCAGAGAGAATTCAGAATCAGTTAGCCAGAGAGGATTCAGAATCAGTTAGCCAGAGAGGATTCAGGATCAGTTAGCCAGCTGTCTGAAGATATTGTGCAAAATAAAACATGCCAGCTTTCGTTAATCATTTATTAAGAGATCACAATATATATAGTCAAACATGCTTGGTTTTGTATTTGCTTTAATTCCTCTTTTTTTTCTTACAACCCACATATTTATCTCTTATGCTCTCTTGTTAGCTGTGGAAGGCCATATAGCAAAATGTGGCATGGACAGGATTCTCCAGACAAAGTTGACCAAACACAGCTATCAGGTAAAAGGTCATTTCAAGGCTTTTTAAAATTACCTTCTGCATTAATACTGTACATATGCTTCAAATTGTTAGGTACAATTGCAGTTACAATTAAATCAATTATTTAATATCTCATGTATGAGGTTGTCTGTATGTCTGGTAAGGTTATTTATTTTGTTGTATTGTGTAGAGAATATACAGACATCTGCCTTTATATTCGAATTGTATTTCATTTGAGTTGTAAATATAAAATTAATTACAGATTTATGTAAAAACATTATTATTGTTTCTTGAGAAATATACATAGAACTGTACATACTTTGTTAGAGATGAACATGAAATACACATGACACATTGGTGTTAAGTTAATGTTATCTAATGACTAATGTAAGTTAATTAAGGGGATGTTGCCCAGTAATGATTGAACAAGGACAAGATATTCATATAGCACACATAAAGTACATAATTTTGTATTGATCATTTAACATTATAACAACTAAATACTAGATAGATAGATAGATAGATAGATAGATAGATAGATAGATAGATAGATAGATAGATAGATAGATAGATAGATAGATGGATGGATGGATGGATGGATGGATGGATGGATGGATGGATGGATGGATGGATGGATGGATGGATAGATAGATAGATAGATAGATAGATAGATAGATAGATAGATAGATAGATAGATAGATAGATAGATAGATAGATAGATAGATACACGAGACAGTGTCAATGCAGTAAACAAAAGCACAGAAATGTATTTAAGTGGTAAGACTTTGTAATGTTACTACAGTATGAACAGCATGTAACCAGTGATGATGAGATCTATAACTTGGGAGAGCGTTCCCTCTTGTGGCACAGTGGTGAATTGTCTTTTTGGGTGAAATATATAATGTATATGAGATGCTCCTACAAGAAAATGTAATGTAATGTAGCATCAAACAAGAAATGCAAATAACAATAAATATTACATTATTTTAAAATAATATAAAAATAAAAAAATATAACTTTAAAAATATATAAATCACTTAAACTATAAAAATTATGCAATAAGTCCAATCATATAAAACTCCTTGTTCAAGTAGAGCAAGTTTTTTATGATTATTATGATTTTTTGAATAGTGTGTGTGTGCATGACTCTTCTTGGTTCATCAGAAGTCCACAACACGTTTTTATGGATATTGGGGCCAGATTGTTTTGGCACAACACTCCACCAGGTGCTGTAGGTGGTTTCATAATCACTGCTGATAAAGCTAGCCACAGCATAATTAATTAGATTACATTTGATTAGATTAGATTCAACTTTATTGCCATACAGATTTATTGTCCTCTAAAAATAACTCAAAAAATGTGAACACAACAAGCTGCACATTGACTACTCCAAAATATATCCAAGTTTCATTTATATAGTTTTGTCCTTTGAGAGGATATACTACAATGGCTACTGAAATGTGAGGGGTGTACCCACTTTTTGAGATACTGTAGATATAAATAAATCATGACAGAGGAATAAATAATATGAAATAAATACTATACATATAAACAAACAGTACACTGAAAGGCAATTATATACAATGAGTACAATGATCATGGAAAGTGCAATAAAGGAGATATAGTATGCAGTGTTTATGAAAAGGTTATTTACACATGTGCAACATTATATGGAGAGTGCAAAAAGAAGGCTATTATACACAGTATGTACAGTATATAATGAGAGTTTAAGCACCCTAAATCTAAACACCATTGTAGAGAAAATGAAGGAGAACGCGGAGCACATGCCCTGTGGCCTGTGTTTAAGTAAGTAAGTAAGTCTTATAGCCTACATATTAATTATGTAGGATCTCAAGCTAATACTCCTGAAGCTGTTCATCATGCCTATTATATTCAGCAGAGAGATACATGCTCAGTGTGTACACAAAATGACCACCAACTGTTTGCTGTTGCTTGGATGGTGTGTCCTGGGACATGACTGCACCTATATTAACCAATACAGTTTAATTTTGTTAATTTTTAGTGTTTGACATGGTGCACTCTTAAAGGGCATTGAAAACCTGTTTTTTTCTTGGCTTCAAATCCTTGGGTAGTGAGTTAGTTTTAAGAATTAAGTAATTTTTTCAAAACCCAAATAAACTTATTGCAAAAAGAAATGTATGTTGCACAACATGAATAGCATGGAGTACAGCATTAGTTATAGATTTTGCCTCAATTGCCAAGGTCATCATGTTACCTAGTTAATTTCTCTAATGGCTACCAAAACCCCATATTTGGTTATGGAGTGGCTCATGTGACTGATTCTTTGGTTATGTCTGTGAAAAAAAAAATAAAAATCACACGGAACCACAAACAAATGAGTTGCGTATTATTTCACAATATAACAACTGAATGTATTAAATCTTACACATCAAATACATTCTGTGATCAGTCACTCTGGTAAAGCCACTAATGGGTGTAGCAGTGACTTAGTTCCCTGAGCATCTAAAGCTAATGACTGTGTTATAACTAAGCAACTGTTTATGTATTGAAGCACTTCAGAACTGAAATGTGCACTTATACATAATTATATTATTCATGATTTTCATTCATATTTAAAGTATTTTATCATACTGTCTTATTTTTCGATCAATAAAAAAAGCATTAATTTCAACACATCATTACTATTGCAGAAACTAGTGGGTGCATGATTTTGTCTCAGTTCTGAGAACTTTCTCAGCTTTCTGAACTCAATAGTCTAATACATCTTTAAACCTTTTTGTAAAAGGATAAAGTATTCCTAAGCTTAAGTATTTCTAAAAATTTGTCTGGCACTGAGGATATGTTAATCTGTGTAGTTTTATACTTACTGACCCTAAGTTTAATGCAATGTGCTGCTGAACTTTAAGATATTTCTACAAAACAAGTTAAATATTTGATTAAATTAAATGTTTATGCATTTCTGAAGCATTTTTAACAATAGACATTGTCACAACACAGCAGAGGTGTAACGAGGACCTGAAAATCATGCTTAAGTAAAAGTAAAGATACCATACTGCAAAACATGGACCTAAAAACAAAACTCCATTACATAAAAAAGTTCCAATATTATGAGTAAAAGTTTAGAGTATCTGATTTGAACAGTACTTGTGTATTTTATTTTAATTAAACATAGGCTTAAAGATGCAGTAGTCCTTAACATCAAGACACATGTTGGTGAAAAGCCAAAAACAGTTTATCTGTGAGGTATTTCCTAAAATTACAAATTGTACACCTCAACACTGCGTTAACCAGCATCAACACAACATCCTCTTCAATATTGCCAGAATGAAACAAAGATCAAACATGGCGGTCAGAAAAAAGGCAAAATAGTAAAGCAATCTTTCGAAAAGGTATTTTCAATTAACAAATAGAATTACAGTATCATGCCACAAAACATTAGTCATCAGTAATTTTAGATTTAATGCATTTCTCTGTTTTAGAAAGGGGAAATATTTTTATTAAAGTTCAATAAAAGCCGGTTTTTAAATTTCTTGGAATTTATTCTAGCTCTTTTTAGACTGAAAATGAGGCCAGCAGTGCTAAAACGTCGCTCACAGGCAGCAGATGCGGGTAGGGGAGTGTTGAGAAGAATAAATAAGTCATGACAGATCAAGCTACAAGTAAATATATATCCTTAAGCAAGGAAAGGTGACAGTGTCAGGAAGAACTCAATGAAAGTCATCATAAGGCAATCAATCTTCTGTTTGACACTGCATTGTGCAATTCTGTACATTACAGCAAACAGCAAGTCTTTAAAAGCAAATGAATATGTCGTTTACTATGAAGTAAAAAGTGATATTAACTCCGATTGTACTAATTACTGATTTGTGAAAATAGAGCAAGTCTGTAAATAACTACATCTTTCTGCTTTGCCACACTCACTAGTATGTCTTACATGCTGAAGACAAATAGGGCAGCTAGACAACTAGAGACAGTTCATAGGTTTAAAATATCAACTGGGCATCTGTTAGCTTTATTTTATTCTAAATCTATTTTTGAAACCTTCTACAAACACAATAGCAACACCTTGGACCCCATAACCGCCAGCTAGCAGCACACTAGTAACCAGCTGGGTTTTCATAGCAACTGACCAGCTACCACTTCTAGATACAGTATTGCATATTAAAATTGTAACAGTTAACCAAGCCTTTAGACTTTCATCTGCTTAACTGCTCAACGCAACCAAGTAGCATTTAATATTTATTTTCTTCAGAATAAGATGTTATTATATTTTAGTTGATTTAGCTGAATATAAGTTGGGGGAAAAAAGGATGATGAGATTAAGTACTTGTACCCCTGTTTGTTACACTGGTCTGAACTAAAATAAACAATCATTTCTTTTGGTGTTATTAATAATATGATCCAGCTCTGGTGTCCCCTGACAGTCATTTTTCTTGGTGTGGTTATTAATCAGATGATCCAGCTCTGGTGTCCCCTGACTGTGACAGTACATATGAAACAAATCACAGTGACAGCAGCGATTTGACACAGATTGAGGAGGATCGAGAAGCTCAAAAACAGCTCTACAACGTGCAAGACCATTGCAGGACATTGCAAGCGAAGAGACTTCTCTTACACCCCCTCCTACCACCAGAGGTGACTTTTGTACTACCTTGTACCTTGTCTACCTTGTATATACTCACAATCAGGTACAGTTTTTTTTGTGTGCCTACCACCACAACAATGCACACTTTCATCTTTAGTTCAACAAAATAGATTTAACCATTTATTTTTACAATTTCATGGCCAATTTAATGACAAATTAAGGAGATTTAAATGTCTGGAGTTTTAAGTGTTGGATTTGCATTTAGTTCAATAAAACTTATATTATGAAGACCAAAGGGATGTCAATGCAAATAAAGGATGCCATTATTATGCTGAAAATTTTTGTACATACCTTTCAGAGAAAGAGCAGAAACTGAAAAACATACATTTTATAGATTCTTAACTAGAAGGAACACACAAGCTCAGCAACACCAAAAGACCTAGAAGATCACAAAAAACAGTGTAAGTGGATAATTACAGAATTCATTCCTTGGTGAAGAAAAATCCCCCCATGACTTCTAGCCAAATCAAAAACACGCTACAGAAAATAGATGTTTCATTGTCATAGTCAGACTAGATGTTTTAAGTTTATATCAGGAAACACCTTCAAGAAGGTAAATAGTTACATAAAAGAGCATAGAGAAGGAACGGAAGGGTTCATAATGCAATCCATCTTACAGCATCAGATAAAACATAGAGGCAGTGTTATTGCATAGGCATGTACAGCTTCCAGTGCAACTGGGTCATTGGTGTTTATTGGTGTGACTGCAGACAAGATTAGTAGGATACAATCTGAAGTGTAGAGTTATATTTAGTCAGCTGCTGCAAATATGCTAGGACTGTGTTTCACAGTGCAGAGAGACAATGATCAAAATCATACCTCAAGAAATAAAATGTTCTCAAATGGCTGAGTCTGTCACTTGACCTCAACCTATTTAAGCTGCTTTTTATTTATTGAAGACAAAACTGAAAGCAGAAAGACTTGCAAACATGCAACAGTAAAGACCTGGCACCTGGAAAGAAACCAAGCATTTGGTGATATCCATTGGTTCCAGACTTCAGGTTTTTAACAGGAATTTCATATTTGTTATTACACAGTTACTTTTGATAGTCTATCTAAATGTCTGGGATGCAATATTTTTATTAAACCTATGCAGATGCTACACAAATGTATTTATATACAGTATCTCACGTACACCCGTCACATTTCAGCAACCGTTTTAATATATCTTCTCAAGGGACAATACTATAGAAATTAAGCTTTAAAATATATTAGATTAGTCAATGTATCGATTGTATAGCAGTACAAATTTACTGTCTGAAAATACAGCCATTATTTTTAAAATAGCAGGCAACATAAGTCAGTAAATCCTAAGTGATAACGTCTTCAGGTTACCTATGTAACCATGGTTCCCAGATTGAACGAGACGCTGAATCAACAACACTTTAAGAACACTTTAAGAACTTTTCAGTCCAACTTTATTAGTGACACCTTAGAACTGAAAAGCGAGCCGAATACAGCGTAGACTTGGACACCACGGTGTGCAGGTAAAAAAAAAAAGATTGGACCCGGGTGTGGAGGCAGTGACACGGGTTGCAGAAAGCGCTCGCCGAGCTTACTGGACAGGCAAGCTTTCTGTTAAACGGCTGGCCAATCTATACCAAGCTTGGCCACAGCTCGGGTCACCACCTCTAACAGCTTCTTGAAAAGGACTAACCAAGGGGGTATGTCCAAAGTGGGGCCAGAACCACGAGAAGCGGTAGCACCCTTCTCAAAGAGTGGGACAGAAATTTGCAAAGACATTCGAGCGCAATCTGCGCATTCGGTTCCCACGAGAACCGACCTAGCAAGCTCCACTCCCAAGCAAACAACACATAGGCTATGTGTATCCCTCCGTGATATAGCTGGGGCAAGAAGAACAGCCAGAAAAAGTGCTTAGTCTTCATGCTTGCTTTCATTCTCTCTTTTTTTTCTTTTTATGCCGACATTTACCACTTACCATAGACACATACACACATAAAGTACTTTATGAATAAACAAAAGCTAGCACCGGTTTCACTCCATGTGTATTTCATAGCTTCCTGGTCATCCGGTCTTCCGGTCACCCCACCAGTGACTACGGAGCATTGGACCATTGGACTGATCACACACGTGATTCAGAGTGTTCCCAAAGCGTTGTTGACGCAGCTTGAGTTCCTGAAGAGGAATAGCTGCATGTCATGTAAACATGCAAAGCCACATGTTCTATTCATGATGTTCTTGTTTTTTCTGCTTGACCTGACCATACAAATATGTGTATCTAGAATCAGAGCAGATAAAATCTGTTGTTTTGAGTACAAAGAAAGCTTAATAGTTTGGGGTTTTGGAGCAGGGAAGGTTGTATAGGTTGTAAGGTTATATATTCCAAGTGAAAGAAATCCTGAACCAACATGGCTTCCATTCCATACTGGTCCTAATTGAAACCCACTTCACCATAAAATGAGACAATGACCCAAAAACATATGTCCAAACTCTGTAAGCTCTGTCTCTCTCTCTCTCTCTCTCTCTCTCTCTCTCTCTCTCTCTCTCTCTCTCTCTCTCTCTCTCTCTCGCTCTCTCTTCTTTACCTGATGCACAGCATGAGGACTCAATTTCTTTTATTTGTATGGTCAGGTCAAGCAGACAAAAACATGAACATCATTAATAGAACATGTGGCTTTGCATGTTTACATGACATACAGCTATTCAGCTATTGGAATAGCTGTATGTCATGTAAACATGCAAAGCCACATGTTCTATTAATGATGTTCATGTTTTTGTCTGCTTGACCTGACCATACAAATATGTGTATCTAGTATTAGAGCAGTTAAAATCTGTTGCTTTGAGTACAATTCTCTTATACAGACCCCTCACAAGGGTCAATCAAAGAAGTTGAGTCCTAATGCTGTGCGTCAGGTAAAGAAGAGAGAGAGAGAGAGAGAGAGAGAGAGAGAGAGAGAGAGAGAGAGAGAGAGAGAGAAGGAGAGGGAGAGAGACAAAAACAGAGACAGATTAATAGATAGATGTCTGTTTTCTAAATAACTCTTACAGAGCTTGGACATATGTTTTTGGGTCATTGTCTCATTGTATGGTGAAGTGGGTTTCAATTAGGACCAGTTCTGGTGGAATTTTAAAGTATGGAATGGAAGCCATGTTGGTTCAGGATTTCTTTCACTTGGAATATATAACCTTACAACCTATACAACCCTTCCTGCTCCAAAACCCCAAACTATTAAGCTTCCACCTCCCTGTTTGACTGTGGGGGTGAGACAGTTTGCTAACATCTTCTCTCCTGTTTTCTCTGTCTTACAAAAGGTCTTCTGCAAAAGCCAAAAATATATGAAAAAAATTAATCTGTCCACAGAACTTTCTGCCAGTGATTCAATGTCAAATATTTTTATTTTATTGCATGTAAACAAAAGAAACATGCAGGTGTGTGTGTGTGTGTGTGTGTGTGTGTGTGTGTGTGTGTGTGTGTGTGTGTGTGTGTGCTTGCGTGTGTGCGTGTGTGTGTGTGTGTGTGTAAATAGGATGATGATCATATTTGAAACACATTATTTTTTTTTTTTTGCAATAAACCAAATAATTTTTTACTTATTGTCTATGACTATTGTAAGAGTAATAAATGATTAATCCTCCCTTTTAAGAACAAGCCGATTCTAGCCCCTGAACCACTGGTGATGGAAAGCCTGGAGCCCCTAATGAGTCAGATCAACAATTGGAACTTTCCAATATTCAGCCTGGTGGAGAAAACAAATGGAAAGTGTGGTTGCATCCTGAGCCAGGTGAGAAAATGGAACAGTAGAGGCATGCTGCCATTTCAAGTGGGAAAGACAATGTTCATCATATTAAGTCTAAATCTTTACACTTACAAAGGAAAATATCTAAAAGCAATAAATATATAAATAAATAAAATTTTTGTTCATAGCATTTTCTCAATGGACATTTTCACAAAGCAGTTTTCACACCATGTAAAAATTGTAAAGCAAAATGAACATATATTTAAATGTATGTGTATTCTTGATGTCATATGAGCAAGCCTGGAGGGAATGTGGCAATGAAAATTCCAGAGATGGTATGAGGAATAAACCATGAGAAAAACCAGAAGAGTGTGATTAAAAAACATTAAAACATTAAAAACACAGGAAAGTGAGAAATATCATTAGCATCAGAGTACGATTTATGAGAAATGTCCTTTCTACAGTCTTATACAGTCAGTAGGAGTTGTGGAACCTAGGTGATCCTGAGCAGCTCATAAATTAGCTCAACATCTGAGCTCATTATATATATATTTTAATACCACAAAGCTATTATTTATAATCTAAATATTCACCAAAAAGGTGCAAGCCCAAAACAAAATTTTTACTCAGTTTTTATGACCCTAAAGTTAGCTTTATAGGAGTTAAAGCTTATAAACAGTGATGCTGCTAATTTCTCATGAGTCAAGGTTGCAGAGATTCAATATGAATTCAGATTTCAGTTTATTCAGAATTTAGATTTAAATCACTCTACACATAGTCGTCGACTTACGACCACAATTGGGACCGACAAATCGGTCGTAACACGATTTGGTCGTAAGTAGAGTAGGCTATATGTACAGTACTGTGAAATTATGCCGGAAGCTGGTAAAAAAATTATGTACGCCGCGGCGAGCGATTGTGGTCATAAAGTCGAATGGTCGTAAGTTGCATAGGTTGTAAGTTGACGACTACCTGTAATTATTTTCAGTTTTTTAATTATGATTAAGGGTCAATGCATTAGATTTTAAACTTGTGGAAATGCAGCCAGATATGGATGATTTGCATTGTGAGTTAGAGTTTGGAAACAAATTGTATTTGGTCAGTATTCATATATGAAAATAACTTCAGCTGGCATAATTCAAACTGAGATTCTTGGCTGGAAAATTGCTATGCTTGTCTGAAACAAAGCTAACAAAATTTCATTATTTCATTATATAACAACATAGTAAAAGTTAAACTTAATTGACATAATGAACTGTTAATTATTGTTATTACTATGCTATTATTACTGTACTAGTTTACATAGTGTAAAAAAAACAACAAAGTTGCTTTCCCGATACACAAACACCGGCATGGTGGGGCAATGCCACTGATAATAGTACACAAGGCCATACATGCTCTGTTGTGCTATTGTACAGTACATCTTAGTAAATAAATATTTAAGAATTTATCATCATTGATATAAAAATTACATTTGTTTCATTATTTCTGTTAAGGGTATAATGTTATCTCAATGCTCTCCATACATGTTCAGTGTTCTTTATTAGAAACTTTTAGCATCAAAATCATATCTGTTTATCCTTTTCTGTTTATATAATCAAAAATTGCAATTTATTATCTGTTGAAGTCTAATCTCCAACTGGATGCTCTAGATGTCTTACAGACTGTTTGAAGATACTGGTCTCTTTGAATCCTTCAAGATTCCAGTGAAGAAATTTATGAATTACTTCCATGCTTTGGAGAATGGTTACAGGGACATTCCATGTAAGTAAGGGAGTGAATGAAATAATAATTATATAGAATTATCTATAAACAAGGATGATTATATTTCATTATAATATTATCATTAATAATATTATCAAAGTGGAGCAGAATGGAAATACCTTCTGTTTATATTTATAGTATTCAGAAAGCTTTAAAAGTTTTATAAACTGTTATGCTTTTGCAAGAATTGCTTTTTCTCTTCTTAGCCAATGTATTGCCCACAGGTAAATTGGTTCAGTATTGCATCTCTCTTTCACTACAGATCACAACAGGATTCATGCTACAGATGTTCTCCATGCTGTCTGGTATCTTACCACACAGCCTGTGCCAGGCTTACCTTTGCTGGCTCACAACTCAGTCAGTGACTCTGGTAAGAATAAAATGTATACTTTAACATGATTTGTTCATGTCATTTTAAGACAAGGTTCCACTGTACAGAAAGATCAACTGTCCATGTTTTAATAACATGTATAAAAATATTGCACCACTTTAATTTTATTTTTGTGTAAATATTTCACATGTAAACTGACCAAAATTTTTATGCTTGATTTACAAATGTTTGTTACCAGGGCATTTAATATAACCATTATCTGTGCTATAAGTTTGTTCTTTTGAGGGGACTACCCCAGTGACAAGCCCTTTGTACTTCATAGTGGCACATTTGTACTACATACTGCATATTAAAAAAGCCAAAATGCTATTAATTCATCTTCATTAACTTAAAATTCTAGCAATCATATCACAATAGTTCATATAATAGGATACATAAATTCTGTAGTTTTTCAACCCTTACAATGTTTTGAACATAAAGAGCAGTGAAGTACATTACTGTACGTTACTGTGAAGTTGCACCCTCCTCACAAATCATTGCTATGAAATGCAGCAGTAAGCTTGATGTATTTTACATGTAGGGGGGATGGGACAAACCAAAAACAATAAAAACACTGAGGGGCTGCAATAATCCTTTTAGTAACCCCTGTTTCCATCTCCATTTCAAGTCAAGTCAAGTCAAGTCAAGTCAAGTCAAGTCAAGTAGGCTTTATTGTCATTTCAACCATATACAGTGCAGTACACAGTGAAACGAAACAACGTTTTCCCTGAACCAATGTGCTACAGCAAACAACATGAATTAACAAAAGGAACACAGAACTACACATAACTCTAAACTAACCACACAAAGTGCACATTAAGTTTTTTAAGGGAGTGGGGACCTTAAAAAAAGACAAGAGTCAACATGGAAAACAGCAATTACAAGGTAATTAACAAAGTAATTAACAAAGTAGTGTTGACCAGTACAGTAGGTTGTGCAGAAAGGATTGTCCATATGCAAACCAAATAAATATACTTTACATGTATTTGTCTGGATGTAAACTTTTGGTTTAACAGAACTGTGCAAACAGCCGTTTGTGCAAACAGACATCTCCCATTGCCTTTCCTGAAAACCATTTTCCAAACAGTTTCCTGGCATTGTTATAAAAAAAGAAAATATGAAACATTTACATTACACATTAAAACAATGCAACAACTGTCAGAACTACATAATCAGACTTAGCTATGTTATGACGGATTGACAGCTTAACTGATAGTTACACCTCTTTCAGTGTGACTGCAGCAACATTCAAATCTTATCAAATCTTACCTAATTTGTCTTATACAACTTTTTTTGTATAAAAGGTCTTATACAATCGTAATTTGAAAAGGTTTACACAATGCTGTACAAGATGTAAATAAAAATAGAATGCAATGATTTTATTCACAGTAGAACATAGAAATCATATCATATGTTTATTCAGAGGAAATTTATATATTTTTAAAGAATAAATTGGGTAATTGTGAATTTATGGCCACAAAATGTAAAAAAAAAAAGAAAAAAAAAAGAAAAAGTTGGAACAGAGCCATGCATACCACTGTGTGGCATATTTTTTGTTTCATGATGCACCAAATGTTTTTAACTAGTAAAAGGTTAGGACTGCAGGCAGGACAGTTCAGCACTGAGAATATTCTGCTACAAAGACATGCTGTTGTAATAGATATAGTATCCAGTTCAGCATTGTCTTGCTGAAATATACAAGGCCTTCCTGAAAAAAGATGTTGTATAGATTTAAGCATGTGTTGCTCTAAATCCTGTATATACTTTTCATTGCTACCCATTCTATTGGCAATAATGCTCCCTATACCATTAGAGATGCTAGTTTGCTGAACTGAGAACTGATAACAAGCCTGATAGTACCTTTCTGCTTTATTTTGGAGAACACAGAATCCATCACTTTGTCTGACCACAGAATAATTTTTCACTTTGCCTCAATTCATTTTAAAGGAGCTTTGACCCAGAGAAGATGGTGGTGTTTCTGGATGTTCACATGTGGCTATTTCCTTGCATGATTTAGCTTTAACCTGCATTTGTGGATGACACAGTGAACTGTGTGCACAGAGAGTGTTTCTGGAGGTGTTTCTGGGCCCATGCATTGATTTCTATAAGAGAATCATGACTGGTTTTAATGCCGGCCACCTGAAGACCAGATTATCACTGGTATTTAATATAGATTTTTGCCTTTGCCCCTTATGCACAGAGATTTCTCCAGATTCTCGGAATCTTTTAATGACGATTAAGTCTTTTCAATTTAATTGAAAAACATTGTTCTGAAATTGTTTACCAAATTTGTAGATAATTATTTTTGGCATATCGGTTACTTACTTGTCAGTTGCTCTAATTATTTGAAAAATGTTCCTTTAGCTGTTTTACTTTGGTAACACTTATTTTTCCAGCATCTTGTTGCCCTGTACCAAAGAAAGAGTGTTGTAGCACTTATAAAAGGGATTTAGGAGTAAATCCACTTGTATCCAGTTGGATAACTGAGGCCCATTGTGTGTATGAGTGGCTTATTCCTAGCCTTACCTTTTAACAGCATTTTCTTTCTCCTTATTTGTGTAGATGCTGTCAGTGGGATCAGTCATGGTAATATGGATTATTTGTTCTCTAAGACCTACCCACAAATGGAGGATGGCTATGGCTGTCTTTCAGGGCTTATTCCTGGCTTAGAGTTAATGGCATTGTATGTAGCAGCTGCCATGCATGATTATGACCATCCTGGCAGAACCAATGCCTTCCTGGTGGCCACCAGTGCTCCACAGGTAGAACTCCTTATTGAATGTTATTAGATACATCTATCTATCTATCTATCTATCTATCTATCTATCTATCTATCTATCTATCTATCTATCTATCTATCTATCTATCTATCTATCTATCTATCTATCTATCTATCTATCTATCTATCTATGTGTGAATTTTTTTTGTGTATTTAAATTGCAAAACTATTTAACTGTCATGAAATGGAAGCTGGATACAAATGAAGATTGGGGTTTCATTAAACAGGCAAACAAATCTAAAACACTGTTCATAGACAGGCACGGCTCAGGTGATAGTACATCAATACCTGCGAAAAACCAAAATCACAAATCAAATGCACAACAAAAGTCAAAACCAGAATAACAATACTCAAAGATTAAGGCTCAGTGTGTGTGATTATAAATCAAGCGAATGTAGAAAAAGTTAGTTGGTTTTGGAAAGTGTAGTTTACATTTATGGCATTTGCCAGAAGCCATTATCCAGAGCAACTTACATTTATCTCATTCATGCAGCTGAGGAGAGTTTAGGTGTCCAGAAGTGGCAGCTTGGTGTGGCTGGGACTTGAACTCATGACCTTTAAATCCAAAGTGTCCAAATGCCTTATTCACTTAGCTACCACTCCCCTCCTACATATTTGTAGACTGCTGTTTGTTTTGCAATTTGAGTTTCTTTTTTGAATGTGGTGTTGATTTATTTATCATTTAACACGTGTTCGGTATTTGGACTTTTGGGTATTTCTGGCACTGGTTGTTTGAACCGGATGACTTTCGGTGTCGAGCAGTGCTGATGGCGGTCACATCTGAAGACTGCAGCAAGTGATTTTGGAGGTGTGATTCATTGAAATGAAGGTGCCATTTGGCAGTGTTGTGGTAATTAAAGCTTATTTGTGACTTTGTTGATTTGTTACAGGATCATTAATCCTCACATGAATTACAGACAGAAATTTGCAAAACCAAGAAATCTCTGCAGATCCTGAGGTGTTTTGGTGTGTGCCACTCACAGCAGAAGCCTGGTCTGATCCATAGTTACCCTTTCTAGGCTGATGATATATACCAGGAAGGAAATATTGCACATATGGACATTAGGATTCTTCGCTTTAACATACATCTGTTTCTTTAAAAGCCTTTTTAAGACTTGTTTCTTTATGAAGTGCATAGTTTTTTAGGAAAGAGGAGTAAATCACAATATCATCAAGAGCATGTCCCTCAGAGCATTATTGATAAGACGTTGATATATTGAGGGAGCATATATGACATTCAACTGGAATCAAATTAGCTAGAGATGTTGCCAAATCTGTCTTCCAACATCATCTTTCCAGATGTAGACCAGATTTATTACACTGTGGAGGTCAGGCTTAGTGATGATTCTTGACAGAAACAGCTGCTACAGTGCTGAGGAGACAGAAGCAGGTCTTATTACTTTAATATAATTTGGTTCTTTATCAATAAATGGCAAAAGTCACCTCTTCTTTTCTCTGCAATAATGAATCCTGTTGGTGTGGATGGGAGAATGAACCCCAATTGCATTGTTTTGCAAAGTTATTCTATAAAGATGTTCAGCAACAATGTGGACTCCCTACTGTGCTTACAAAGCCCTAGGTGCTTGGAGACGGTGTTTGCGGCAGCAAGAACACCAGTGAGAGATTGTCTTATCCGTCCAGGAACTTTGTATGTCAAGTGGGTGCATCCAAGGAAACCCTAATATGATGAGTACTTAAATGTATTGCTGACTAAAAAAGATATATGCTCCTGTGCTGATTTGAGGTGGAGGGGTTGGGTGCAGAGAGTGTGGATGGAAAGAGTGTAGCAGCAGAATGAAATGTGCAGTCTTTTAACTGTTGTTTGGTTATAGAAATTGCTGAGTGGATCATGCACAGCGATTCTCATAAATAGTCTCTTAATACGATCCAAAACCATTATATGCATAAAACAATACAAAAAATTGAGTTATTTTGTAAGCAGTTTCTTATTTAGGACTATTAAAGGTAAAACATTACTGACATCTTTTACTTAATATTTTATTTACTATTAAACAAATATTGCTAATCTTTAATGGATTTGTTGTCAGGCTGTTGACTAATGTTGCATTTTAGCCCTTTCACCAAACACCAAGACCAGCCAGAGCCATCACTGAAAAGCAGGACAAGGTTTCACAGTAGTAGAAGTGTGTCAGCATCAGGCAGTAGAATCATTTGAGGAAACCGGAGATGATATATGTCTCAACAGGTCTAATAGGTATTGAAAAAGTGTACATTGTGAGTGCAAGCAGGGACTCCAGTGGAACTATGGGTGAAAGCCTGAAAATAATAAGGGGAATAAAGAATCCTGCTAACATTGAGCCCCTGCACTGCTAAAGAAGCATGGGTGGGTTAATGGGGTGGGTGGGTGATGGTAACCATTGTGGTTGAAACACTGTTCTCAGAGGCTCATGTCTAAGTGAATATTAAATTCATCAATGATTATTGTGTTTTCCAAAAACGTTTTATTTGCTTTCATTTATTATTAGTCTTATTCCTAGCAAATGCCCAGAGTACAAATAGTCGTTTTTTTCGACTGACTCATTCTGGCATGTTGAAGAGGCTGTTGTGTTGATGTTGGTTAATGCAGTGTTCAGGTGTACAATTTGATTTATATTTTAGGAAATAAAACCTCACAAATCAACTGTTTTTGGCTTTCACTAAGATGTGTCTTGATGTTGAGGACCAGTGTATATTTGAGACTACGTTCAAAATGAGTCAAATACTCAAGCACTGTTCAAATCAGATACTCTAAGACTTTTACTCAAGACGTATTGGAATTGGTGACATTTAACTTGTAATGGAGTAAATTGAAGTAAGGTATCTATACTTCTACTCAAATATGTTTTTTAGGTCTTCTTTATACCTCATCATAAATACCTATAACACAATGATATGTTAATTGGATCCTATTGTCACAATACTTCCCTACTTGTAACAACTTAAGAGAACATTTATTTCTCCCATATGTAAAAATACAGATAACTGCTTATTTGTACTTTTGTTTGTTTGTGCAGGCGGTATTGTACAATGACCGTTCAGTTCTGGAGAATCACCATGCTGCCTCTGCCTGGAATCTATTCATGGCCCATCCTGAGTACAACTTTCTGGAAAGCTTAGATAATGTGGATTTCAAGCGATTTCGATTTCTGGTTATTGAGGCCATTCTAGCCACTGATCTGAAAAAGCACTTTGACTTCTTGGCTGAATTCAATGCTAAGGTGATGTCTTACTTCTAGAATGCAATTTAATCATAAATGGATATTGGATGGATGGATGGATGGATGGATGGATGGATGGATGGATGGATGGATGGATGGATGGATGGATGGATGGATGGATAGATAGATAGATAGATAGATAGATAGATAGATAGATAGATAGATAGATAGATAGATAGATAGATAGATAGATAGATAGATAGATAGATAGATAGATAGATAGATAGATTTTTTTTTTACTTAATTTTGTCCTTTGCATACAGGTGGGGCATGAAGGTTGCTCAGGTATTGACTGGTCCAACGAGAATGACCGGCTTTTGGTCTGCCAGATGTGCATCAAGCTAGCTGATGTTAACGGACCACTGAAGCACAAAGATCTTCATCTACAGTGGACAGAGGGCATTGTCAATGAGTTTTATGAACAAGTATGGAATGCATTTATTTATACATATATATATATGTATTTATATATATATATATATATATATATATATATATACTGTTTATAGATTTTTTTTGTGAGCTATTTAGTAATAATAACTACAACTGTCAAGAAGCTTCGGTGGTGAGTGAAAGCTTACGTTGTCAGTGACACCATGTGAAAATGGAACAATATACAAATGTCTTAGCCACCAGTTGGTGCATCAATAATCCTGACCCAGAGTCACTCGAGAAAAACAGGGACATGTTGTTTCCTGGCAACCAGCCTCTTCCTTTTTCAGCAGTGTTAAAGATGATAGCTTTAAAACTGCAGTGCTGACAGCAGTCTTCTTCTTCTTCTTTCGGCTGCTCCCATTAGGGGTCGCCACAGCGGATCATCCGTTTCCATACACCCATGTCCTCTACATCTGCCTCTTTCAAACCAACTACCTGCATGTCTTCCCTCACCTCATCCATAAACCTCCTCAGTGGCTTCCTCTTCTTCTTCCTGGCGGCTCCATCCTCATTCTCCCGCATTCTTCTACCGATATACCCCATGTACCTCCGGCTCCACCTCCTGTCTTTTAGTCATTGCCACTTTCTCTAAACCATACAACATCTCAGGTCTCATCACAGTCCTATAAACTTTCCATTTCACTTTTGCACAAATCCCTTGCACAAAACCCTTCTATTACAAATCACTCCTGCCATTCTTCTTCACCCACTCCACCCTGCCTGCACTCTTTTCTTCTCTTTTCTGAAACACTCCCCATTACTTTACACTGTTGACCCCAGGTACTTAAACTCATCCACCTTCACCACCTCTTCTCCGTGCACCCGCACCACTCCACTGCCCTCCCTCTAATTCACACAAATGTACTCTGTCTTACTCCTACTGACTTTCATTCCCCTTCTCTCCAGCATGTACCTCCACCTCTCCAGGCTCTTCTCAACCTGCTCCCTACTCTCACCACAAATAACAATATCATCCGCAAACATCATGGTCCATGGAGACTCCTGTCTGACCTGTCAGAGCCAATCCTTGATGCAATCCAACTTCTACCTTGAACCAGTCTGTCATTCCTACACTTCACTGCTGTCACACTGTCCCCATACATGTCCTGCACCACCCTCACATTTTTCTCTAACACACCCGACTTCCTTAAACAATACAACTCCTCTCTCCGCACCCTGTCGTGAGCTTTCTCTAAATCCACAAACACACAATTCAACTTCTGCCCTCTCGATACTTTTCCATCAACATTCTCAAAGCAAATAAGGCATCTGTTGTGCTCTTCCTCGGCATAAAATTATACTGTTGCTCACAGAAGTCAACTCTTCTCTCAGCCTGGCTTCCGCTACTCTTTCCCATAACTTCATGGTGTGACTGAACAACTTTATTCCCTGTAGTTTACTGCAGGTCTGCAAATCTCTCTTATTCTTAAAAAATGGTACCAGCACACTTTTTCTCCATTCTTCAGGCATCCTCTCACCTTCAACGATCTTGTTAAACAATTTAGTTTAAAACTCCACTGCCATCTCTCCTAAACAGCTTTATGCTTCTACTGGTATGTCATCTGGTCCTACTGACTTTCCACTCTTCATCCTCTTAAACGCTGCTCTCACTTCCTTCTTACTAATCATATCCACTTCCTGCTTCACCATCTCCACATCATCCAACCCTCTCTCTCTTATTTTCCTTGTTAATCAAATGATCAAAATTCTCCCTCCACCTTCTCAACACACTCTCCTCACTAGTCAACACATTTCCATCTCCATCCTATATTGCTCTAACTTGTAGCACATCCTTCCCAGCTCGGTCCCTCTGCCTGGCCAATCGGTACAAATCCATTTCTCCTCCCTTAGTGTCCAACTTCACATACAGCTCCTCATATATCTTTTTCCTGGATTTTGCTACATCCCTCTTCATCTGCTGAGGCTGCCAAAATCCTGTTTCGCCAACCGCTTTTCTGTACTTCCTCATTCCATTACCTCTATATATAATCCTTTCTATTTCCGGATGTCACACCAAGTACCTTCCTAGCTGTCTCCCTTATCACTTCTGCAGTAGATCCCCAATCATCCAGCACCTCTTCACCACCACCAAGCCCCTGTCTGGCCTCTTCCCTTAACCTTACACTACAGTCTTCCTCCTTTAGCTTCCAACATCTTATTCTTCTTTCAGTCCTCACTCTCCTCCTCTTCTTCTTCACCTCCAAAGCCATCCTACAGATCACCATCCGATGCTGTCTAACTACACTGTCCCCTGCCAACACCTTAAAGTCTACAAACTACTTCAGGTTGCATCTCCTAAATATAATATTTAGTCCACCTGTGTGCACCTTCCGCTAATCTTGTATTTCACCCTAATTGGAAGGCTGTTATAAGAGAAAGCTCTGCCCCCTGCTGTAGTCTTTATTATTTAAGCTACCAACAAGTAGCCTGCAATTTTTAATCTAAGTAGGTTAGGGGGATCATAATGGTTTAACATGAACTAGTTTTTCTGCATCCTGTAATGAAATTTTTTTAATTTTAGCAATATTTCTAACGTGAAAGAAGGCGATTCTGGTAATGTTATTTACATAAGCCTCAAAGAAAAGACTAGGGTCAATAATCACACCATGGTCTTTGACTGCTGTACACACTGAGACAGAAAGACCATCCAGAGATGCTACATAATCGGAACGTTTACTTCTAGCCGCATGTGGTCTTAGTAAAGTACTTTCATCTTATCCAAGTTTGATAAACATACATACATATATACATACACACATTAAAAACTGCCAAACCCACATTTACTATAGTGAGGAAATGGACAGATAAAGCCAAGTTGGAAGTGCAGGACTGCTTTATTTGAACAGTTTGGAATGTATTTGAAGGAGCAGCTGACAACATGGTTCATCTGACTCTGTTGCGTTTATCATAAGTTTCTGTGAAGACATATACATCCTGACTCAAAAAATTTTACAACTATGATCAATGGTTTACTAAGACAACCATGGAAGGATAAAGAGCAGCTTATAGGAGTGGCGCCAGAACACTATATAACAAAGCCAGGAACATAGTAACAGCCAACGACCCAGAATCAGTGTGGAGCTACATGAATTTCATTGCACCTCCCCCCTCACTTGGATTACATCCAACAATTGAAGCCCTAAACACAATCTAACATAGGTTTGAGGAGCCTATTAACCAGCCATCAATGCCTCTACACCCTCCTCCACCCTTCCCCCTTCCAGCTCTGAATTGTAAAGGTAACTGTTCAAAAGACAAAAGATAAGGAAGGCCCCCAGCAATGACCAGGTGCCTCCTACACCATTTTCAAGGCACCATCAATTCTCTCAGACAACACCCAACAATTGGCTGAAGATCTGAACACTTACTAATGCAGGTTTGAGAAGCCCAATTACCAGCCATCCTCCTCCCTCCCCCATGTGAAGATGTAAGGACTGTTCGAATAAGAAAAGATAATGACCAGGTGTCTTCCTTTTGCTGAAAGGCTGCTCAGGCCAGCTAGCACTATCTTTACAATGATTGAATGAATAAATGAATGAAACTACTTCTGTGTTAGTGCATTCGTGCTATCAAACCTGAAGGTCATCACAGGCTCACTGCTGGTTCCCTTTCAGTTTGCCTACAGATCAAATAGGTCTGTGGAATATGTTGTGAACATGGGACTGTACTCCATCCTGGAGCACTTCATTTCACCTAGGACATGTGCATGTATCCTTTTTGTGGACTTTAGCTCAGCCTTTAATATAATCATTCCAAATATCTTTCACTACATACTTCAACTCTTTGTGCTAAAATCCATCTGCAACTGGATCAAGAGCAGCAGGTAAAGCTGAAGATATCCAGCACTTGCACACTCAGCACAGGTGCTCCCAGGCCAACAATTCGCTTGACATCAGCTGTATTTTTAAGCTCACTGATTGCTTTTATTTTGTGTTGAGCAGTTTGTATGCATCTGCATTGATAATGATAATGATAGGACTATTATCATTGCAGGTTTCTTTATATATTGTATTTACAGTACAGTATTTTCAGTGTCTACGTGTTAGACACCTTTTTTTTAATTAAAAATGTTATACATATTTATGACTTCTGCATATTGAGGTAATACCAAAGCATTTCAAATGATATATTTTATAATTCTAGCAAAAAAAAAAAGTTAAACAAATTTATTTTTATGGGGAATAAAATAGATCAAATTTGTTAGTGCAGATATATATTTTAAAGAAGTGGGTCATCTGAAAACTATGTTAAAAGTATAATTTGACAAACAAACAGTATACACAAAATAAAGCTACACTACAAACAGTACAGTTCAGGTCAGATTGCCAAATAGCAATGCAGACAATCAAAATGAATATAAGTGTGTTATAGTGTATTTACTGTAGTTAGAAAGCTGAATTAAATAATTTATAGAGTCTGTTGGTTCACCTGGATATCTATGGCCATTTTTGACAGAAAGAACAAAAAGCATAGGCTTCTCAAGCTTAATGTAATTAAGATAATAGGTTGTAACCAGAGACCAAAACAGCAAATGTGATTAAAGAGATAAACACTTGTTTATGCAACAGTATTCATAAATACAAATTCACCACACATCTCCTGGCTAAATTCTATGGGTAGAATGTGATTAGCATTAGACTCTTGCATAATGATTAATCAGTTGTTTAATAACAGAAAATTGTCAAAAGCAGTGTATATCTTATCCACTGTGCAGCATTTGGTTAAGGTACAGTGAATCAGTCTAGTGTGAGCTTATTGTCAGCATTTTATAATATTACATATGGAGGACACCCAGGTTTTTTTGACTGCAACCCTGACAGACCAAATTTTTATTGAGATCACAGTCACATTCTAGCTGTTTGGGGAAGAATCACACATGGGTGTGGTAGTCAGGTGTCAGCTTATTTTTGCGTATTTTCATGTAATGTGTAATAAATAATATCCATCTAATAATTAAAAGTAACTTTCTAAGTAAAAAGTAAATGTAGTAAGTACATTTTAGATCTGACCTGTTAATGTTGTGTATTTCAGGTTTAATATAGTTTGCTTAATTTTTCTCTCTTTCCCTGTTCATCAGGGTGATGAGGAGGCCAGTCTGGAATTACCCATCAGCCCATTCATGGACCGCTCAGCCCCGCAGCTAGCCAAGTTGCAGGAGTCTTTTATCACACACATCGTTGGGCCGCTCTGCCGCTCCTATGACACAGCTGCCCTCATGCCTGGACGGTGGGTGGAGCCTCAGCCTAGTGAGGCTGAAGAAGGATCTGGTGTGGAGGAGACTGACGAAGAAGAAGACATAACTGAGGAAGATGCCTCCACCAACTCGGATCAGTCTCGTATGTTCATATCCATTTTGTACAAGTTTTTTTTTTTTCTTATCAAAACACAAGTATGCAACCTTTTTGTCCATTCTGATGGTATAGACAAGAGTTAAAAAGTGTTTATTTGAAATTGCTGAGATGGAAGAGTTGGTGTTACTGTAGAGACTTACATACACAACCTGTTTAGTGAGTAACACTCATTTGTTATCACAGTAATGTTAAAATCATATTTCACATTATATATGGGTCAGTTATATGTATGTTTCAGCTCCTCCTAGAGCTGTCAAATCCACAAGCCTTCAGAGGGCAAGCTGTGGTATCTGGCATTGAAATTGAGTTATTGGGAATTTGAAGCCCAAGTCAGCTCAGTTATGTTTCTCAAACCATTCCTGAATGTAACCACTGCCATTACAGAGCACCGTTACCATGAAGGATAGTAACTTAGTCTGCAACAACAGTTTGGTAGGTTGTACGTATCAAAATAACATCCACATAAATACTAGGACACAGGTTTTCCCACCAGTAGTGGGAAAACTTCTTCCTAGTGCATCCTAGTGCCATCTTATCCACATGTAAGAGACTTACCTAGCCAAAACATGATTGATATGACCAGGCCCCCTTCATCGTTGCTCTACTGTCCAGTTCTGATTCTTACGTTCTGAGCTTTGGGTGGTGAACAGGCCTAGGTTTGGGCTCTCTGAGCATTTTGCTGCTACGCAGCACGATACATAGCATGCTGTATTGCATTCTATTTTCTCACTCCATCTATCAGGGCCAGGTTTATCTTTTTCAGCAGTTTGTGCTCTAGGAGCTTTTTTTTATTGTATCAGATCAGATGGGCTAGCCTTCACTCCCATCCAGTGTATGCTTCAGGAGCCATGTATCCAGTGAGCTTCAGGAGCCCTTGACCCTGTCACTAGTTCAGTGGTTGTTTTGACTTGGATAAATTTTGGTAGGTTTTATCCCCTGCATTCTCAGATAAACCCCAGAAGACCTGCTGTTTTGGAGATGCTCTGGCCCAGTTATCTACGCTTCACAATTTGGCTCTTGTCACAGTCACTCAGATCCTTATGCCTTTTCCTTTTTTCCTGCTTTCAACACATTAACTTTGAGAACAAGATAATCAATGTTATTTACTTTACCTGCATGTTTTTTATTTCTAATTTTGTTATAGATCACTTTTAACAATTACAATGATTTAAAGTGAAAGCACTACTTTTTAATTTTTTGCCTTTTAGTTTTTTTACTACATGACATACAGTACTACTTAGAAATATTCTTTAAAAGTGAATTGGCATGCCTTTCATAAACTTTTGAAATGATTCTAATGTGCAAATGAAGTGTGCTATCATAATGTATCAAAGGAGGTTGAAATCGGAAAATACCAATATTATATCCTGAATTAAGTTTAAGGTTAATGCTTTTATTATTTGTTGTAGAGAAACTGATGCCTAAAATGCGACAAAAGGTCTTCTGTCAGATCACCCAGTTCCTATTGGAAAATCATGAAATGTGGAAGAAGGTCATAGCTGAGGAGATCCAACACCAAACAAAGACAAAC
This sequence comes from Silurus aristotelis, assembly GCF_946808225.1. Classification (NCBI taxonomy): domain Eukaryota; kingdom Metazoa; phylum Chordata; class Actinopteri; order Siluriformes; family Siluridae; genus Silurus; species Silurus aristotelis. The sequence goes on from NC_139597.1 coordinate 15,770,179, forward strand.
AAAGCCTCTGACCCAATCCTGGCCATTCATGAAGAGGAGGAGGAGACAATAAGCAAGGACAAGCCAACAGAGGATAAGGAGCAAAACACAGAAGGAGGGGAGATATGTTCAACAGAAGAGCAGCAATATGAGGCACCAATAGAAGATGAACAGACTGAATAAAGTGAGGACACAAAACCAGATTAAACAGTTAAGATATATCAGGAAACTGAAAATCGAGACACAAGCTGTAGAAAAATTGGGGAGACAGAAATGGTATGAGACCTTGGAGAATCCCGAGACAAGGAGCAAATTAGAGATTTTTCTAGTCTAGAATATTTTCACAAAGCCTTTATTTCGAAACAAGACTCCTGATTAATGGTTGCCAGCACATCACAAAGACACACAAAACACTGTAGATTCTTTAGGTGAAGAGGTTTCTCTATGAAACAGGGATGTATTCTGTCTTTGGATAAGGGGGTATTTACTAGTCCAATAAAATGGGATTTCTAAAATGAACATGAACAGGATTTTTGAAAGCGCCACAATTTGGTGGTGAACTCAGTTACAAAACAAGTTTCATGACTGGGCTTTCAATGATCTGCACTTTTTAATCTATTCATTTCAGCAAGTATTTTTAAGGGCGTTGGTATTAAAGTGATTCAGGAATCACATCCGTCATTCAATTTACTTTTATTTGTATAGCACTTTTGCAATGGACATTGTCCCAAAGCAGCTTTATAGAGGATGATCATGGTACAACATTTCCATCATGACACAACCAGTGCTTTCAAGCTCATAGCACACTCATAGCACACTCAAATACACCATAATTCATATGAAAGTAAGAAGGTTCATAGAATGCATCTAAGAGATATGTGTAACACTACTTATATTCTCTCTTTTTATTTTTTAAAGCTAAAAGCATCTCTCCTTTTATAAATTATTTTTGCCACTTGATTTCCTGAGGAGGTTTCATGCCTCCAGAGGTTCACCACCTGCCAGTAGAGTAGCACCCTGACTTTGCAGGTGCACTAGTGAATGTTCAAGTGTTTGTCCTTTTTAATATGACACGTTTCTTAAAAAAAAATTTCAGGTTACAGGTTTGGTTTCAATCGTTTTAGTTTGTGACCTGACATTCCTGTTTATCATTGGATCATTCCTGTTGATCCATTATTTAACATTTCCTCCTTTTGCAGTTTTATTCTGCCAATGCACATTTAAAAACAAAATCTGAATCTCCTGTTTTTATATGGCTTGTTAGAAAGAAATAACACAGACACTACATACAGCTCATACCTGTATGCTTTTATGATATTATTCTTTAAAGATGAAGTATGCAATGCAGTTATTTTGCTTATTAAAACCGAAGTAAATCAATCCCACATACTATAGTTTGGTCATCTAATGTATGCAAATCTGGTATTCGTGCCATTTCTTTTCCACGCGTTTTAAATTTAAGTTTGAAACTGCTGAATCTTAAATCTATTGGTAGTTTTATGCATCTTAAGTAGCAAGTACATACGTAGTTAGGTGAAAATAAAAGTACCCCCTCTTTGAATTCTATTGGTTTAACATACCAGAACATAAAAAAATCATCTGGTCTTTAGCAAGTATAAAAAGTAGGTGAATACAACCTCAGATGAACAACAACACATGATATATTAGACTGTGCCATTATTTACTTTACAAATATAAAGCCAAAATGATTAAGCCATGTGTTAAAAATTAAGTTCACCTTTAATGCTTCTGTAGGAATTAAGAGGATAAGTAGCAACAAAGTGCTGATAAATAAATGCCCTTGCTTAACAGATGATTAGCATGTGTGACCACCTCTACAAAAGCTGAAATTTTAGCAGTTTGCTGGTCTGGAGCATTTGGTTATCTCTGTGCTAAAGAAAAAAGACATCAGCAATGATCTCAGAGAAGCAATTGTTGCTGCCTATCACTGTGGGAAGGGTTATAAGGCCATTTTTAATAGTTCATCATTATACAGTAAGGAACTTTATTGACAAATAAAAAACATTGACGACTTCCCAGGAGATTCACCCCAAGATCAGTCCGTGCAATACTTGTATCTCAAAAAACCACATGATTTCTGGAACAATGCCCTTTGGGTGATGAGAGGTGATGGGTGGGTGCAGGACCCTGAGAGAGCTATGCATAAATAAATGCCAGCAAACATTAAAAACTAAAGCAAAGTTGTAAAGAAGAGTAACTAAAGATGAACTAAAATTCACCCTCTATGATTTGGGGGTGATAAAGTCAGACAAAATATGACACATTTATGGTTAATAAAGGTGGTTCTACAAGTTATTGAATCATAGGGAGTATTGTTTCTCCATTTTGGTTTATTTTTGTAAAAAATCATCTGAGCGTGTATGTACTTAGTTCTAAGACTTGCTAAGTATCAAATCATTTTTATTATGTCATGATACTGTATGTAAAACCATAGAACTTAAAGAGGCTCAATTTCACATGACTGTATATTCATATACAGATTATATACTGTGCATAGACATGCAAGGGTAAATGCACCCAAAAACCTGATTGTTTTTGTACTTTTGCTGGTATGACTCTTTTTCTGTTAAATGTTTAATATAGAAAGCAAACAGCTTTTCACCAGTTCCAAAAATCCAAAACAAATAAGCATGCTCTGCTTGGAGGCTAAAGAGTAAGCATTTTTTAAAGTCATGCACTCTTGCTAAACAAGGAAGGCCACTCATACTCCAGCTATCCAGTAGCTGCTATGTCCTAGAGGCACTGTAGTCATGCACAGAGGCATGTGAACTGCTAAACAGCTACCCCCCGTAGCTCAGAGGAGAATCCCACGTAGGCATGAGACATCGTGTAGTGACACATGAAAGAGAGCAGTTCACTCCAAACAGTGTGTGCTGCTTGTGTTGCCTTAGACACAGGGACAAAAGGAAAAGCAGATTGATTGCGACTGCAGTTCAGGGATAATGCAGAAAAATGCAGTCTGATGTTTTTTTATATACGCAATCAGCTTGCGCCTGATGCTACTGTACCATAATTTTGAAAGGGGTGCTAATTAAATTTGTAGAATTTCAAAGTGGAAATTGGGTGTTTGTCTTTTCACCTCAGTTTAGTTTAGAAATCCTCAATTTGATTTGCAGCATAATGTATGCTTTTTTAAAGCCAGCACATTAAGCAATACTGACACATACTGTAGATTGATGGTAGTTTTATGATTGCCATCCTATTATTATGAAGTTGGGCATAATATATATTTTTTCACAGTGCAGCTGTTTGTGCCAAATATTACTTTAATAAACAACTGCGTTGAAGCTTTTTATGGATAATAAGGTATGTGTATGTCAGTTTTTTTATTTATTTGTGTGAGTACATGTTTGTATGGAATCAAGCTGAGTTCATTTGGAATCAAATTATTTTTTTTAATAGTGCCTAAAAAGAAAACAATCTGAGGCCTTCCTGACTTACAAAAAGCATTTAGATAATACAAACCTGTGGCATTTCCAAGTATAGTTGAAGAGAAAAGACAAGAAAACAGAAGGAGGAGAGATAAGGCTGGCAGGGGAACACCAATATGAGAGAAAAGTTGTTTCTTAGAATACTCATAAATCAATTTTTTTTTTCTTTGGGACAACACTTTAGTTAACATTTGTCTTTTATGAACAATATTAACAAAATATTAAACAATTTACTTTACATGTAACACAAGAAGATGTTTTCAGTCAAGAGTAGGTCTTCATGCATCATAGAGGAAGTGCCCACACACACATAAATGTTTTCTGTCATTGTTTTTAACTAAAGTAACTAACTTACTGAATGTCTATTTTAACACTAGATTTACTAAACCTGCACAAATTTGCAATATGCAGCTTATTCTCAAGAAATGTTCCCATAAGGTACAATCAATAATAATCATATGGCTAGTGTCTGAATAGTATTTTTTCAAAACACGTTTTAGAGTAGATTCAAAAACATATACTTGTACTACCTTTAGTTAGAAATTAAACTAATACAGTAGGTTATGCCATGCTAATTAAATTTCAGTAAAGGGTTCTGACTTACTGAAAAGACTTCACAAAAGACCATATTGAAATATTTAAAATGCATTTTTGCTAAGCTACAAGTTTGTGTGAGTAAATATAAAAAGTGTGCATCCCATTCACAACTTCTAGACAAGAGCAGCCTTTAAGATCATCGAGGAAAACACTAACTGATTCAGAACAATTCAAAATACATTCAGAATTGTTCAACTACTTGAAAGTTACTTGAACAAAACTGTAATGCTACCAAAGTGATGCTACTACTTTAATTCAGAATTAGTAATATCTTGTCTTACAGTAATACAGTGAAATAATGAATCATACATTTTTTTTTTACAAAAATGAACAACAGTTGCACTGCAAACATTGCAGAAAGAATATTTAAATTCCTCAGTATAGTTTGAAGTATCTAAATATTTTTGCAGTACAGTGAGGCTTCCTCTTTTTGATATGCAATATGACCAAATGTGTGTTTACACCTGACCATCAAACCTATCTGATAAGCTTCTTCAAATTGAAAGCACACAATCGTACGATTGGATTGGACTTGAGAGTCCTGCATATAGCCCAGACCTTCCTAACCAAAAACTTGTAACACTAATCCATACAGCATCACCCCAACATCTAATAGAAAAAATTTCCAATAGAGTAGAGCTTATGATAACATGAAAGAAAGAATAAATCTTGAAGGTAACATTTAACATTTAAGTATGATGATGAGGTGTCCATAAACATTTGGCCATATAGTGTAGGTTCTTTTTTGCCACCATTAAAAAGCTTAGTTTGACTCAATAAAACATTTCTCTGTAAGTGTGACCTTATATGAAGACATTTCTTTCAGCAAATGAAGACCAAATCATTGTGTAAAGTTATATGCTGAAACAGCCATTATATGATGTAATCAAGCTACTTTTCACATCATTATTTGGGCAGAAATTTCACCCATCTTCTCATTTATGTTTCGGCATCTCATTCTTTAAAGCTAACTTTAACATATGCTACAAGGACTTTCTGGTCACAAGTAAACAAAGAACTATCATCTGGCATGTATTTTCATTTCACATTACATCATTACATGTAGTATTTCTCTCACCTACACATCTGCCCTGTTAAAATAAAAAGAATAAACATTTTTGTAATAAGATGGTGAGATTAAATATAAAAGCCTTTGCTGTCCCTTTATTACATTTAAAAGTTTGAGCTTTTTACCTAACCTTTAACATTGTTATAATGCAATTTTTTTATCAACATTCCCTCTATAAAATTTCATAAGCTTCCACACAGTAAGGCCTCCACAGTAATGTGACTTTGTTTGGAGACTTCCAACCTGTTGAGACCTCAACTACCCACTAGCAGTGTCTATGGGTCCAACAGACAGAGATCAAGGTCATTAATGTAATCTGCTTACAGCTAGGTCATTCCTTTTATTTACTTAAAAAAAAAACTGTTAATTAGCATTATTGTTCAGTTTTTATTATGTTTTGTGTCTTTAGTTTGTGACTTGAGAGCCCCGCTTGTCAGAATATAGCAGCACTGTAAATATTGTGCAACTTTATTATTCTTTTTTATTCTGGCAGTACACATTGAGGGGTAAAAAAAATGTTTTATATGGTTCCCTACTTTTAATAGCCATCAAGCTCTCACTATTTTATATGGGAATTTTTTTTTTCTTAGAAGGTAATTTATTAAAACTATTTGCATACTAGATACTAAAGTTTCTATATTTCCAGCTTGATTCAGTCTCATCTCTGTGTTTTGGTTTGATTATTTATTGATGAAGGGCGCAATATATGCTCCAAATGCTCATCAATGTCCCGGCTAATGTTTAAACCATTCCCGTCGATTTCCATACGATATACTTACGCAGTAGAGCATGTATTCAATAATGGCATTGGTGCAATTTATGTCCTTTGTGTAGTTAATCTGCTCAATTAAAAATAATGCAGAAGTGATCAAGATTTGTAAAGGTCCACATATTCTAATTCATGGATCATGCATGTGATTAGATAGAGAAGGTAGGCAGACATGGACAGAATTCTGTTGCTTGTTTGTTAGCAATATTGTTTTTCACTGTCCTGCACGTGCCTTTTTTGATAACTGTTTAAGGTTCATTTCAGTCAGAATATTGCAGCCTTTTGCTTGTCCTTCGATTTATTTACGTAGGATCTGTATTGCACAAACTCATTACTCATTTCTGTCTGGTAATTTAGATTTCCAGTGGTTACTGAAGATGCGTGAATTAATAAGTGAATGAAAAGTTTGGTTTCCTGTCAATTATACAATATACACTGTGTTTATCTTACAGTGAATCAGGATGGGTAAAAAGCATTGATATGCTGAATTTATCCTTTAAAGGCTTTGTCTGGTCACAACAGCTTGCTTTGGTAAGGAGGCGTGTTCAGATAAAATCATATGATGTTGACATGCAAAGCATTTATCTGATGCCTGATTTTCTTTCACCGTCATGTTTATTCTTCATGTTTGTTTTTTGTCTGTCTGTAACTGTTGTCAGCCTGTTATCTTAACCTATATGCATCTGAAGGTGGTGGTTATTGTGCACTCTTCTTTCACCAAGAGATACATAAGATTCACACTCTGTATATGATCAGTGAGACATGTTTGTTTTTTCTTATGTAATGGGTTCCTCACTGGCCAAATCAACTGTTTTCTTCTCACTAGTATGATGCACTTAAGACATGTAGCAATACCTATACAAAAGGGAGCTGTACACCAGTATTTGTGAAGTAAAATATTCAGTATATTGATGTCTATTGTTCTATTTTGTATAAAACACAATATTGTTAACGGAGGGCATGGAGAAAACAAAATAACAAATGTCTTTTGAATAAACATTATTTATTTTTAATGTTTTATAATTTACTCACTATCCTGTAGCTTCTCTATGGCCAGAAAATGCTGGAAGTGCCTCTTGGTAAAATGTATAATACATGAAATATATACTGACATTATTGAAATTTGTCACAATCTAAACATTGTTTATGTTGTGTGAATACAGTTTAATACTGTATTAAATGTTGTGATATTCAGTGTCAGTCTCTTTTCATCCTGCATTCTTTTTGCAAGTAAAAATTACATAATGTAGGGAAATGCATGTAATATTTCAAAGAATATAGATCTTAGAAACCTGAATCAACACAAACTAAGCAGAGGTACAGTATTGCCCTCACATGATTATCACCATTATCAGGTTATATTTATCTCATTACTGTTTTGTTGTTAGCTATGACAAGGCCTGTGACCCTGCAGAGCTTACAAGTGTTTTACAATTTACTTCAAAACTTTTGTGTTGTTAGTAATGCTGTATATTAGCCACTGCTGTGCTCTTGCAAACTTCTGCTGGTCATCTTTGCCACTTTGCTCTTCTCACTTCGGAATACACTTATGGAGGCAATAAAGAAGGAACTCAGCCTCACAAAGACCGAGTTCTCCACCAAGGTTAACAGATATGAAATATAACAAAGTACAATAGAATCAGTAAGAGGACAAGAAATAAAGAGAGGAATGTGCTGTCAAGACGAAGGAATAAGTTTTAAACCGAAGGAATTTACAGGTTCTTGAAACAAGGAATTACATAGTCACTATATTCATGCTTTGTCTTTTACTATTAGCAGATCAATTTTAAATTAGATTCAGGTTAGATTAAATTCAACTTTGTTATTGTACAGAGTACAAGTACAGAGCCAATGTAATGCAGTAAGAACTCAACCAGAAGTGCAAATTGAATTTTATATTTAAAAAAAAATCTAATATATGAACAAAAATACATATTTATATACAATAAACATACAGTATTTATACAATAAACAAATAGGAGTGCAAAGTATGAAGTATGGGTGCTGAGAAAAGCTCAGTGCTCTTAAAAAAAAAAAAAAGAATATAGTACACGGTGTAAAATATATATTATAGTACCAGGTGCAAATGTGAAGTAAAACACAAAAGGGCTTTATTCGAAATGATGTATTTGTATATATGATGAGCAGTAAATATAACAGTGCAAAAAGGCAACATGAGGTAGAGTGTTGAAATTTGTGCAACTGTAAAAGGGATCGTAGGAAACGATGTAAGTGTACATTATAAAGACTTTTGAATGTACAGTGCAGTCTTTAAGTGTTAAGTTTACTGAGATAAATGTAGAGACTTTCATTTAGTTCAGTAGGCTGACAGCTGAGGGAAACTGTTCCTGTGTCTGCTGGTGCGACGGTGAAGGCTCCTAAATCGTCTCCCAGATGGGAGTAAACAATTAGAGTAAATGGATGGAGTGAGAGGTGGCTGATAATGTTTCTCCCCCTTCATAGGCAGCGTTTGTGGTATATGTCTTTGGTCAAGAGTATCTACACCAGTGATGTGTTGGGCAGTTTTCAAAACACATTGGAGGGAATTTTGGTCTGAGACAGTGCAATTGCTGTACCACACTGGGATGCAGTTGGTTAAGAATTGGATTGGATTGGATTTAATAGAAAAAAAATGGTCCGTAATATTATATATATATATATATATATATATATATATATATATATATATATATATATATATATATATATAATACTGTATATATATATATATATATATATATATATATATATATATATATATATATATATAATACTGTATATATATATATATATATATATATATATATATATATATATATATATATATATATATATATATAATGTAATAATATAATATTCTATTCTATATTGACAAAATTCATGTTATATATGTCTAGCAAAGTACAGCACACTTTCAGTTCAATACTGAGAGGAAGAACTTGTGATTTCACCAGTTTATGTTGCATTGTCTTGATAATACATAAAATGACAGAAAGGGGTTAAGATAATATGGATTTAACAATAAAACAGCAACCATGTTACAAGTCTGTATGTTTGACACTATATTTGAGGTTATCCCTATAACTGACTTATATTTGAGCAAGTGCTCTGAACTCTAAAGTATAAATAAAGTAGAATCCAGAAAGATGATTGGGCAAGCAAGTACACAGAAGCGCATACTTAAAATCTAATAAGAAAAGAAAAAGTTATAATCTCTAACAGTTGGAAGTATTTCTGAGGGTCATCTAGCTGAAAGACACAAAACATGTAAAGACATTTTAATAACATATCTTAACTAAAAACACAAGAAATACAGATGGCAGAATAAGGCCTGGATAACTACATCAAATAACTGCATCATCTGACAAGTTTTATTACTTTCTATATCTGAGAAAATGAAAAAAAGATTATTGTGATATTTGTGTCTGAAAGCCAAGTCAAGTCAAGTTTATTTCTATAGCGCTTTTCTCAATTGGCATTGTCTCAAAGCAGCTTTACAGAATTTAAGAGTTAAGGTGAACAATGTGTATTTATCCCTGATGAGCAGTCATGGCGACTGTGGCAAGGACAAACTTCCTTAGATGTTATAAGGAAGAAACTTTGAGAGGAACCAGACTCAAAAAGGGGAACCCATCCTCATTTGGGTGATATCAAGAGTATGATTACTAATACAATGTAAGATTGTGAGTAATGTCCCTTTCTACAGTCTTATACAGTTAAAAGCCTAAAGAAAATCCAACCATAAGGCTAAATCACTACATAGCTATCATAATTTAGTTTGAATAAATGCAAGTTTGACATCAGTAATATATCTGTTAATTTCAATGGGCTTGCTGTCATGTAATAATAGCGAAGGCAGATGCAAATGCTGATTTTTAATTTAGCTTAAATAAAGACAAAGAAAGAAATGACCTAATGACTATCCAGATGAACAAGACTGACATAATCAAGAACATGAGTAACCAGTGAATAAAGACAAATGCAAGAGAATAAGTGAGGTGCGAGGTGAGACAAGAGCTTATTATCATAAAACATGACACATTTGCAAAAACAGTCGTGTGACAAGATTTAGTGAGGTGCAGTGGCTGATGGATTGTGTAACGAGCAGTGTTTGGGGGTAACGCGTTACAAGTAACGTGCGTTACGTAATAATATTACTTTTCTGGAGTAACTGGTAAAGTAGCGCGTTACTTTATAAATTTACACATTAACATCTGAGTTACTTATTTAAAAAAGTAATGCGAGTTATTTTTTAGTTAAATTATTTTGCATCAAAAAATAAATACTGAATTAAAATGAACGTAGTCACGTAGAATCGCGCACTCATATGTGCGAGCCGCGGGAACAGAAGCTGGTCAAAAGCGGAGATGGCAAACCAGAGCATTACATTACTGTGATGGAAGTTTTCTTATTATTTTTAAATACTCAAGGAAAAGGAGAAAGGAATAATGGTTAAGTGTAGATTATGCGTTGGTGAAAAGCTCTTGTCAACTCCAAAAAATACCACTTAAAAAATAAAAAAAAAAAACATCTGTATGCGAAGCACAGCACTACAGATGTGTGTGTGTGTGTGTGTGTGTGTGTGTGTGTGTGTGTGTGTGTGTGTGTGTGTGTGTATAATGTTGAATATATGCAACATTATGCAATGTTGCATGTATGGAAATGGAGACAGAAATATAGAACACTTTTTCAGATTTTTCACCACTGCAGCTCTGTTGACTGCTCAGAATAAAAGTTTTCCGTGTTAGACACATGTATGATGCCATCACAGCGGAGAAAGAGAGCAAATTCACAGCTCATTTGCTCTTTGTGGGAAGATAAAATGCCGCAGTCACTGATAATAGCCCGAACTTTGTAAAAAGCGTTCAGAATGTTTCAAGCTGATGATGAAGCAGAGAATGATGTAGACGAGGACGAGGTCATATTTACGGAATTGCACGATGTTTTACGAGATGACAGCGAAAGGTATGTTCTCCCTTCACATAACCGGTGTGCAGCCCACACCTTTAACCTTATATACACGAACGATAGTTACATTCCTGACGGCGAGGCAGATTGCAAAGCAGTGTACAGAAGTGCGACTGGAAAGTGTTCAGCCTTGTGGTCAAAATTTAGTCGATCATCTTATTGTTCTCTAAGAAGTTATTAAGCATTTTAAATGTTTAAGAAATGTCTTTTGCCCTTATATAACTTATTTCTTAATGGCAATTATCTATATTACACTTGTTACACCTGTAAGGCGTGAAAGAGATACAAGTAATGCAAAAGTAATGCAAAAGTAATATAACGCATTCATTTCCATAAAAAGTAACTAAGTAACGTAATTAGTTTTGGGGAGTAACTCAATATTGTAATGCATTACTTTAAAAGTAACGTTGCCCAACACTGGTAACGAGGGCCTACTTTTTTTTTATAAATGTTGCTTTACAAGACTTCATCTTGATTTCTGTTCACACTGAAGACAGTCACAAAAAGAGAAGTGTCCTAACTCTTCATTAAACTTCACTTCATAAAATGTGCACCATCAGACTGTCACACATCATCCACCTTTATACAATAATTTTTTTTATTAAGGACTGAACACACACACACACACACACACACACTCTCTCTCTCTCTCTCTCTCTCTCTCTCTCTCTCTCTCTCTCTCTCTCTCTCTCTCCCTCTCTCTCTCTCTCTCTCTCACTCACTCTCACTCCAAACCACTGAAATTGTTTCAGCAATTCATTAGCATTAGCAATGCATTAGCAATTCATAAGACTAATACTATGCACTGTCATGACTGTGGATAACTAGCCAGTAGATGCTAGCAGTGATGTAAAAGAACAACATTAGAATCAAATTAATTTAAACTAAATCAGCCAGTTAGAGGTACTAAGTTAAATGTAACATGCCACAATCATACTTGTATATTTAATCATTCCTTAGTTTAGTTGATGTTTGCTAGCCTTTTTCATGTAGCTTTCAATTCAATTCAATTCATTTTTTTTTGTATAGCGCTTTTAACAATGAACATTGTCTTAAAGCAGCTTTACACAGATAATGTGGTGATTAAAAGTAAATATGTTGTTTATAAGTAAGTTTGTCCCTGATGAGCGACTGTGGCAAGGCGACTGTGGCAAGAAATAAAACTCCCTGAGATGGCATAAGGAAGAAACCTTGAGAGGAACCAGACTCAAGAGGGAACCCATCCTCATCTGGGTTGCACCGAATGTCTATTTATAGCAGATATACGATGTTGCGGGGTACAGTGAAGATTATCAGAAGTGAAAATAAGTCCTGAGTCAGTGTAGCAGACAGTTCACCCTGTTAGAGCAAGAAAGAAAAGAACCTTCCTTACAGATAATAACTGATTTTTTCATCCACATGCAGACACAGCAGAGCAATTTTTTTCTCCCTCTAAAATATCATAATTGCAGGGTCTTAAAAGACTCCAGCAGCTTTCAGCTGGCAAAATCAACAGGGTGAAAGTTCTGGTTAAGTTCTGCTCCTAAATCATCGACGTTGAGCTCCAGATGCAGTTTGCTGGACTCAGCAAAAGCTAAGGCTAGGCCTTTATAAGACAGGATATGATTTTCTTTTAAAGGAATGATCACACAGTTTGACCCATCATTCAGCAAAAGCTTCTGATTCCTTGAAATAGTAAGAGAATATCTATTAATAGAGAGTAACCTATAGTCAAAGATCAACAAAAGAGTAATTTGCTTATAAAATACAGGTAGTATCCACAGAATCCCAGAAGCAAATTTTGGATCCACAGGTTACTTTCAGATTAAAACTGCTTTCACAATCAAGAGCATTGTTGATAATAATAATGATATAGTGTTCTGGCATAGTTCTGGATTTCGATGTAGTCAATGCACATGTTTACTCAAGGTTTCTTTCTTATGCTATTTTTATTTTTTTTCTTGCCACAGTCACCACCGGCTTGCTTATCAAGGACAAACACTTATAAAGAACATCTTATTCATTTTTATCACCACATTACCTGTGTGAAACTGCTTTGAGACAATGTTAATTGTTAAAAGCGCTATTCAAATAAAAATGAATTGACTTGGATTGAATACTTACCTATTCTTCTTATGGCAAATACTGTAGATGAACTATAATGGCTATGTGATTATCGGATTATTGCTGACCACATTTTTAGTTTATGGCAGCAGACACCCTCAAAGGCAGCGAGGCATTTTGCCTAAAGCCTTAGTGTAATGTTTTAGAGTCTTATGTGCTATTCAACCCCCTTGACCAATCCCAAATTCCATTCATTCAAATTAAAAATCTTCAACCAGTCTGTAAGTTACCCTCACCCCCAGCAAGTGAGTAACACTTTTAAAGTGTTACAGCTGATGCTCAGTGTGTCTCCTTAATTCTGCCTCCACTCCAAGTCCTATACACCCAAGCCACCTTATTTTTTACCAAATAAGAATAAAAGTTCAGAAATGAATGGGGCTTTAAATGAAATGTATTATCCTCACAAGAGGTTATGACAGGGTTGTGAGGAAGAAACTTTCCCTTAGCCTTTTGATTATAATAGAAATGTTCCCATATCTCCACCTGATTTTATATTGGTTAATCAGTATTTTTAATTAGGATGTCAGGAGTTTTTGATTACGTTGCTGGCTTCTTGCTACATGGAGAGTAGTTTGCCGTTTGATGTTGGTAATTTTACTAGCATTTATTTATTTCATGTGTTTTTTGTGAAAACTCATGTTACTCAACTTAAGAAGCAGTGCTTCTTTACAATATCTATCCATGAAGATATTCATGAAGATATTAATTAGAAATATTGCTAAGCTAAGAAGAATTTTGTCTATAACTGATGCAGAGAAGCTCGTCCATGTGTTCATGACCTCCAGACTAGACAATTGTGATGCATTACTAGGTGGTTGTCCTGCATCATTAATAAACAAGCTACAGTTAGTGCAAAATGCAGCAGACAGAGTTCTCACAAGGTCGGGAAATTATGACCATATAACCCCAATCTTATCATCCCTACACTGGCTACCTGTTAAGTTTCGAATCGACTACAAACTACTGCTTATACCTTAAATTTATACATAATATGTTTGCCAATCATTTTATGTGAAGAGTCTGTGCTTTTGTCTGTTGCCTAGAAGTCCAGCATGTCAGGTCAAATCACTGTTGAAGACTGATTTGGGAACTATTTATTCAAGCTGCTAGCTGAGTACCTGTGAGGCAGGTGTTTCTCAAACTATTTAATTTTATAAAATGTTATTTTATTTGTGTAGCACTTTTAACAATGAACATTGTTTTCCCTACATGGTTCAGGTGGAGCCATCCTTAGAAGCAGTGAGTGGTGTCTAGTAGATAGGCACAGCAAAAAAATAGAAGCTCAACAGAGAATCTTCCAGATCTGCTTCTTTAATTTAAAAACATATTTACAGAATGCTTGTCCTGAACAAGTCTGTCTCCAGGTTACTTATGTAACCATGGTTCACAGAGGAAATGAGACGCTGCGTTAGGAACACTTTGGGAGCGCTTCCGTGTTGTCCACACTCTGAATCACATGTGTGATCAGTCCAATGAAAAGCATGGCATCACTGGCAGGCAGGCAGTGTGGCATGGGGACCCAGCATCTCGTTCCCTCTGGGGACCATGGTCACATACGTAACCTGGAGACAATCCCCTTCAGGAACTCGAGCTGCATTAACAATGCTTTTGGAACAAGAGTCCAATAACGCCAGACTGACGAATCCCTCCCTATAGTGGCCAGTAGTGGCACTAAGGTCAAGGTTATAAAACCTGACAAAGGTCAGCGGGGTAGACCAGCCCACAGCGTTGCAGATGTCTTGCAGATGGCCTCCGACAGGGCCTCCAAGACAATAGCCAAGTCCCACGCAGGCACTCTAGATACCTGTACCTGGACAGTGCGATGTCTCTTGAGTTGCAAACAGGTCCACCTGTGCTCTGTAAAATCTCTCCCAGATTTGCTCCACCACATCTAAGTGGAGTCGCCATTCCCCAGGGCTAGGCCCTTGTTTTAGAAGGGCATCTGCTCATTTGAGTAGCTGGCAGATTCACCAGCTGCCATTCATGCCCAGCCAAAAGAAGCAGATTATAATAAGTTGCCTAAAATAAAATTATTTGATGGCTCTTTGGGATCAATAACTGGGTTTCTTCTTTTGTTTAAGTGCAAATGTTCAAATGTGCCTTACTTTTTGATCCTTATACCTTAAATTTATACATAATATGTTTGCCAATCATTTTATGTGAAGAGTCTGTGCTTTTGTCTGTTGCCTAGAAGTCCAGCATGTCAGGTCAAATCACTGTTGAAGACTGATTTGGGAACTATTTATCCAAGCTGCTAGCTGAGTACCTGTGAGGCAGGTGTTTCTCAAACTATTTAATTTTATAAAATTTTATTTTATTTGTGTAGCACTTTTAATAATGAACATTGTTTTCCCTACATGGTTCAGGTGGAGCCATCCTTAGTGAGCGCTTCCGTGTTGTCCACACTCTGAATCACGTGTGATCAGTCCAATGAAAAGCATGGCTTCACCGGCAGGCAGGCAGTGTGGCATGGGGACCCAGCATCTCGTTCCCTCTGGGGACCATGGTCACATACGTAACCTGGAGACAATCCCCTTCAGGAACTCGAGCTGCCTTAACAATGCTTTTGGAACAAGAGTCCAATAACGCCAGACTGACGAATCCCTCCCTATAGTGGCCAGTAGTGGCACTAAGGTCAAGGTTATAAAACCTGACAAAGGTCAGCGGGATAGACCAGCCCACAGCGTTGCAGATGTCTTGCAGATG
This sequence comes from Silurus aristotelis, assembly GCF_946808225.1. Lineage (NCBI taxonomy): Eukaryota > Metazoa > Chordata > Actinopteri > Siluriformes > Siluridae > Silurus > Silurus aristotelis. Next base: position 15,785,822 of record NC_139597.1, read on the forward strand.
GCCTCCGACAGGGCCTCCAAGACAATAGCCAAGTCCCACGCAGGCACTCTAGATACCTGTACCTGGACAGTGCTATGTCTCTTGAGTTGCAAACAGGTCCACCTGTGCTCTGTAAAATCTCTCCCAGATTTGCTCCACCACATCTGGGTGGAGTCGCCATTCCCCAGGGCTAGGCCCTTGTTTTAAAAGGGCATCTGCTCATTTGAGTGGCCTGGGATATACGCTGATCCAAAGAAGAGCAGCTTCCCCTGGGCCCACACAAGTATCGGAAATGCCAGCTTGTACAGGAGGTGAGATAGCAGACAGGGTGGTTGATGATGGGAACCCCAGAAGTGTGATTGAAATACATGATGGCCTCTGAGGTCTGGAAGGAAATGCTTCAGAGTTTAAAGCACTGCCAGCATCTCTAGGCAATTGATATGGGGCCTTCCCCAGAGACCTTGGGCGGATGACCATTCATGACCGCCCCCCACCCTGTGAGGGACGCACCTGTCATAAGCATTATGCGACCCAGCACAGGGCCCTGAGACAGGAACCCGGGATCTCTCAACACATCAAAGGCACATAAGGTTTGGAACATGACCTTGATCGTACAGAGTGGATTGCTCCTCCGAGAGACCCCTCGGGCCCTAAACCGCGACTGGAGGGGTTTCATGTGCAGGAGGCCAAGTGGAACCACATTGGATGCTGCTGCCATTAGACCCAGTAATCTTTGAAACTGCTTCACAGTGAGTGACTGGTCTTCTCTCACTCTCTTGAAGGCCTTGAAGATGGATTCGACATAAGCAGAGGACAACCGCGCCAACCCCTACTACACCTAAATAGGTGAATCTCTGTAATAAAGAAAGCACACTCTTAGGGGCAGGGCTGCATCCATACTCTTTGTGAAGGTGCAGGGTGAGAGGGCAAGACCAAATGGAAGGACCCAGTATTGAGTATACGAAAGCAAACCTCAGGAACTTCCTGTGAGATGGAAGGATGTATCTGGGGGGATGCCCCCTAGATATTGTTTAGGCATTTTGTACCAGGATGATTGTCTGTGGTAATTAGGTCATCCAAACAAGTATATGAATGAGAGAGTGTATGTCTGTGTGTGCGTGTGTGTGTTTGTGTGTGTGTGTGTGTGTGTGTGTGTGTGTGTGTGTGTGTGTGTGTGTGTGAGAGGGGGTGTGGGGGGGGGGGGGGTTCTAGAGAAAAGTCACCTGAGCAGTGGCTTTTCAGCAGAATTGAGAAAGCCAAAGTCACGCCTAATTGTACGGCAGTCATGAGTCACAGAAAAAAAAAATTGTCTGTCAGTAAACAGTAAAATGCCTGTAGCAAGAATGCATGCCCTAGTGAGACCAAAAAAGTTCAGCTGCCTGGGGAGATAAAAAAAAGAAAAGGGACAGAATGATTCCACTGCAAAAAAAAAACCAGTGACCGCAGCATGTGCTATGGTGGGAAGACCATATGACAACTGTGAAAAACACCTTCAACAAAGCAAATAAAATCACTTTTAGGATAGAGAATGTCTAAAAATAAGACATACGAATGTCTAGGTTTGGAAAAGTCTACAATGTACTAAAACTTACTAGCTTGTAAATACCAAAAGAAAAATTTATTATATATACCTTGCAGTAACACTATGTTCACAAACTGCACATAGAGTCCACTTTAATAAAACTACCTTTTGTACCTGCTTATTCATGCAGTTATCTATTCAGGTGGCAGCAGCTCAATCCACACAATTCTAGGAATATAGGGACAGAAGAGAAAAAGATGAGAAAGGAGAATTACTAGGCTGTTTTGAGCTGACAAGAAGTCTATAATAATTAAAATAAAAACAAATGAAAAATTATCAGATACAGTTTTTCAAACATGAGTTCACCCCTCACTTTTCAACAAACATTTTATTATATGTATTTAAGGGACAATACTATAGAAATAAAACTTGAGTTTATTTTAGAGTAGTCAATGTGCAGCTTGTATGGAAAAACAGATTTACTATCCTCTAAAAATAAATCAACATAGAGCCATTATTGTCTAAATAACTGGCAACAAACGTGAGTACACCCCAAGAGAATATTTCAAGGCTGTGTCCGAAGTTTCAATATTTTGTGTGTGCACCGTTGTTATCTAGCACTGCCTTTATCCTCCTGGCATGGAATAAAACCAGAGCTGCACAGGTTGTTGCTTTCCACTCCTCCATAATGACATCATGGAGCTGCTGGATGTTAGACACAAGACGATACTCCACCTTTTGCTTGAGGATGCCCCACAGGTGCTCAATAGGGTTCATGTCTAAAGACATACTTGGCCACTCCATTACCTTCACCTTCAGTTTCCTCAGCAAGGCAGCTGTCATGTTGGTGATGTGTTTGGGGTTGCTATTATGTTGGAAAACTGCCTTTCGGCCCAGTCTCTGAAGGGAGGGCATCATGTTCTGCTTAGAATGTCACAGTACATGTTGAAATCCATGTTTCCCTCAATGAACTGCAGCTCCCAAGTACCAGCAGCACTCATGTAGCCTCAAAACATGATGCTACCACCACCATGCTTGACTGTAGGCAGATTACAATTTCCTTGGTACTCCTCAGCAGGTCATTGCCACACATGCTGGACACCGAATCTAAACCAAACAAGCTTATCTTAGTCTAATCAGATCACAGAACATGGTTCCAGTAATTTATGCTCTTGGACAGGATGTATAGAGCAAACTGTTTGTGTGCTTTCTTGTGGCAGTGTGTGGCATGTGGCCTAAGCACCGACAAGTGGACCTTCCACTTCTGCCGCCTCTAAAGCAATGCTGGCAGCACTCATGCATCTGTATTGTTTTTAAGCCAGCTTCTGCACATGATGCACAGCATGAGGACTTAACTTCCTAGATCGACCCTTAAGAGGCCTGTTTTGAGTGGAACCCGTCTTGGAAAACCTCTGTATGACCCTGGCCACTGTACTGTAACTCTTATAGCCCCGGCCATCTTTGTGGAGAGCAACAATTCTAATTCTCAAGTCCTCAGAGATCTTTGCTATGAGGTTTCATGTTGAACATCCCGTTGTCAGAATGTGAGAATTGTACTTAAAGCACCTTCTGTGATATTAACTGCTCTATTACAAGATACACAAATTTGTGGTACTGTCAAGCAGACAAAACATGATGAATACAACAATTGGCTTTGGATAGTTACTTGACATACAGCTGTTATCACTTATGGTGTACTCACATTTGTTGCCAGCTATTTTGATAATATGTTGTGTTTTGTTTTTTTTGAGGACAGTAAATCTATACTGCTATACAAGCTTGACATATAGTATATCCAAGTTTCATTTCTATAGTATTGTCCCTTAAGAAAATATACTAAAATGGTTGTTGAAATGTGAGGGGTGTACTCACTTTTGTGAGATACTGTATTTGCTTTTAAGCAGGGCATCCAGAGCAATTTTACAATTAGTTTGTTTATACAACTGAACAACTTTATACAATAGTGTTCTTGCTCAAGGGCCCAACAGTGGCAGCTTTGCAGCATGGGACTTATGACCTTCAGAGCAGAATCCAGCTTCTTAAGCTCTAAGCTGCCACCTCCCTAGCATCTACAACCAACATTTTTCCATGACCTCTCTTATCAACAAGGCATTTCCACCCACATAAATATCACTTACTGAATATAATTTGCATGAGTATGTGTAAAGTCTAGAGAATTGTGTGTGAACAAACTCAAACTAGACCATCCTGTACCATCTTTTATATCACTAAGACTTTGTTAATTTTGATGTTTGCTGTGAACTAAAGCTACTGTCCTGTATCTAACATTTTTAGATTTGTATATCTTTGTTATAATAATTACATAAAAATTACTGTTATCTTTACATAAAACTTTTTGTTTTATGTTTTAATCTTCTTCTTCTTCTTTCGACTGCTCCCATTAGGGTTGCGCCAAAGCGGATCATCCGTCTCCATACCACCCTGTCCTCTACATCTGCCTCTTTCACACCAACTACCTGCATATCTTCCCTCACCACATCCATGAACCTCCTCCTTGGCCTTCCTCTTTTCCTCCTACCTGGTGGCTCCATCCTTAGCATTCTCCTACCAATATAACTCATGTCCTTCCTCTGCACATGTCCAAACCATCTCAATCTCGCCTCCCTCACCTTGTCACCAAAAGTCCTACATGGGCTGTCCCTCTAATAAACTCTTTTCTAATCTTGTCCATTCTCATCACTCCCAACGAAAACCTTAACAACTTCAGCTCTGCTACATCCAGCTCCACCTCCTGTCTTTTACTCAATGCCACTGTCTCACAATCCATACAACATCGCGGGTCTCACCACAGTCCTATAAACTTTCCCTTTCATTCTTGCAGATACCCTTCTATCACAAATTAGTCCTGTCACTCTTCTTCACCCACTCCACCCTGCCTGCACTCTTTTCTTTACTTCTCTAACACATCTTCATTACTTTGCACTGTTGACCCCAAGTACCTGAAATCTTCCACCTTCTCCACCTCTTCTCCCTGCAACCGCACCACTCCACTGTCCTCCCTCTCATTTACGCACATGTACTCTGTCTTACTCCTACTGACTTTCATTCCCCTTCTCTCCAGCGCATACCTCCACCTCTCCAGGCTATTCTCAACCTGCTCACTTCTCTCTCCACAAATCACAAATATCATCCGCAAACATTATAATCCAGGGAGACTCCTGTCTGACCTCGTCCGTCAACCTGTCTATCACCACTGCAAACAGGAAAGGGCTCAGGGCCGATCCTTGATGCAGTCCAACCTTCACCTTAAACCAGTCTGTCGTTCCTACTGCACCCTTCACTGCTGTCACACTGTCCTCATACATGTCCTGCACCACCCTCAGATACTTCTCTGACACACCTGACTTCCTCATACAATACAACAACTCCTCTTTTGGCACTCTGTCGTACGCTTTCTTTAAATCCACAAATACACAATGCAATTCCTTTTGACCTTCTCTATACTTCTCCATCAACATTCTCAAAGCAAATAGGGCTGTGGTGCTCTTCTTTGGATGAAACCATACTGTTGCTCAGTGATGAGTGTGCACCTTCCCCCAGTCTTATAGGTCACCCTATGATCATCCTTCTTCTTAAAATACGTATTTACCACTGCCATTTCCATCCTTTTAGCAAAATCTACCACCATCTGCCCTTCTACATTCCTCTCTTTAAAACCATACCTACCCATCACCTCCTCATCACCTTTGTTCCCTTTGCCTACATGCCAATTAAAGTCTGCCCCAATCACCAATCTTTTATTCCTAAGTACACTATCTTCCACTTCATCTAATTGACTCCAGAATTTTTCCTTCTCCTCCACCTCACAGCCGACTTGTGGAGCATAGGCACTGATGACATTTATCATCAGCCCTTCAACTTCCAGCTTCACGTTCATCACCCTATCGGAAACTCTCTTCACCTCCACTACACCCTTACTGTATTCTTCCTTCAGAATCACCCCTACACCATTTCTCTTTCCATCCACACCATGATAGAACAGTTTAAACCCACCTCCAATGTTCCTGGCCTTACTCCCTTTCCACTTGGTCTCCTGAACACACAATATATCTACCTTTCTCCTCTCCATCATTTCAGCTATCTCTCTCCCTTTACCAGTCATAGTACCAACATTTAAAGTACCAACCCGAACCTCCACTCTCCTACACTTCTCCTTTTCCTGCCATCTCTGTAGACATCTTCCTCCTCTCCTTCTCCTCCTTTGGCCAACAGTAGTCCAATTTCCACCGGTACTAATTTCGAATGATACCTGTGGCGGTCGTTGGTAACCCGGGCCTGGATGCCCTTCCTAACGCAACCCTTCCCATTTATCCGGGCTTGGGACTGGCACTAAGAGTGCACTGGCTTGTGCCTTCCTAAAATAAAATAATTTTCTAAAATAAATAAGATATATTCATATAATTTAATTTTTAAAAAGTGAGTAAATTTTGCAGGTGGGCGGCATCACTAAAGCTTGTTGGTTTTAACAGTGCTTCCTAATTCATCTCAGACTATTTGTTGGTAACTTTAATAATGAAGAGTACAGCAGGGAGCAGAGCTTTCACAGTTGCAAAGCCCCACAGTTATGGAACAGCCTTCTAAATTGTGTTTGGGACCCAGACACAGTCTCAGAATCTAAACATATTAAGGTGATAGTCTATTTAATTCAATTAATTTATTTTCATTTGTATAGCAATTTTAACAATTGTCTCCAAGCAGCTTTACACCGATAATGTGGTGATAAAAAAAAAAAAATTATATAAGTGTAAGTTTGTCCCTGATGAGCGACCCGGTGGCGACTGTGGCAAATAAAAACTACCAGAGATGGCATAAGGAAGAACCCTTGAGTGGAACCAGACTCAAGAGGGAACCCATCCTCATCTGCGTTGCACTGAATGTCTATTTATTACAAATAAACAATGTTGAGGTGTGCAGTAATAATGATCAGATGCAAACTGTAGTCCTGAGACAGTGTAGCACACTGTGGACATTAACTATAGTCCAAATCCAAATCCTCAGGGTTCCTGTTCTTACTCCATGTGGTTAAGCCATTAGACTTTGGATCCAACAGCTGTGGGTTCGAGTACCGGCCATACCAGGGGCCCACCGCTGGGTGTTAAGTTGTGGAAATGGGGATAAAGTACTCCACTATGAACGGCCCCAGCTGTGAATGGAGGAGGGCAGGCATTGGGCTAGCAACCTAACCTGTGACAAAACTGCTACAAAAATGGCAAGTAAGCAATCATTTTTCTTACTTGCACAGTGTTCTTACCCTAATGTAACAATATGGAGACATAGAATGTTTTTCTCTCTCTCTCTCTCTCTCTCTCTCTTTTGCCCCTGGTCAAGTTTTACATGCTCCTGAGGTATCAGTGATCCTTTTCCTTTCTTCTTTCCAATTCATTTGGACCTGCCTTAACCATCCTGATGGTCTACTTCTGAATGGAGTCCTTTATAATTAAAGACAACTCGCTGCTGAAGTTACTGATCCGGGTTAAACAAAAAATCTATGTAGATGGGTTTAGACTGTAACTAATGTAAACAGTCTGCTAAAATGGCTTAGGAGATGGAGAGGAGAAAGGTAGATATGTTGTGTGTTCAGGAGACTAAGTGGAAAGGGAGTAAGGCATTTAAACAGTTTAAACTGTTCTATCATGGTGTAGATGGAAATAAATGGTGTAGGGGTAAAGTACAGTAAGGAAGAGTACAGTAAGAGTGTAGTGGAGGTGAAGATAGTTTCTGATGAATGTGAACCTGGAAGTTGAAGGGGTGATGATAAATGTCATCAGCTCTTATGCTCCACAAGTGGGTTGTGAGATGGAGGAGAAGGAAAGATTCTGGAGTAAGTTAGATGGAGTGGTAGAAGATGTACCTAGAAATGAACGATTGGTGATTGGGGCAGACTTTAATGGGCATGTAGGTGAAAGGGAACAGAGGTGATGAGAAGGTGATTTTAAGAAGAAGGAGGAGAATAGGGTGACATATAAGAGTGAAGGAAGGTGCACACAGGTGGACTATGTTCTATCAAGGAGATGCAAACTGAAGGAGATTGGAGACTGTAAGGTGTTGGCAGGGGACAGTGTAGCTAGACAGCATCAGATGGTGGTGTGTAGAATGTTTTTTAAAGGTTAAGAAGAAGAGGAGGAGAGTGAGGACTGCAAGAAGAAAAGATGGTGGAAACTAAAGAAGGAAGACTGTAGTATGAGATTCAGGGAAGAGTTCAGGCAGGGGCTCGCTGGTGGTGAAGAGGTGCAGAAGGTGCAAATACTGCAGCAGTCATAACAGAGACATCTGGAAATAGAAAGGAAGACAAAGAGATGTGGTGGTGGAATGAGGAAGTGCAGGATAGCAAAAGGAGAAAGGGGTTGGCAAAACAGAATTGGGATCGACAGAGTGATGAGAAAAGTAGGCCTGAGTACAAGAAGATGCGGCAGCAGGTAAAGAGGGATGTGGCGAAAGCCAAGGAAAAGGCATATGAGGAGCAGTATGAGAAGTTGGACACTAAGAAAAGGATTTGTACTGTTTGGCCAGGCAGAGGGACCGAGCTAGGAAGGATGTGCTGCAAATTAGAGCAATAAAGGATGGAGATGGAAATGTGTTGACTAGTGAGGAGAGTGTGTTGAGAAGATAGAGGAAATATTTTGAGCAGCTGATAAATGAGAAAAATGAGCGAGAGAGAAGGTTGGATGGTGTAGAGTTGGTGAAGCAGGAAGTGGATAGGATTAGTAGGGAGGAAGTAAGAGCAGCGATTAAGAGGATGAAGAGTGGAAAGTCGGTAGGACCCGATGACATACCGGTAGAGCAGATCTGGGCAAACTATGGCCCGTGGGCCACATCCAGCCCTTTCTGGCCCACGTGAGGCCAATCATAAATTACAGGGATGCACCGAAAATTTGCCAACCGAAAATATTTGGCCAAAATACCTAAATCACCAAAACAACACGGCAGAAACACAATTGTAATGACGCAATAAAAACGAGCAGCCAGCACATGGTTATCTGGATAAGAGCCAACATGTCTGCGGTGTGCGGATAGCGATTTGCAAAACATGCAATGCCGAAATTTCAAGAGGGGGTGTATCTGCAAAGAGTTTCTCCACGTCGGGTTTAATTTATCACCTGACCATCTCGGTTTCATGCCGAGGAAGAGCACCACATATGCTTTATTTGCTTTGAGAATGTTAATGGAGGAGTATGGAGAAGGTAGAAGGAGTTCAAATGAAATTAAATACAATTTTATTTGTCACATACACATACATACAGAGTACGACATGCAGTGAAATGCTTTATACGACGGTCCGGCATGAGGGAATAGGATGGGGAGAAAAATAAACCAAGAAAAAAAGAAGGCGGATAAATAAAGAGTATAAACTATAAAATATAAAATATATAAAGATATATATGAGAAAAAAGTGTATCTACAGGATGCTTATGACAGTAAACAGTAAACATTTAAGGTGGTTGATGTGATTTCAAACTCCGAATGGCCTGCGGGAAGAAGCTCCTCCTCATTCTCTCTGTGTTTGCTTTCAGGGAGCAGAAGGTTTCCCTGAATTTAACAAAGAAAATAGTTGCATTCTGTGTTTGTGGATTTAGAGAAAGCGTACGACACAACAGAGAAGTTGTGGTATTGTATGAGGAAGTCAGGTGTGTCAGAGAAGTATGTAAGGCTGGTGCAGGACATGTATGAGGACAGTGTGACAGCAATGAAGTGTGCAGTAGGAACGACAGACTGGTTCAATTTGGAGGTTGGATTGTATCAAGGATCAGGTCTGAGCCCTTTCCTGTTTGCAGTAGAGAGCAGGTGGAGAAGAGGTGGAGATATGCGCTGGAGAGAAGGGGAATGAAAGTCAGTAGGAGTAAGACAGAGTACATGTGTGTGAATGAGAGGGAGGGCAGTGGAGTGGTGCGGTTGCAGGGAGAAGAGGTGGAGACGTTCAGGTACCTGGGATCAACATTGCAAAGTATTGGAGAGTGTGTTAGAGAAGTAAAGAAAAGAATGCAGGCAGGGTGGATTGGGTGGAAAAAAAGTGGCAGGAGTGATTTGTGATAGAAGAGTATCTGCAAGAGAAAAAGGGAAAGCTTTTAGGACTGTGGTGAGACCTGCGATGTTGTATGGTTTAGAGACAGTGGCATTGACTAAAAGACAGAAGGTAGAGCTGGAGGTAGCAGAGCTGAAGATGTTGAGGTTTTCGTTGGGAGTGACGAGGGTGGACAGGATTAAAAATAAGTTTATTAGATGGACAGCGCACGTAGGACGTTTTGGAGACAAGGTGAGGGAGGCTCGATTGAGATGGTTTGGACATGTGTAGAGGAGGGACATGGGGTATATCAATAGGAGAATGCTTAAGATGGAGCCACCAGGAGGGAAGAAAAGAGGAAGGCCAAAAAGGAGGTTTATGGATGTGGTGAGGGAAGACATGTAGGTGGTTGGGGTGAAAGAGGCAGATGTAGAGTACAGGGGGTATGGAGACAGATGATCCGCTGTGGCGACCCCTAATAAGAGAAGCCGAAAGAAGAAGAAGAAGACTTTGTAAGAATGATGACATAATGACATCATAAAAATGCGGCCTCTAAATGGTGCCTACACAGTGGTTTGCAAGGACTTTTGAGATCAGAACAGAAAATGTATCCATATGGAAGAAGGTGGACAAGGTTGGAAACACGCAGGCTGAAAGCTTTCAAATAGGCATCCGATGACTGATAATAAATATTTGATTGCTGGATATTGTACCCTAATTGAAGATCTCACCTGATTGTGAGATCATGATTTTGCTTTCCATTGCATTAATAACTGCCTGACACATAATATATTATAAAATCTATGATTAACAATCAGATTATTAATTGGTTAGAAACTAGTTGTGATGAATACATGTGTTATCAATTGTCTTCATATGAATGACTTGTTTGTCTTTGAGTCAGTGTTGCTGATGTAAAGTAGCCCTTCGTTACCAAACGCCAAGTAACTAAATTAGGATACAATTATTAGTCATTTGCACTGTTAAACGTTAAACTGTTGGTTACTTTAAAACTAACCTTCATCTGGGAGATCAAAGGGATGTGTATTTTGTCATGTGTATATGTCAATTTGTTGCACATGTCAAATCTATTGCATTATTTGGCCAGAGAAAAGCTGTTGCTATCAAACATTTTTTACTTAATCAACAGAGTCAGTTTCATGTTGCCTTGTAAAAGTTATATTTTAGTATTTTTAAAATACTAAAATGCTGTAGTTTATTTTGATACATGTTGTGGCTGCTGTATTTTGTAGTGTATTATGATACACTCAAAGTTAAGGTATTTGGTATTTTATTTTTAAATACATTTTGATGTTTTATTGCCCAACCCTGCTTATATGGAAAGATTTCTAAATAAAAAAATTGATATTCGTAATCTCTTTACTTCTGTAAAGCTGCTATGAGACAATGTCTTGAAAATAGATCTGAATTGATCATGCGATCTTTTTTTTTTTTTTTTTTGCTGACCATAAAACATTTCCAGAGGACCTTAGTAAAGTAAGTCCAGCACCACTGTCTGCAGGCTAAGAAGTATCACGTGCTTGAGCCAATTCATCGAGAATCTTGCGGAAACTGTTTCTCAGGAGGGTTCATAGGCAGACGCAAAAGATTATTCTATTGAAAACACCGCTGCTGGTTTCCAGAGGAAACACGGGATGTGACTAGAACACGAAACACAAGCCTTTCATCCAACCCAATGGGAAGTTTCCTCTTCCTTAATTCTAAGGTTTTCCTTTCCACCGGAGAGCAGCTCATACTGTAGCGTCGGGAAATTTAAACCAGTATATTATATAACCCACGAAAGAGGACGGAGAGGAGCAGTGTTTCTGTGAGTGGTATTAAACGCTTATTACAACCAATGTACCTGTACCATATATATATATATATATATATATATATATATATATATATATATATATATATATATATATATATATATATATATATATATATATATATATGTGTGTGTGTGTGTGTGTGTGTGTGTGTGTGTGTGTGTGTGTTTTTGTCGTTTAACCGTAACTCTGATTGTTTAGACTGTAAGCGCGCGCAATGAAAAGTAAATATTTCATTTGTGCGTTAAGTAAGCACGCACCAGTGTGTGTGTGTGTGTGTGTGTGTGTGTAGGCTGGTGTTGCGTGTGTGTGTGTGTGTGTGTGTGTGTGTAGGCTGTTCTTGCGCCGGTTATGTGGCAGGTTTGATTAGTTGCTGTGCTGGACACACAACCCAGGCGTTGCGCATTTACTGCGTGAAAACAAGTGCCACGTTTCTACACGCGTGTGAACTCCACCATACACCGTGTTATTGCATTAATGCTCCTGCGCACGTCTTTAAATGACCAAGAAACAGGGTTTCTCTTGTGCTTACAGTAGGTAGGTGAATTCAGGAGGATGAGCGTTAAGCTGTATTATATGTATAATAAATTATATATATATATATATATATATATATATATATATATATATATATATATATATATATATATATATATATATATATATATAATAAATAATATATATATATATGTATGTATGTATGTATGTATGTAGTCGTTTGTGTCCAAGCACAGGGTTTGACCTGGAAAAGAAGAAAAGCTTGAATGTGCGTTGCTTCATTAGAAGACGTGAGGACTAAGTGGGTGCCGTAACTTCTGCCTCCCTTAATAGCCCTTAATTTACCGCAAAGAACAACCATGGAGTTCTATATTCACCAAATCCCCACCGAGTTCTGCATTGTACTTTTAAGCTAATATTTTTGCACAAATCGTTTTTTCCCCCAGTTCAAAAATGGTCAAATAGATGATCACATGACTTGTCATGACATTAAGGATGTAATCTGAGTTATTGACCTGAACGCTGTAGGAAAGAAAAGCCTTTATGTTTTGGTTTTATTATTTAATGGATGCATTAGGGATATATTAATTATATTATATTAACAATAATGTTATAAAACAAAAAATTCTGGCTTCAGATTAGGCAGATATTTTTTCTAGCATTCCCAGTGCCCTTTTAGCAAACAATGGTTTATTGTTTAGCTAGTGTGTTATGCCAAAAAGGTAATCTATGTGACTATTGAGAAAAATATCTTTGCTGCTCGATATTAATGATTTGCTTCCATACCCGCTTGCTAAAATAGTAGCACATCCTCTCCTGATGCATGAGATCAGTTATTTTATAAATGCATGCTTATTTACTTAAGGGCAGAGGAAGAAGTCAAACCTTTTGATTTTTAATGCTTACATAAATATTGTGATGATATTTAAAAGTTTCAGAATTAAAAGCAAAGTAATCTATCTAAAACACTAATACAGCTTGATATTCATTTAGCATTTACATTTTATATATACTGTTGTTTTATTTTGTGATTTAAAAAATAATTTTCAGTTAATAATAAATAGATTAAGGAATGCTTGTTCTATTATTTTCCAGCAGGGGAGTTTGCATCAATGGCAATGGCAAGAAATTTCATTAGGGAAAATGGAACTTTTTTGAGGAGGATGGAGAAAACCACATGGTCGCCACAAAATGGGATTACATCGAGAAGGCAGCACTCATGCTGTTCCGGCCTAAAAGTAAGAGGAAATTGCTGTGGGGAGCTTTTCCCAAGTACAATAATTTTCTCAACAAATTGCTCTGTGTATTGTGCTGTGGAAGTGTATTTAATTTGCTTAGGGTTAGAACATTATTGGCTGTTGACGTCACTAAATCAAAACAAGATTTAGCTTTAGTTTGTGGAGGAATCCTTCAGTAAAGTACTTAATCTGGTGAACAAAGAAGGGTTTTCATAGTATGTTCCTGATCATATGGGTACTAGGAAATCAGTCAGTTCACTTGTTGGTTCTAATGTTTTTAATATTGTGTCCTACTTTTTGTCAAAGCGTTCAGTTGAAAAGTTGAAAGCATTGTTTAGGGTACAGTGACATTTATTATGTCTCATCCCAAAATGTCCAAAAACATAATTTTCAGTTTCAGGCAAAAATGTAGAAATGGCTTTAAGTTTTGACTGATGAAGAATCAGTTCTGTCAAATCTTATCTAAGTAGTTAGTAATATTGTTTTAAGGAAAATAATGAATTTAATCCATTTTGGAATAAGGCTGTAACATAACAAAATGTGGAAAAAGTAAAGCTCTGTGAATACTTTCCAGATGCACTGTAAATTAGTAGTAATAGTAATACAGACTTATGACTAGAAATTATAGAAAGAAAGTCTCTAAAGACCTTAAATTAATTAGCTAAACACACACATGTGACCTTTAAACTGAGGCTCCTATTACCAGTGCTCGTTCAGGCTGTAGGCTTTTCAGCAGGTGTATTAGAAAGAAGAGCAAACCTGTTAAGTGAATGAGAGAAAAGTATTGATGACAATCTTGCATTTTATGACTTTCCAACTTGCCACCCATTTAACACACTGATGGTTCTAATGCTGGACTCCTCTGAATGAAGTTTCCTACAACATTTGCATGTGCCTCCCTCTAATGCTCATATCATCATTAAAATTCCTACTGGTCCTCAATGTCAGAAGAAAAACTGGTACCAAAAATGGAATTATATCAGCTAAATATTGTTTATTTAAAATGTATAAATATTCTGGGTGTTGCTTATGTTTGTTTCTAATTTTATATCGCCTTTTTTAGTTTTATAAATATTTGAGAGATGTTGTGCCTAATCACTTGTTAGTTAACAAAAATACAGCTGCTTGCTTGTAAAAGGATGCAGGCAGAGTAAGAATCTGTGATAAAAATCTAGTTGTCATTCACCCTAGAGTATTGGGATGGCAGTGGCACTCAATATTTACACAGAGAATATTGCGAAATATATCTATATATATCTACACAAAAAGCAAACCTGTTATCATTTACCTTAAGTCAGTTGCACAAGAACCATCAACTTGAAATATGCAACCTAGGCTTAAAAAAAATAAGAATCAATATAGTGCTGATTAGAAGAACACACTTACACAAATTTAATACATGCCTTTTGTTTGCACCAAAAGGAATCTCTGTTACCTAAGTGGTTTCCAGGCTTAGCAAAATGCACTGTGGCAGATCTAATTTCAGTAGCATAGCGGATCACAATCTTACAAAGCTAACAAATTCAGGTCCCAGCAGGATTGGTTTTCCAGTAACTGATTAAAATTTAAATAAAAAATAAAATATATAAAAAATTTGAAAGTTTGAATTATACTTTCAGAAGAACGCACTGAAAGTTAAAAATGTTGATAACTCTTTAAACATGTATATTTTTTGCAAGAAGAATATAATTTTCACCATCAAATCATGTTGATGTTTGCTTTCTAGTGCAAATATTACTAAGAAACACATTTGGGTGGGTTTGCTTAGTCAGCTCAAGCATTATTAAAGACTACAGGAGTGATTAAAATAAAATGTAGACAGAATGGGACATGTGGTTGCCAATAAAGAAAAAACGCATTCTAATTGTTTTACTCCTACTTTTCTATACCACCATGTGTGGGAATCATCACCCGGAGACTGTCAATAGCTATTTCGCTTTTTGCATCATATCCCTGCTCTATCAGTGAAATGCTCTGCAGCAATTGGAAAGAAAGCCAGTGCTTGACTGCCCAGTTCTAAGTACAATACTGTAGCTGCTATCAATTTTTTATTTTAATAGTGTTCTGAAAAAGCAACTGCACAATTATTATTACCTGCCAGGGGACCGTGGATATAAAACATCAGCTAAATTCGGTAAAATGCATCAAATGGATTAATAAGTTTATACAATGTCATAACATTTATTTCCATCCAGAGTTGGATTAATATCTTGCCAACATGTTGTGTTGTTGAAAAGTTACCAAGCAAATCAAGAACTTTAAAGCTGGATTGGGACTGTAATTAATATCAACATTCCACTACAAATCTTTAGGACCACATGCTGCATGACAGTTTTGCATTTATCACTGAACAGTATACTTCAACAATGATTCAACTTTGATGAATGGACATTCAGTGCCACCGGGATCCCTTTTGAGTCTGGTTCCTCTCTTTCTTCCTCATGCTTTCTATGAAAGTTTTCGCTTTGTCACAGTAGCCACTCGCTCATTAGGGATAAACTTACAATTATAAGAAACAAACATATAAGCATTAAAATGATATTTAAAAAAAAAATTATATACAACTTTATAACCTCTATCTGCTTTAAAACAATGACCACGCACTATACAGATAAAAATTAATTGATTGAATTGTATTTCATTTAATTGAATGCTTTATAAAGTCTTTAAGACCACCATTTAGATTCTGACTGTGCAGTTGCCAATCAGCATGTATAATTAAGTAAAATAATTTGTTCCCCACTCAAGGCTGTAAAAAAGATTGTCCCTTTTCTGACTTCCCTCCAATTCTCAAATTTTTGAGGGGGTTAGATTTAAGGTTAATCTATGTGGGGTTTGAACAAATATATGCTACTTCCAAAACTACTCAGATCCAGTGTATATTTTGTATGCTGGATGACTATGTTGTTGACTTCCTATTTTGGTGTTACTCTAAACAAATTACTAGACAGAAGCCTAAAATTATTATTATTTTTATTAATTTTGGAACTATGTGGTTACTCTTGTCATCCTGTCCCATCAAAATTTGTGGTAAACCCAACTGCAAATCACAGAGCAACAGCTACTAACGATATATACAATGAGTAGTTAAATTAGAAGATTTGTGACAAAGTGCATTCAGAAAGTATTCAAAGCCCCCTTCACTATTTCCTTTTTTGTAATGATTTGTGATGTCTGATACTTTAATTGTTAAATTTTTTTGTTATTAATCTACACTCAATACCCTATACAGACAAAGTGAAAACAAAATTCTAGAAAAATCGGAAATATCACATGTACCTAAGTATTCAGACCCTTTGCAAAAACACTTGAAATTTAGCGGAGGTGCCTCCCATTTTTCTTGATCATTGCTGTGATGTTTCTACACCTTGGATAGAGTACACCTGTGGTAAATTAAATTGATTGGACAGGCACACACTTCTCTATAGAATGCCTCTGTCAGGGTGCGAGCGAAAACAGAAGGCGGAAGCCGGAGTACAGCTCGCTCGGGTTTTAATACAAGTGTGAGGGAGAGAGAGAGACACGAGCACAATCACAAGCACACGGCAGTCCTACGGTTGAGAGAGTCCGAGGTGCGCTGGCTGACCCGAGATGCGCGGGGAGGTGACACGCAGCCGGTACCGGATTGTGGAGTCCGAATGAAGCGGCAAACAAATAACCCATACATTCAACGGCACGTAGAGTCCAACACGTACAATAACGAACGGGGAGTGAATGAGAGTGAGGGGTTTATGTAGGAGCGGGGTGGAGTGATGATAAGCTTCAGGTGTGCATCGTCAAACCTGGAGCTTCAGAGAGAGTGGAGGCATGAGTGATGATGAGCTCCAGGTGTGCGTGGTTAACCTCTAGGGAGCGCGGAGGCATAGCGAGCCACCAAAGGGGGCGTGGCAGGTGGATCCCTGATCATCATCAGGGGGCGGCACCTGACGCCCCAAACCCACCGATGTCCGGAGGGCCAGGGCACTCGGAAGAAGACCCCGGTGTCCGTCCAGGGTCGAAAGGGACCTGGTCCGAACCGCCCGTAGCAGAGACTGGGGATGGAGAGACGTCTTCAGCGGAGGTCGGAGGCGGAGAAACGGCACCGGCGTAGGACAGGGACCAAGCAGCGCCTGCAGCGGAGTCCAGAGGCTGAGCGACCTCCACGGCGGAGACCAGAGATCGAGTGACGCACTCGGCTATAATTTCTAGTCATAAGTCTGTATTACTATTACTACTAATCAGACGCCCAATTTGGAGGTCTGGAGCGTAGTTATGTCTGTAGCGGAGATGTACTCAGTGTGGACCGGGAGCAGAAAAACGTCCCCGGCGATGTCCAGAGGCCGAGTAACGCCCATAGCGGAGAGGAGGAACGAAGTGACGCCTTCGCCGGAGCTGCAAGCCGTGACGACGCCTCAGAGGAACTCAGGAGTGTGGTGTAATCGTCCGATGGACCCGGAGGAGAGACATCGGCCGAAAAGGGACACAGAGATGTTACGTCGCCCGGAGAGGAACCCGGAGGCGAAACGTTGCTCGGAGCGGAGCGCTAAAACGTGACTTCGCCTTTTGGGAGACTTGGGGCTAAGACGTCTTTGTCGGAGGAATGGGCTCGGAGGAGTGACGCCGTCATCGTTTGGGCTCGGAGGAGTGACGCCGCCATCGATTGGGTTTGGAGGAGTGACGCCGCCATCAAATGGGCTCGGAGTCGAGACGTCGCCCTCGGAAGAGCTCGGAGGCAAGATGTCACCCTCGGAGGAGCTCTGAGGCGAGACGTCGCCCTTAGAGGAGCTCAGGGGCATGACGTCGCCATCGGAGGAGCCTTTAGACGAGACATCGCCGACGGAGGAGCTCGGGAGCGAGACGTCACCATCAGGGGAGCTCGGGAGCGAGACGTCGCCTGTAGGGGAGCTCGGGAGCGAGACATCGCCTTCAGGGGAGCTCTGGGGCGAGACGTCGCCAAAGGAGAAGCTCGGGGGCGAGACGTCGCGTTGAGGGGAGCTCGAGAGCGAAACGCCACCAAAGGAGAAGCTCAGGGGCGAGACGTCGCCAAAGGAGAAGCTCTGGGGTGAGACGTCGCCAAAGGAGGAGCTCTGGGGCGAGACGTCGCCAACGGGGGAGCTCAGGAGAGAGACGTCACCATCGGAGGAGCTCAGAGGTATAACGTCGACATAGGAGGAGTCGTGGGTTGGCATGTCACCATGACCGGCCGATGGAGGTGAGATGGCCGCCTTCTTGCGACGACCCTTTTGCGGCCGGGCGGCGGCACGACGACCCTCTCGCGGCCGGGCAGCGGCACGACGTCCCTTTCTTGGCCGGGCGGCAGCACAGAGTCCTTCTTGCTGCCGGGCGGCTTCACGACGTTCCTTTCGCGGCCGGGCGGCTTCACGACGTTTCTTTCGCGGCCGGGCGGCGGCACAGAGTCCTTCTTGCGGCCAGGCGGCAGCACGATGTCCCTTTCGCAGCCTTGGGGCTGCACTGAGTGCTCTGGGGAGCTCTGGGGCAGAACGGAGCTGTCCAGGAGATCCGGGAACGGAACTGAGCTCACCTGGAGATCCGGGAACGGAACTGAGCTCACCTGGAGACCTTGGAGCGGAGAGAATCTCTCGGGGACGCTGTGGAACGAGAGGAGCTCTCGGGGACGCTGTGGAGCGGAGAGGAGCTCTCTGTGGAGACCTGGAGCAGAGCTGAGCTCTCCTGGAGGTCCTGGAGTGGAGCTGAGCCTGCCTGGAGGTCCTGGAGCGGAGCGGAGCTCTCACGGAGGTCCTGGAGCAGAGCGGAGCTCTCACGGAGGTCCTGGAGCGGAGCTGAGCTCTCACGGAGGTCCTGAAGCGGAGCTGAGCTCTCACGGAGGTCCTGGAGCGGAGCTGAGCTCTCACAGTGGTCCTGGAGCGGAGCTGAGCTCTCACGGAGGTCCTGGGGCGGAGCTGAGCTCTCACGGAGGTCCTGGAGCGGCGCTGAGCTCTCATGGAGGTCCTTGGGCGGAGCTGAACTCTCATGGAGGTCCTGAGGCGGAGCTGAGCTCACCGGGACGTTCTGGAACAGAGAGGAGCTTACCAGGAGGTCCTGGGGCGGAGCTGCACTCACCTGGAGGCCCTGGGGCGGAGCTGTGATCTCTTGGAGGTCCTGGAACAGGCTAAAGATCTCCTGGTGACCCTGGGGTGGAGTGGAGCCATCCTGAAGGTCCTGGAGCAAATGTAAGAAATTTGGCAAAATCGGGACTCTTCCAAGACATCCTCCACCAATCTGGGCTTTATGGCAGCTTTTCTAGAAGGAATCCACTCCTCAGTGAAAAAACCTGTGGAAGCCTCCTAAAGGACTCTCAGACTTTATGGAACAAGATTCTTTGGTCTGATGAAATCAAGATTGAACTGTTTGGCCTCAGTTCTAAATACTTTGTCTGGAGAAAATAAGGCACCGCTCATTACCTGCCCAGAACCATCCCAAAAATGAAGCATGATGGTGGGTTTATTTTAGCAGCTAGGACTGGGAGACTGGTCAGAGTTGAGGGAAAGCAGTAATGGAGAAAAGTACAAAGATATCCTCAATCAAAACATGTTTCACTGCGCTCAGGACCTCAGACTGTGCTGAAGGTTCGCCTTCCGTCATGATAATGACCCTAAGTTCTTTTCAATTGGAGGTCACTCTGTGCAGCTGGGGATGATTCCATTTTAACAGCCTAAAGATCCATTGCTTGCTTATTAGGGAAAAACTCAAAAAAAAAAAAAAAACGAACAAACATATAGCCACTAAACATATACATTCTTCAATACAACTTTATAACCGCTTTATCGCTGTAAGCTGCTTTCAGACATTGGACATTGTTTAAAGCTCTATAATAGATAAAAATACATTTAATTGAAAATAGCTGTCTACCGATGGTTCCCATCCAGCCTGACCTAGCTTGGGAGGATTTGCCATAAACAATGACAGAAAATCTTCCAAGCCAGGTGCAAAGCTTTTGATACACAAAAAGACTTGTGGCTATAATGGTTGGGGGGAAAGATGACTCAGTGGATAAGATGTTGTCCCTCTAGTTAGCAGGTCATGGATTCAAACCCCAGCACTACCAAGCTACTACTGCAGGGTCCTGGAGCAATTACTTTGAATAAGGTTGTCTAACAAATCTTGTAAATGTAAACTAATTGCTGCCAAAGGTGCTTCTGTAATTGGTCAAAACATTTATGTACATGTCATTAAAATGTTTTATTTTTAATAATTTTACAGAGAATTTTGTATTTACTTTGTCATTATGGGACACTGAGTATAGCTTAAGTAGAAAAAACCAATCTGAACGATTGTAGTATCAGGTTGCAACATAATACATTTTTAAAAAGTGAAGGGGGTCCTAATACTTTCCGCATGCCCTGTAGATTAATGATCAGGTATGAGTGAAATGAATATTGTGCACACATCATATATGAGAAAGTTATACAAACTATAAACCTATGTCTCTTTTATTCCAGATGTTTCTTGTAGCTTTGTCCTTTGCATATTTTTCAAAGGCTTTAACTGGGAGCTATATGAAAAGCACAATAACTCAGCTGGAGCGGCGCTTTGACATCCCCAGTTACTTAATAGGCATCATTGATGGCAGCTTTGAAATTGGTAAGCAACATTTTATCATCCTTTAGCAGAACACTCACCAAATCATGTTTGTGAGTAAATCATGTTACTGAGGTTGCAGAGAGTTATATGGAACTAACAGCCTTTCATGAATCCATCGGCATTTTTTGTGTTTGACTTTACACTGAGATGCAACGTAATGTGATGTACAATTAATTAATCAAGCACCTTCAGAGATCTGAATCAGAGGTTAAAACTTGGTTCACTGCTGAAGTAACCACACATTGTCACTAATGTCCAGTTCAGTATAATTTCTGCCATTAGAATAAGGCAGATATCATAGCTAAATAACTTTACTAGCATAAATTGCATGTGAGCTATCCTGTCAATTATAGCTGTTTTTCAGGTCATGTTTTAATGTTCTATTGTAAAATTATTAAGTTATATTTAATCCGTCCTAACTACCAGGGTCAGCGAGAACCATTAGGATACATTTTCTGTGTGTGTGTTTGTGTGTAAAAGTCACCTAATTACTAATTATATATATATATATATATATATATATATATATATATATATATATATATATATATATATATATATATATATATATATATATTTTTTTATGATATTGTTTGGGGCCATTGTCCTGCCTCAGAATAAATTTGGGGCCAATCAGAAGTCTCCCTTCTGATATTGTATGGGGGATAAGTATCTGCCTGTATTTCTCAGCATTGAGGACTCTATCAATCCTGACCAAATCTCCAACTCCATTAGCAGAAATGTAGCCCCAAACTTGCATTGAACATCCCCCATGCTGTACTGTTGCTGGCAGACACTCATTATTATACCGCTATCCAGTCCTTCAAGGAAAAAACTTCCTCCTGCAACCTGCAACAACAAAATATTTAATATTTTGACTCATCGGTCCAAAGCACCTTCTACTATTTTTCTGTACCCCAGTTCCTATGTTTTTGTGCATAGTTGCTTTTTGGCCATAATTCTTTCATAAAATCCACTTCTGGCCAGACTTCTCCACACAATATATGGGTATACCTGGGTCCCACTGTTTTTTCCAGTTCTTTCCTGATGCTTTGCTGGATGACATCAGATGTTGAAGAGAAGTAAGCATGTTGTGTCTTTCATATGTTGCATTAAGTTTTTATGGCTGACCACTGTGTCTACAACCCACAACATTCTGTGTTTCTTTGTCCTTGAACAGCACATCTTGAAACCCTTGCTGATGTAGTATAACTACCATGTGTTTTGTTGCTTAAAGCTCCTCACAGATTTAAGCTCCTACACAGATTTTTCTGTTTCAGTTAATAACTGTGTTACATTGTGCATATGCAAATGATGATTGTCAGCACCTGCTTGCTATAATTGTTTAATTATACATCCGACTCTAAACCTGCAAAAGCCCTGATTTTCAATTCCCAAAAACCTAACCATTCTTTGGGTACTGCTAAAGAGCGAAACATTTGCATGCACCACAGTAGTGTGGAAAGAACTTTCTGGGGGCTTCATTAACTTTAAATGCTTTGTGTGTGGTCTCCCCTTATTGTGCTGTAATCCTAGCCTGTGCAGGACTTTTAATGGAATTATTTGTCTGTGTATGTGAGTGATGGTTTTGGCAAAAAGAGTGTGAAAACCACAAAACCAAAGGTCATATTGAGCATTTTTGTGAAACAATTTAAGCATTAAGGCAGCTCCTTTCTTGCTAAACCAAACATAATAACGTTTTGCAGCAGAGGTTCTTAAACAATTCAGCTGGGCACACATTTAATTGTAAAATCTTTTTAAATCAACAATCCACTTAGAGAATAAGTTTGGTTAAAGTTAGCATTATTTGGAGGCCTATCTGTTTTCTGAATAAACTAGCTTGGATTAAACCTATTTAATTGAAGTTATCAGACAAATTTTCTAATAGGCTTAATAAGTATTTAGTTTATTTAGTAATGAGCATTACATAAACACTTATCACAGAGGGAAAGCTGCTGCTTTCTGCTACCTGTGTAGCAACTATTCCCTAGTCCTAGAAGATTGCAGATGATTCCGGTGGATCTATAAGATTGTTTACCAGATCTTTACAATCTCTGGTAGTTATGCCATGTACATAGAATAACAACAGTTTTGTGGTTACACCT
Source organism: Silurus aristotelis (assembly GCF_946808225.1). Taxonomy (NCBI): domain Eukaryota; kingdom Metazoa; phylum Chordata; class Actinopteri; order Siluriformes; family Siluridae; genus Silurus; species Silurus aristotelis. Next base: position 15,808,600 of record NC_139597.1, read on the forward strand.
TTCCATTAAAAAAGGTGTAACACTGTGAATATGAATATGGTCCTTTCTTATTCCCCTGATTCTCACTTTTACTGATAGGTAACTTGCTGGTTATTGCCTTCGTCAGTTACTTTGGTGCCAAGCTTCATCGACCAAAAATTATTGCCACAGGGTGTCTGCTGATGTCACTGGGAACATTCATAATTGCACTCCCTCATTTTATTGTTGGAAGGTAAGCTGTAAAGATGCTTTAATTTGTGAGTCCTATTGCATGTATTAACATTTACATAAATTTGTTATTTTGTTTGTTCCTTATGATATGACCATTAGGAAAAATAATAATAATAATAATAATAATAATAATAATAATAATAATAATAATAATAATAATAAAATAATAATTATAATAATAATTATAATTATAAACCACACGACACTGAGAAGCATAGTGTGTTTTTACTGGTTGTTACCAACTCTCATCACTGTGCACTCTCTACCTAGTTCCTGATTTTGTAAGTATTTCTTGTTCTGCCTTAGTTTTGCCTAGTTTGCATAGTGTGATTATCGCCTGACATTTCTCTGTTTATTGACTATACTCTTGCCCTATGTTTTGGAAGTGTCTGCTTCTTGTGTCCACATCTGCCTCATGACAGAATACTCTGCCAAATCAGAAATGCAGCACGTGCACTGGAGTGGCATTGGTTGATAACGGCACAGGGCCACATCTTCAAGAAACAGCATGCTCATTTTTTAGTTGACTTAGTTCTACTTCCCTGTGTTGGCTCTGCCTGGAGCATCAGTGCTCAAACACTACCTGAGTCTGCTGGTTCCCAGGATACAAGGGCTGCTGGCTCCAGTGCTCTGTTTGCAGGCCAAAGTAAAATGCCGAAGTTGCACAGCTCTAGAATATCCTGACAGGGGCAGATGTTAGCACATGTCTTCTTACAAGTCCCTCCTCCAGCTTCCAGATGATCTTTGACTATTTTCAAGAAAGCAAAGATATAAAGAAAAAGCACTGCCAAATACACCTTTATCTTTGGCATGTTATCGATGGGATGTGACCTAAATGTGACAGTGTTCATGAGTATTGTCAAGGGCTGAAAGTGCTTCTGAGCTGCCCTGCAAGAATGCCCAAGCTACCTTGGATTCCACCCAAAGCCACGTTCATACCAGTTTCCAAAATCCACCCCACACAACCCATACTACTTGGTCAAGCAAAGCTAACCATTATGGAACAGTGGTGCTATTATTTAGCAGCCCTCAGTACAAAGTAACACAAAGCTCCTTTAAGCCGCTGACTCAGACACCACAGCAGGATCCTGAGTGAGCCACACATCTTGAAGAAAAGAAACCAAAAATCTTCACAAAATTGCATTTGAAAAGTGCATAAAACTTCCTAAAAATAGTCACTTTGAATACATTGAAATTATTTATGGTCACATTTTCAGAACATGAAGGGTTCCAGTGCCTGGTAAATGCTGTGCAATATAATGAAACTTGTCATTGTTTACATTTACAATATTCAAATCTACTCTTCAGACAAGGAAAAACAGACTTTTCATGTCAGGGAGGAATTGGCGAGATTACTTGCCAACCTACTTCAAGTCAAGAAGTCAAGTGAAGTAGTCTGCTGTTCGTGATCCAGACTGCCTGAGGTCTCTCCAGCTTTACAGATCTCTGAGCTTATGTCAATAAATAGCATTCGTATGTCTGTGTCCTTATTTTCCAGATGAGTGAGGGCCAGATGGAAGTGTAGTAGAGATGGTAATGCAGAGAAAAGTGTTTCATGTGATGAGAGTGGCTTTTTCTTGTCTACAAAACTGGACAAGTTGGGGTGTTCAAGGGCAAAGATAAGTAGTCTCAAACTGGCCCACACCACTGACAATTGATAAACTGCACAAGGTTGCTAATTTCAATTCATGCAAAGCTTTCTGGACTATGAACCACAGACCAAATTGGCAACCTCCTCCAGGGAAAAATACTGGTGGCCTCAAATGTACCTAGACATCAATAGGTTCATGATCATGCAGCCAGTGTCTGGACCTGATAGAGCTGGAGGTTTACCATCAGCTATTCACCCTGTGATGCGTTAGGCCATGCCATTGCCAACTTGCTAACACAGGCCTAGACCGCAATATGATTTGTTTTCTTGGAAAACTGCACAGAGCTCATCACTGAGGACCAAGGGTTGCAGATCCTGATAACATTGTCACAGGAGTTCAAGCTGTAGTTTCACCATTTTCTTTTAACCATATCAATTTCAGACCCCTACATACATATCACTAAGGGGGTACACAGGGATTTTTTTCCCCCATTGAACACCAAATTATTAGAATTGTGGTCAGTTTGGCTAGATCTCAAGTTCACCATGCCCTGATCCACTCAGAAAACAAAGTAATGATTTGGTATATAAACAGCTGGGGTCACCACATACTTTACCTCACATAGTAAATGCACTCACTATGGTGAACTTTACTGAAAACAAACACAGTGGTACAGAAAATTAGCATACAGGAGAGTACCTCCTAAACCCAGAAGTGCTATAAACCTAGTTTAGCTTGGCAGATTTCTTTGACTTTTTATTATGCAACATGATGCAGTCATTCTTGATCATGCTTTAGGTCGGAATCCTACCTGAGTCCAATTCAATTCAATCTATTGTTATTTGTATAGCGCTTTTAACAATGAACATTGTCTCAAAGCAGCTTTAAACAGATAATGTGGTGATAAAAAATGAATATGTTCTTTATAAGTGTAAGTTTGTCCCTGATGAGCAAGCTGGTGGTGACTGTGGCAAGGAAAACTCCCTGAGATGCCATAAAGAAGAAACCTTGAGAGGAACCAGACTCAGGAAGGAAACCCATCCTCATCTGGGTTGCACCGAATGTCCATTTTTTGCAGATATACGATGTTGCGGGGTACAGTGATGGTGATCAGAAGCAAACTGTAGTCCTGAGTCAATGTAGCAGACTGTACTCAAAGCTCCCGTTCTTACTCCAGAATTTCATGGAACCACCCAAGGCGTTGATAAAAAACCATCCCCAGCTGCACAGAGTGGCCTCCATACGAAGAGAACACTATCCAGAGGCAGGCCTGGACACAGTGGGAAGATCCGCAGAGGGAAGAGGGGCAGGAACAGTGGTCACTGGAACCTCAGGAGCATGTTAAACTCGACCGAGAGAGAGAGAGAGAGAGAGAGAGAGAGAGAGAGAGAGAGAGAGAGAGAGAGAGAGAGAGAGAGAGAAAGAAGGATATGGATTATTATGTGTCCTTATTGTTGTATGAAAGTTAATGTCACTGTGCAGTTGGGACTCTGGCAAGACTTGCTATGGCAGCATAGCTAAAAGGGAGAACCAGTAGGTAACACAGACATGAGGGATCTCTGGTATAAGAGACGTCCCACCACACCACCGTCAACAAACCTGAGTAAAAGTGTGAGAATGAAGGGACATTCAGCATAGAAATATCCCAGTTCACCAAACACTGTATATCTATGATCCCTCCATATCTGATCCTTTACCTAAGAAAAATCTACTGATAAAAGACTTGACTAAATAAATACGTTTTCAACCTCTACTTGAACCTCTACTGCCTCTATTTCAGACTGTGTCTGAGTCCCGAACTCTGATTAAGTTAAGTGCTTTATACGGCAGTAGTAGTATTTTATAATCAATGCAAGATTTATTTGAGAGCCAGTGTAGACTGATTAAAGCAGGGGTGTTGTGGTCATATTTTCTAGATATAGTGAGGACTCTTGCTGCTGCATTCTGAACTAACTTAAGCTTATTTATGCACTTACTCGAACACCCAGACAGTAAAGCATTACAGTAGTCTAATCTAGATGTAACGTGAGCCTCAAAGGAAAGACTAGGGTCAATAATCACACCAAGGTGACTGCTGTACACAGTAAGATAGAAACATCATCTAGAGATGCTACATAATCGGAAAGTTTACCACCTTTAAAGCCATCAATAAAAATGTTTGCACTTCAGCCTATTTTAGAAAATAATAACCCACCGCATCTATTCAGAGCCTCATACAGAACAAAGTATTCACCCAGGAAGGCAAAAGAGGTAATGCACAATATATGCAATAAAAATTTATCAATACATAATAACATGGCTCAATCCAACTGACAAAGTGAACTTTAAGGCTTTATGTTAATCTAAAATCCTCTGTTTATGTATGTAGTTTATATAGTGCCGAGGCAGGAAGTAAGAATATCAAGAGAAGAAACATTTCTGAACTTGGAAGGGAGTGCCGATCTCCCTTCCATTGGTGAACTTGCGTGAAGCTGCATTGGTTGGATATTACAGAACCCCTACTCCAATCATCTTGGTTATTAAAGCAAGTGAAAGAAGTGACTAGTCTCTTGGTTCAACCTGACTATCTGTCCATTATACTGATTGCGACTCTCGATTCCCGATATCGTAGTTCTGTTCCTCCGAGGACAACTTCTTAGAGTAGGCGCAGGGGTGGAGCTAAGGGGGATTCCCTGACTGCTGGGAAAGGGCAGCCCCTACGCCTGTGGAGGATGCGTCCACCTCCACCACAAACGGGAGCCTGGGATCCGGATGATGCAGGAGAGGAGCGATGCAAATCCTTCTCTGTAGCTCCTCGAAGGCCTCCTGCACCTCCGGTGTCCAGGAAAGGATTTTGGTGCAGGGAGGTGAGCGGGGTGGTGACCCGACTGAACCCTTGGATGAAGCGGCGGTAGAAGTTTGCAAACCCCCGGAATCGTTGGAGCTCCTTTACATTTTACATTTACATTTGCGGCATTTAGCAGACGCCCTTATCCAAAGCGACGTACAAAATTGCTTTGAGTCTCTAGTAATGATGAGCGGACTGGCCAATCCTGTACAGCCATTACCTTCCTCTCATCCATCCTGATACCTGCTGCGCTGATGTACCTTGGAGAGGTGGAACTCGCATTTCGGGAGATTAAGGTACAGCCGGTGTTCTCGCAACAGTTTCAGGACCTGGATCACCTGTTCGTGGTGTTCCTGCGGTGTCCGAGAATAGATTGGGATATCGTCAATGTTCACGATAACAAACTTGTGAAGGAAGGGTCGGAAAACTTTGTTTATGACGTGTTGTAACACCGCAGGGGAGATTGATAAGTCGTATGGCATGACCCGGTATTCCACTTCATCTTTCACTCTTCCACTCGTCCCCCTGGCATATACACAATAGATTGTGCGCACTTCTCAGATCTAGCTTGGTAAAGATGCAGGCCTCTTGTAGGTCCTCCAGACCAGCCGGAACCGGGGCCGCTCTACCATACCCAGTATGGTAGTGGGGAGATCTGTGCGTTGTCTATGCAGGGACATAGTCCTCCGTCCTTCTTCCCCATGAAGAAGAAGCTGGAAGCAGCTGGTGAGGAAGGGACGATGAAGCCTTGCTGGAGGGCCTGATGGATGTACGCCTCCATGGCTTGGTGTTCCGGAGCCGACAGTGGGTAGACCCGACCCTTGGGTAATTTGGGTCGAGTGGGACATTGTCCAACTTAATGTCCCAAATCTCAACAATATAGGCGAGCCCTGGCCACCCACCAGCGATCTCACTCTTGCTGGGACAGTCTTTGTGACCCCAGTTGCATGGGCTCGGGTTCGAGAACTTACGGTGGGACTGTTGTTTGAGCTGGCTCTTCCTCAGGGGATCTGCAGGTGGTGAGGCGTTGGGATATGCGAATGGATCTCTGTATAATTGCCTCTATTTCCAACATATCGTCATATGTAGCCATAGGCAGCAGAAGCTCCTGATTTAACCCTATTCTGTAAGTTCCCAGAAGTGCTGCCTGGTTTCAGCTGCTCGTGGCCACCAGAGTGCGGAAACAGAGGCTGAAATCTGCGACGCTGTCTGCCCCTAAGGAGCTGGTTGGCGGACAAGGTGGTTACGGTAGCCGTGCAGAATACTTCCTTGAAGTGTTCTGTAAATGCGGCATAGAAAACGATTGCCGGGCTCTCTGCACTCCAGAGTACCCTCGTCCACGCCAGCGCTTTCCCGGAGAGCAGGGAAATGAGAAACGCGATCTTTGCCCGCTCGGAAGGGGAAGCAAAGTGTTTGCATCTCTATGTAGAGAAAAACCTGGAGTAAGAACCCATGAAATTTGGAAGGAAGAGCCATCGGGCTGCTGGATGGCATTGAAGACCGGCTGGTTGTGGCTGGCACGAATGCTTCCCGGAGCGCAGCGGTGAGCTCCTTCACGGGATCTGATGCAGCGCAGGGCTGTGGATCCCTTTTTTTTTTTTATTAGTCCGTTCTTCTGTCAGGCCGGAAGAACTCGCCAGAAACCGAAGTTCAGTAGAACGAGGTTTTAATGAAATAAGCAGACAAAATAGGGAAAACGGCAAACCTTGAAACACATGAAAGTCCTATGAGCTCTGGTAAATCCTTTGGAAAGGTCAAGTCCGAGAAACATACACAATCCTGTGAAAGGGAGTATTCCAAGAGGGTTCTTGCGTACATAGTCCGTGAGTGTTCTCCAGCGTGAACTGTAGATTGGACGGTGACATGAAGGTGAGCGGGGTTTAAGTTGGAGGTGAGCTGATAAGTGCCAGGTGTGGGTATTTAGTATGGAGGTGAGCTGCTAGGAGTGATGCGTTTGGAGAAGGTGTGGCTGGTGGAACCCTGACATTGGGGAGTAGTATGATAATATAAAAGCAGGGATGTTTTGCCAGACATGATATTGGAATTTTACATTCCAATTATACAATATATACAAAACATGCTAGTGTGTCCAGATTTGAGAGGTGCTTACCCAATTGATCACCTCCTCTTTTGATCTGGACATGCTGGCAATGCATGGGGGGTCATCATGTTAAACCTTTTGGATCTCCTTCATTATTAACCATAGGAAGGGAGTATAAATACAGGCCGCTGGTACCTTAGATTCAGGTGCTTTGCATAAATGAGGATTTTTACAAAATCAAAACATGCATGCCAGTCGCAGCTAGCTTCTGCACTCTTTAAACATGGTTTATCTATTATTGAAAGAAATAGGTAGCTTGTTTGATGGGGTTTTATTTTTTGTTTGAGTTTTGTACTGCAGGTTTTTTTGATGTGGCATGATGGTAAATGTGTTTTGTATATTTTAGGAACAAGCTGTAATGGCAAGTAGTTCTTGGTTTCACACATTGTTATTCCCCTTTTGCTGGAGTTAGCTTTCTGAAATTAGAAGACAAAACGATGAAAATGTCCTTGTCTTTGCCATAATTTATAACCTAGATAAAAAGTCTTTAAGAATTTGTGAAACCCAAGAGCATTGTACATTTTATTTAATTAATTTAGCCCAGGAACAGCTTTCACCTTGGTCTGGTATGCTTCCAATTCAGATATCCAGTTCAGATTTAAAATTAATGCAAAAAAATCAGTAAATCCTAAGTGATAACAGCTGTACATCATGTAAACATGCAAAGCCACATGTCCTATTCATCATGTTCATGTTTTTGTCTGCTTAACAGGACCATACAAATTTGTGTATTTTGTATTAGTGCTTTGAGTACAATTCTCTCAGACCATATGCACTGCAATAAGTCGGTTTGCATTGCCGTCACCCCAGAGGGAAACCTGTTCTGTGGCTCACAAGAAAGCCTGCAAACAGTTTGTCCAAGAGCATGAATTACTGGAACAATCTCCTGCGGTTAAAAGATAGACTTATTTGGCTCAGATGGTGTCCAGCATGTGTGGCGACACCCTGGTGAGGAGCACTAAAAAAACTGTGTCTTGCTTACAGTCAAGCATGTTGGCGGTACCATCATGGTCTGGGGCTGCATGAGTGCTGCTGGTGTTGGTATGGAAGAGTGGAAGAGGATCCCAGCAACAACCTGTGCACCTCTGGTGAAAGGCAGTGCTAGATAACAATGATGCTCAAACTAAATATTGACACTTTGGACACAATTTGACATGTTCACTTGTTGTACTTACTTTTTTTTTTAACATGAATCATATTACGTCTGCTGTTTTATCATTGTACTTCTATTTATGTTGGCTTCTTCCAGCCACTGTTAACTACAGTACAATAGTGCAATAGGTTAGTGCAAAATCAGCAGATGGGTTGCCTTGCCTGAGAGTAAGTAACCTTTTGAGGAAAAATTATCAAAACTACAATGGCCCAGATAAATACTTTCCCAAAGGAGTAGACTGAGCATTTTTTTGCATCTCTGGCAAGATAAGATGCAGCATTTTATTGTTAGGTAAGACTAGATGAACATTAGAATCAACAATTAGGACCTAAAAGCTACATCACACAGCCCAATTACTATCTAGAGGCCACCCTTAAATTTAAACTAGCAAACAAGACAGAGGGTGGTAAAGGAAGCCACATTAAGGTCAAAACCCACTCTGAAGGAATTACAGAGTAGAGTAGCTGAGTGGAGTGAAAGTGCACCACACAACCATTTCAAGTGCACTACAGAGTTGAGTACTGTGTGGGAGGTTGACTAGAAAGGAAAATGTGCTCAAAAAGAACATTTTTTTTTACATAGCACTTTGGTTTTATATATTGGTTCAGCCAAAATAGTGGCTGAAGAATATAATTATGCACCAAAGTAAAATTATAGTGTGGCATTTACCTTTCAAAAACCCCAGAGGAAGTTTTTAAGTTTTGGTCTAAATTAATGAATGTATACTGAAATGCATCAAGGGGGGAGTGGTGGCTCCAGCGGTTAAGGCGCTGGGTTGCCGATCGGAAGGTCTGGGGTTCAAGCCCCGGTATCGCCAAGCTGCCACTCTTGGGCCCTTGAGCAAGGCCCTTAACCCTTTATGCTCCGGGGGTCCCTTACGAGGGAAATATCAAGGTCCGTGACGTGGGGCCGCCTTCCCGTGGGCTCACCACCTGCAGGAGGGACCGTAAGGGACGGTGCTGTGAGGATTGGGCAGCAGTCGAAGGCGGGGGCCTGCTTAGACTGCTGCCCCCGCGACCCGAATTACGGATAAGCGGGAGAAAATGAATGAATGAATGAATGAAATGCATCAAGCACTAGATTTTGCTGTTTTAAATTATTTTGCCTATTTAACAAATTAATTCAATTGATTGGTTGTATTTAGATATAAGTATGAAACATCAGTTAGATCTTCAGTGAACTCAACACATAACATCACGCCTTGTCCAGCCAGTCCACCTAGAATGCTGTCTGTGGGTAACCACCCTTCTACAGTTTTAAACACAGGTACACTCCCTTATTTACTATGTACATCAGAGTTGAGAGTTTGTACAGTATACATTCAAATATCTATTTCATTGCTTATATGGGAGGTATTACTTTTAGTACATGCACTTTTTTTTATGTCAGGCTGTGAGAACGAGTCCAACTTATCTATGTGGATCTATGTGTTACTGGGAAACATCTTGCGGGGAATTGGTGAAACTCCCGTACAGCCATTGGGAATTTCATACATAGATGATCATGCAATGGAGGATAATGCTGCCTTCTACATTGGTATGAAATGTTTATGATTCTGTTTTTGTTTTTTATTGATACATAGGGATAAATTTGGCAAAAAGAAAGCAGTTTCTATTTTTACTTGCCAGTGTCAAGGTATGCCAACATGTCAGTGCAGATGTGGATCAGCAGAGAAATTATGTTTAACAAAAAATAAATGTGTCACTTTTTTACCCATGTCAAACAGATAACCAGAAAGAATCAATAACCAATATGGTTTAAGAGTAGGAGTATGACAAATAAAAGGTTTGGTAATGACAGGTCTGAAAAACATAGATACTTTGCACTGAATGAGTGGAATGAGAATAGGTACATATATAGTGGCTGTGATTGTGTTCAGATGTGTGTGATTAGAGGAGGTAAGCGTGAACGTGATAGAGCCTGTGTGAGTTGGGTATTGAAGATGGTGGAGGACATGTTTGCAGGCCATATAGCGTAATAGGAGTTTTAGTTGCCCCAGCCACTGTGCAGTTTCAGTAAAATTCAGAAAATGGTAATCAGTAATGAAATTAGCTAAAGGCTTAAATATATTTAAATATATATTTTTATATTTAATTACAAAAAAAAAAAAAACAGTTAAATTATTTTCAACCTCAGGTTGGGAACATGTTACATGACACTTTTTTGTTAAAAACTATATATCTGAACTATTCATACTATGCAAAACCATTTTTCTAAGGTAAAGTTGTCCTCTTCAGTGCTTTTGTCCTAAAGATAAAAAACAGCCTTAAAAAGTACAAAACCATTTATTCTTTGCATGAAAAAAATATTTAGCATGTAATATTGTGGTAAGAATGCCTTTTATGTTAGTTACAGCCAGATTAAGTCCAAAAATAAAGAAAAACTGAACAATCAAACCTTTACTTTAAGAAGTTAGAATCATTTGTATATTATCCCAACTAGTTGGCAGTGCTCTCTATGAGAAGGAAATTCAACCACAGTTACAAAACATTTTGGATGCTTTATATACGGTGATTGTAAATTTGATGGCTGAAACACATAAAAAAAAAGTTGGGATAGAATCACTTCTTTAATTCTGAAGACTCAAGAAGTTCTTTTTATACCTAATCATATTATTTACTTTTTACCAATTAACCAAATTATTTGGAAAACTTTTCTCTAACTGTTTCTTTTAACACTTACGTTTCCAGCCTTTTTTTTTACCATCTCAACTTTTGGCAGCCATCAAATATAAATCACCTTATTTTTTTATTTAAATATACACAGTTCAAACATTTTATTATGTTTTCTATGTTCTGTCTTTTATTTAAATTTTACAGTGTTCCAATTGTTTTGAAACTAGGGTTGTATTTCTTGTCTAAGCATTGTCCATTGTGAACATGCTTGCCAAAAAAAAATATAACATTAACATTATTATTGCAAACTCTGGGTTGAAACAAAGGCCATAGTAAGGCAAATGCCCAAATCCAAGTGCAAATGCCATTACATTTATATGTAAGCATGTTAAGTAGTATTAGTCACTTTGATATTCCAGTTTTTGCCTGCCAATTGTCATAGAAATCTATGCTTCCTTTGTTTCAGGATTTGTTCAGACAATATCAGTCATTGGCCCAGTGTTTGGCTACCTCCTTGGATCACTTTGTGCAAAGTTGTATGTGGACATTGGATTTGTCAATATGGGTGAGTGGAAGTGTTCCCACCCTGATGCTTAGATACATTTTTAATTAATTAATTAGTACAAATATTAATGATTGATGTAATTACAGTATTTCAAACAGCTCCATAGCATTAACCCTAATGTTTACTATTTATTTAAAGATCCTCCTTATTAATCTCTTTTTTCACACAATTATTTATAGTCCAAATATTACAATTCTTGTGTTAAAAAAAATTGCAACTCATATGACTGTATCTGTTATGGGCAAAGTTTGAGTGTTGGACCATCTGATGCTGCCTTTATTTACACTATTTTCTTTATCTTTTATATTGTACTAAAATTGTTTACTGCATTCTGAACTGGTGTGTTCACATTTAGGGCTGTTCAAAATTCAAAACCCACCAAATTTGCATCAGTATTATTTTCATGTTTAAAGCTAGACTCAATTCTGGCTATTGTAGAGCATGTTTGATCCCTAGAAAATACTTTAGAGTTTATTGCACAATGAAATGCCCACATAGTAAGGATTTTGCACCTCCCTGGACAATTGCAACAAATAGTAGTAGCCAAGTTTGCAATTCCCAGCAGGGGCCCAGCAGGAGGCAGGATATTCATAAACTGTGCCTACTGAATACGAAATTGAAGGAGCGTGTCCATCGTTTTTTTTCTCCAATATCAACACTGAGGTATTTGGAGAACAGCTACTGCCATCTCCTCTGGAGGTTGACAGAGCCCAATATCAAAACAGGCATGGAAAACTTGAGAATAAATGGAGAATTAGAGGATAAATATCAGGATGTCCTGGTCACTCTCTTCTCTCTCTTGCCAGGCTTCATATTATACTCTGAAATGGTTTCGCTTTATACACATAGAGCATTCAACATTTTTTTCTGAGCAAATCGTAAGCAGATTTCTTATTGAACAGTATTTAAAGGAAAATTTTAACACAAATTTCCTTTAATTCAAGGAGAGACTGGCAAATTTCATTCGAAGATTAAAGTTTTGTCAAATGTATTTCTGAATCGATACTTCTTTTCCTGAATGCAGATGTGTGCGAGGTCTTCCCAGCTGCAGGGACATGTGCTGCCAACAGGAGGATTAAAAGTTAAGTTAGTGTACATTACAAATCTTCTGATATTAATGTTCAGAATTTGAAAAAGCAAAAGGCTAGTTATTCCACACCAGATTTCACACAAAGAACACCTGAAATTGAATTTGGTCAAAACAAACTAATGGTTTCTGAGTGGCCAGTTAAAATGAATCAAAACATGATACATTCTAAAATTAGAGACATCTGCAACAATGGATATGCATCAAATGTATTTTAAACCTAACCCAGGAGCCAGTGGAGTGGCAGCTCTTTCCAGGCAGGATTGAGAGAAAACACTTCTTTCATGCCATTCAGGCCAAACAGTAGAGCATCTTTATCAATAAATTACGGCAGCTTAGTTGTAATAGGGGATTGTAAAAAAGTATTTTTTTTCTAACTGTAATACAAATGTACAGTGATTCAACTTTAGGTGACAACAACAATGTCAATTTCAGGACCTTGGGAAATTGTAATAATGAGACAATGATGAAATCCACTTTATATCAGAATATTCTTGAGACAAATGCGATGCCACCTCTCCAGCAGCTTATTGGTTTCTAAACGTTCATCCTTAATGAGCAAAAGGAGATGTTGGTGAGGAAAAACTTCCTAAATGATATGATGATGAAACCTTCAGAAGTCATTGTCATCTGGACAGTGCAATTAAAAATAATTAATTTATATACCTGTGCTCTATTTGATCAAAAGGTGGCAATTTGTAAATGGGAAATCATTATAGTTGTAATATGAAGTCTATTTTCCTGCATTTATAAACTTTTTCGTGATTGAGGCTTGACTGCAAAATAGTTTTTTGGCATTTGTTCGAAAGCTATCTTTATGGGTGTTACGTTCTGAGTGGTATCATCCACAAGAATCTTAGAAATCGTTAGGCTGTATCTCCAAACAGAATTAGGATTTAGAATAGATCAGGGAAGTCTGAGGAGCAAGAAGTATCAGAAACACTAGTATCTCTAAAATGAGAGAGAGAGAGAGAGAGAGAGAGAGAGAGAGAGAGAGAGAGAGAGACCCTGATCAGTAAACAGTAGTAGGTTACTTATCACGTTAAACAGAGCTGTCTTTGCTACAATAAGTTCTAAATCCATTTCATTTCATGAATGTTATAAAAATGCATGTATGAGGATACTGAAGTGCTACAAGCTTTTTAAAAGACAAAGGTGGAATTTGATATTGACCCATAGTTAGACAGCTGACATGGATCAAGATCTGGGGATTAATTTTGAAAAACAGATTATTCTTAAAAGAGGTTCAATTGTTCCTGGTTAATTAATTAATTGCTTAAAAAAACATTTAGGTAAGCGATCTAGTACACAAGCTGATGATTTTCATGAGGAAATTGAAAATATTATTTTGGTCTCTCAAAGTTAAGTAAAACAAAGGGGGGGGTCAACAATCCCCAGACTTCTCACTCAGACGCTTGCAATCACCTAGCTTCTGACTGAACACACTTGAGCACACACAAACACGGTACCTCATTTAATCAAACTATCTGAAGTAATTGCTCAGCTTTGTTCTAATGTGGCTGAGATACCATGCTTCTTATATTCTGTTTGATCCCTGGTTTTGACTTGTTTGGATTCATGATTTAGTTTTTAGTCTTGTCCTATAAACTCTGCTGATTGCCCAACCTGTGCATGTTTGTCTCCTTTTTTTTTTTGCCTTAAAGTCATTAAGATCGCAGTCCTGCATTTGCACTGTCGGAATAATTTTATATGAATTAGTTATTGTCTGGCTTTAAATTCGTTTAGAAAAAATAATTGCTGCTACACATTTATGATTTGCATATTTCTGTGTTGCTTGTATTCCTAGTTATTATTGCTGCAGTATTACATACTAATCCATGATTATTTTAGTTTTCTTCTTTCAGGGGTGAGAGATATATTGATCCAGCAGTAGTAGAAGCTTTTCTATAGCTCAGGAGGCTCTACTTGTTGAGTTTCACACATTTACATTTGTAGCATTTAGCAGATGCCCTTGTCCGAAGCGACATACAAAAGTGCTTTGAGTCTCTATTAATGATTCAGTCTACACTGGTACGCTAGATTACATACCATAATTTCGGGACTATTAAGTGCACCCAAATATAAGACGCACCCACTAAAGTTTACAAAGATTTTTTTAATGAACTTTACACAGGCTTTATCTAAACAGTAGCCTACCAAGAAAGTCATTGTTCACTGTCTTCCTCCTTCCTTTCACAACAATTTCTTTTGGGAGTTTATCTTTTGGCATCGTCGTGCATTTAAAAATCACAATCGGTGAAGCTTTTCTCCCAATGCCGTGCAGCTCAGAACACAGGTGAAGTGCGTTTTTTCATGCCGGTTGTTTTCAGCGGGACGAATGATTCGCATTTCCTCTTGAAAGTTCGAGTGAGAAAAAAGTATCTGCTTATAGTCCGGAAAATACGGTACTTACCTGTCGCTTGAAGATAGCCAGGGACTCTGCTGTTCGGACATCTAGGGGAAGTTCATTCTACCACCTCGGTTCCAGAACAAAGAAGAGCCTTGAGGCATACTTACCTTAATTTAATTCAATTCATTTCAATTCAATTTATTTTTATTTGCATAGTGCTTTTAACAATGAACATTGTCTCAAAGCAGCTTTACACAGATAATGTGGTGATTAAAAGTGAATATGTTCTTTATAAGTAAGTTTGTCCCTGATGAGCAAGCCGGTGGCGACTGTGGCAAGGAAAAACTCCCCGAGATGGAGCTAGAAACACATTAGTCACTTCCTGTGGCACTGCATGTTATATTCTTTGTAAACACTGATTGTAGTATTTTATGTTTTTTATATTTGCTGTAATTTTCCTGCTGTCTGTTAGGCCTTTTTAACTTACCTCTTTCCCTGAGGGCGCCAGTGGAGGGCCAGCGGAGAAAGCGCAGCGGGGGGGGGGGGGGGGGGGGGATGGGGGGTCCAATTTTTATATGAATTTTTCGAGTGGTCTGTTTAAAGGGCATGTGTGATTTTAATTCCAGGGTGGTAGTTTTTCTCTGTAATTATATAGATATACATTATTAAGAATATAACATGACATTGTGTGTAGGCATTCAGTAAGGATTTTGTGATTTACTAATATTTTGTTCTGATCAATCCCTACTGACACAACCAATATTTTCAGAGGGTCTTCCAGATAATCAAATAAATAAATTATCCAGATAAATAAATAATAAAGTTACCATGTAGACCAATGTGTACAATGTATTAAGAAATAACCAGGTTTGAAATTAATTTTATAGTGTTGTACAGAAGAGTGGGACGAATTTTCTCGTGGTGTTTATACTTGACTTACCTGACTTCTTGTTTATTGCTTTTCTGGTTTTAATTCTTGCTCTCTCACTGTCTGTGTTTTTGCTCTTCTCGTTTTGCCTTGGTTGTATGTTTTTTATACGTTGAATGTCTTTGGTTTATCTTCTCTACCGTTTATATTTTTAAAAAAAATTTTACGTCTGTTTTTCAGTTAAATCGTTCCCTGCATTTACATCAGTTACCTTTGGTGACAATTAATTAATTAGAAAATATCAAACCTTAACCTAAATGTAATTTTTTTTTTTTGTTATCAGTAGTTTCTATTTGAAAAAAATAATTGTTATTAATTGAACAATTACTTTAGTCCGCCTGCTTTGCATTTGCTTATATGCATGAGTGCATAACTGTGTACATGTATACTTGTATTAACAGTTGAAAATGTGTTATATTTTATAGAGGGTATTACAATCACACCAGGAGATGCTCGCTGGGTGGGTGCATGGTGGCTGGGCTACCTCATAGCAGGGCTCATCACACTGCTGTCAGCTGTGCCTTTATGGCTCATGCCCAAGTCTCTCCCTGTTTTAGAGGGTCAGTTGTCCAAATGCTCCAACAAGGAAACCAACTTTATCAAAGACTCACATGTTGTGCACAACAAATGCCTGGCAGCTGAGGCCACCAGTTTTGTAGAATTGGCCAAAGGTAGTCATCCTTCAAGCCTCCACCTTTTTCATAAAACAAACATATTGGTTTCAATTCCAAAGGTTTTGAGACTAATAGATTTGACTGTGTTTTGCAGACTTTTTGCCAGCGTTGAGATCACTCCTGGGGAACCCTGTCTACATTTTGTACCTCTGCATTACGATTATCCAATTTAATTCTTTAATAGGCATGGTTACATATAAACCAAAATACATAGAGCAGCATTATGGCCAATCAGCATCCCAAGCCAACTTTTTGATGGGTAAGTTTTTTCGAAAACCAATATATTTATATACAAGGTAGGTAGCTAAATAAGTACCTCATACTTTAAGGCATAAATGGGCAATTCCTTCTTTAGGGATATAGCTAATAGTGCACTCGAAGGATTAGATTCAAATGATAAATATTACATCAAGCAAATGCACTCATGTGGGAGAGCTTGTCGGTGGGAAAGGAGGAACACCACAACAGGTCAGGGGTAAAGGCTATTCAGCCGTCTTTATTTTCTTTCACACAAAGTTTTGCTTTCTGTACTGTGCTCACGCCGCGCGTCTCTGGCACCCGTACGCACACACCTCCCACACACACACACCTTCCTCCTTAAATGCCTCCTTTGATCACTGAAATAGAGAACACATGAGGTTAGATAGACTTCAGGTGAGGCAATTCCATACCTATCTTCTCTCGGCCCTGCCCCCCATTCACGAACCGGCGTTCGGCCCCGCCCCCGCTGCCACATACCCCCACCGCCCGATCCAGGCCGGGGAGCTGTCCGGCCGCCACCGACTCCCCCCCCTGACGTGAGAGGAAGTCGGCCACGACCAACTGCGTCCCCGGTCTGTGGACCACCTCGAACTTGAACGGCTGAAGCGCCAGATACCACCGCGTGATCCGAGCGTTGGCATCCTTCATGCGATGGAGCCACTGCAGCGGGGCGTGGTCCGAACAGAGGGTGAAGGCCCGTCCCAACAGGTAGTATCGGAGGGTGAGGACCGCCCATTTTATGGCCAGGCACTCGCGTAAAAGCCTGTTGGCACGGCTCCGACCACTGGACCGGATCTGGCGCTCCCTTTTTAGTGAGATCGGTCAGCAGGCTGGCGATGTCCGAAAACCTAGGGATAAATCTCCTATAATAACCCGCCAGCCCCAGGAACCGTCTCACCTCCTTTTTGGTCTTGGGTCTCGGACAGGTCGCAATCGCTGCCGTCTTATCAATTTGGGGACGCACCTGCCCATGACCCAAGTGGAAACCCAGATACCGTACTTCCACCCGCCCAATCGCACACTTCTTGGGGTTTGCCGTGAGCCCGGCCCGTCTCAAGGTCCGCAGGACCGCCCTGAGATGCTGTAAATGCCGCTGCCAATCATTGCTATAAATCACAATGTCATCTAAATAGGCAGCGGCGTACCTGTGATGCGGCCGGAGAATCCGGTCCATCAGACGTTGGAACGTCGCCGGAGCCCCGAACAAACCGAACGGAAGGGTGACGAATTGGTGCAAACCGAACGGAGTGGAAAAGGCCGTTTTTTCCCGGGACATTGGCGTCAAGGGGATCTGCCAATATCCCTTGGTTAAGTCCAGCGTCGAATAAAAGCGAGCCGCGCCTAACCGATCAAGGAGCTCATCGATGCGAGGCATCGGATACGCGTCGAATTTAGACACCGCGTTGACCTTTCAGTAGTCCACACAGAACCGGACCGACCCGTCGCTCTTGGGAACCAAGACCACCGGGCTGCTCCAGTCGCTGTGAGACTCCTCGACCACCCCCATGTCAAGCATCGCCCGAAGTTCCGCCCGAACCACCTCCTTTTTGTGTTCGGGCAGCCGGTACGGGCGACTGCGCACCACAGTACCGGGAGATGTCTCAATATGGTGCTCTATAAGGTTTGTCCGCCCGGGCAGGGGCGAGAACACATCCGCAAACTCGCGCTGTAATCTCGTGACCTGTGCTCTCTGCGACGGCGAGAGGTGGTCTCCACAGGGGATGGAGGCGGATTCTGCCGCGGCTTTGTTTTTTACCTCCGGTCCCAACTCCTCCCTCTCTGGCATCACCGTCGCTAGAGACACAGGCACCACCTCGCTCCATAATTTGAGGAGATTCAGGTGGTATACCTGGAGCGCCCCGCCCCTATCCGTGCGCCGTACCTCGTAGTCGACATCCCCCACCCGCCGTGTAACCTCAAAAGGCCCTTGCCACTTGGCGAGTAATTTTGAGCTTGACGTAGGCAGCAGAACGAGGACTTTGTCTCCCGGTGAAAACTGACGAAGCCGCGCACCCTTGTCGTACAGCCGGGATTGCCGTTCCTGTGCCTGAAGCAAATTCTCCAATGTTAGTTGACCCAGTGTGTGGAGTTTTGCTCTCAGATCCAGAACGTACTGGATTTCATTTTTCGCGTTTGAAGGCCCCTCCTCCCAATTTTCCCGGAGGACATCCAGCACTCCGCGCGGCTTACGGCCGTATAATAATTCAAACGGGGAGAACCCCGTGGAGGCTTGCGGGACCTTTCGTACTGCAAACAACAAGGGCTCGAGCCATTTATCCCAATTACGTGTGTCCCCGTGTACGAACTTCCGAATCATGTTTTTCAGGGTTCGATTAAACCGCTCTACCAGGCCGTCAGTTTGTGGATGGTAGACACTGGTGCGGATCGATTTAATCCCCAACAATTCGTACAGCTCGCGAAGTGTTCGTGACATAAACGTCGTGCCTTGATCAGTCAGGATCTCTTTCGGGATCCCAACTCGGGAGATAATGCTGAAGAGTGCTTCCGCAACACTACGTGTTGTTGGACGTGTTGTTAACTTTTCCTGTAGTTTACTGGCAAACTTGCAACCCTCATCTCAACCCCTGAACACCTTTTTGTCTGACATCATTGTCTTTTCATACTCATGCTCTTGTTGCTAAATATATTGTAAATCTAAATCTATAATGGGATGTTTAAAATGCATGTAGGTTTAATTGGTTGCATGTCCAAATACTTTTAGGAATATAGTGAATATAAGCTGATGAACATATTAAATCAAATTAAACTTACAAATTACTATTCATTTTTTTCATGTTACAGATTTTCTCAGTTGCTTTGGAGCATTTGTCAGATCAGAAATTACATTCTCAAAACTCCTTTTTCAACCTCCATGTCATGTAGCCACTTGTGTACATCATAAAAACAATTTGTGTTGCTTTTAACAAATTGCAAATGCTTTTGTACATTCATTTTAATAGATTTTGTACAATTGTCTGCTGTTTCCTACATTATCAGTTGTTTATGGCATGTTGGTCAAAATATTTTATACTAGTTTTACCTAAATAGTTCTAACCCCCAAAACATTTATTCATTTTGTATGTCATTGAATGCAAAATGGTTAAACCAATTGTCATAGTCTGTCAACCTTAAATTTTTATTAAACTTATTTTTGGTAAATGTTTCTTGAATTGATGAATTGTGCAGATGAATCTTGAATGTCACTAATGAAGGGGAGTGTACAGAATCAGATCGACCAATGATCAACTAGTTCTCTAAAATGGGTCAAAGGTGAATCTCATGAACCTTCAATTGGAAAGTGTATACAAAACATTCTAAACAATGTAAACAAACAATTAAAAAAATGTATGAACAACCAAGAAATTAAAAAGCACTTGTACTGTACAGTAAAAGTATTAATTCTGTCCAGTCTCTTGCAATCAATATAAATCAAATATGCAATCAAAAAAATAATTGTGCTGCTGAAATTCATAGATGCCAAACAGAAGGAATTAAAATTTTGTGTATTTTCAATTGCTGTAATCCAAACCATAGTTTATATCATGAAATACTGAAACTGTTTGCTGTCATACTGACAACATGACAAAACATTTTGATGACATTGTATGTGAACAATGACAAAGGGACTTTTAATTCTGATGAGAATGAGATGTTTATTGACACAAATACTTTTGAGAGATGAACTAAGGATTTTAAGAAAAGTACAGGTTTTTGCAAGAAATCCAATGTATTGGGCTGTTTGTACACATTATTTTGAGAAATGCACTTACTGGTTTGCAAATATTAAGGATGATTCGAGAAGCGCTCCAAAGTAGCTGAGAAAAACTGTAATACTGAGTTACATTGGTTATTTAACATGGATTAATGGTACTTTAATAAATGAATCTGAAAGATTCTGAATCTGTAGGCCCTGAGCACGGAATTGAGGTGTTGTTCTAAAATAAATAATTTAAAACATTAAAAAAGACATTGATCAGACATTGAAGCTCTTTAAAAGTGGTGTCCTAACACAAAGATCTGCTCAGGGGGAGGCCTGTTCACAGCAGAGGAAAGGGTGGATAACATGAATGTTGCATTTGACTTTTACTACTTGTATTTTGCACCAAATTTATCTAGATGAACTTTAACTTGGGATTGTGATTAAAAATTGATTATAATTGTTTATTCTTGATATAACTTTTGCTTGTTGCATATGGAGAAAACTAGACAATGTTTCCTAAATCACTACTCAGTGGTATCATGTAATTTGCAGTGTGCACTTCAACAGTGTCACATAATCAATCTACATCTGATACTTCTTCTTTCGGCTGCTCACATTACGGGTCGCTACAGCGGATGAGCCGTCTCCATACCCACCTGTACTCTACTCTACTCTCTACTCTACTCTATTCTACTCTACTCTAATCTGCCTCTTTTAACTATCTGCATGTCTTTTCTCACCACATCCATAAACCTACTCTTTGGCCTTCCTCTTTTCCTCCTTCCTGGTGGCTCCATCCTCAGCATTTTTCTACCAATATACCTCATGTCCTTCCTCTGCACATGTCCAAACCATCTCAAATGCGCCTCCCTCAGGTTTTGTTCAGATGCAGCTTAGCAAAAAGTCATGCTGTTATATTATAGGGCCTTGATCCAAGCCAGTCTTTCCTGATAGTTATATTCATTCTGCCTTCTTTCTGATTGTCTCTGTTGACGCTCATTTTGATGAATAACTGAGAATGAATGACAAAGAAACTGGCCAATTTAATCAGTGCACTGTATTGCACTATTTTAGCACTTTTGAGCTATAATGTTACTACTTATAATTGGGCAGTTTTTTTTTGTCATGGTATAAAGCAGTGTGGAATATCGTTTGTCTGTTATATTATTATTATTATAATTATTATTATTATTATTATTATTATTATTATTATTATTATTATTATTATTAATATATTTCTGGTGTCCTCTGGAACACTGTTGTTTAGGGGTAATATCAGAAAACTCTTCCAATAGCTGAGCTGTAAGTAAACGACTGCTCTCTATGGATCGAAGTGTTGAATGTTAGTCATGTTAGTTAATAATTATATTGAAAAACAAAAAAATGTTCAAAGATGTAGGAAAAAACTGTATACCGTAATTTCCGGACTATAAAGCGCACCCATTTATAAGCCGCACCCACTGAATTTTACAAATATTTTTATTTTTAACATAAATAAGCCGCACCTGTCTATAAGCCGCAGGTGTCTACACTAATGTACTTTACACAGGCTTTAACGAAAGACACGTTACACATGGTGTAACGGGTGAAATATGTTGCGCTTCCTTTAGGAGCATAGCGGTATTTTTGGAATAGCCTGGCACTGCATTCTTCCGTTATTACTGCGTGTGTGTAAGACTGAGGATTATGTCCTTATTATTTTCTGATGCTCATTTCTAAGTTTCTTTAAATAACCCATAACGCTGTTGCCAAGAAAAATAAAAAAGCACGAGTTTTGGAAACCTGTCTGTACTTATATGATTTCTGTTGCAACTGAGTTAGCAAACTATCCCTTCACCCAGACTCAACGCGTTACAACGGCTTGTATCTAAACAGTAGCCGACCAAGTCATTGTTCACTGTCTTCCTCCTTCCTTTCACAACAATCTCGGGAGTTTATCTTTTGGCATTGTTGTTCGTTTAAAAATCATTCAATGGAAGTTTTTTCTCCCAAAGCCGTGCAGCTCAGAACAGGTGAGGTGCGTTTTTTTGTTTCCGTTCGGAAATTTCATTGGTCTAATGTTATGGGGTTCAGTTTTTTGGCTTGAAGTTTGTGAAACTGGGAAAAACCCAGGAAAAATTCATAAATTAGCCGCTTCGTTGTTTAAGCCACGGGGTTCAAAACGTGGGAAAAAAGGTAGCGGCTTATAGTCCGAAAAATTTGTGCTGGTACATTTGTCAATGCTGCATTCTTAAAAGTGTGCTGCTCCATTGCAAGAGGGCAAGAGCTTATTTTTACAGTTACTGTCTTTCAGATTCACGCATGTCTTAAAAAGTAGTAGTGGAGAAGCGGCAACAACAAAAGTCTGAATTACTGAAAAAAATTAATGAATGCAGCGCAGAATGAACCAACAGCTTGGCTCATCTAATTATCTAAATAATGTCATCATGATTATATATCTGGACAAGCTGTGTTACTTTGGAAGTTTAAGAACTCTGTAGGTTTGTTCCAGAGAACTGAGATAGCAATGAAAAAGCTGGACAGACTAAAGGATAAATGTCCTGCAGTAATAATAAATGTCCAATGACATTGTGGGGAACAGGAAATGTAGGAAATCACTGTAATCAAATCATAAAATACAATAATTACTAAAAAAAAACTACATGTAGTTAGGAGAAATTGAGTATAAAACTATGCTCTATATAAAAAAAACTAATGTAAAATTATAATACTTGTATATCAGTTAGTATTGATAGATTACTATCCTCATTTTTTATCATTACACTGCAGTATATTGTTGACCCTGATCATGCTTATGGGCCATATGTACATACCTTTGGTAATTGGGAACTAGTGCTTTGAACTAAACTTACATAATGATGGTTTGGCTTTTAGGAATGATCAACATCCCAGCTGTTGCCTTAGGAATGTTTTCAGGGGGATTGCTTATGAAGAAGTTCAAGCTGGGCATCATGGGAGCCGCCAAGTTTGCACTGGGAACATCTCTACTGGGCTACTTCCTCTCTCTTTTCTTCTTTGCTTTAGGTTGTGAGAATGCCAAAGTGGCTGGTATTACTGTGTCATATGATGGGTATGTAATTATTTCTTAAAAAACACTTAGCCAAGCTAGCACAAAGTCATAGCTGTATATGTCACATGGTTCACTGTGTTTACAGCCCAATACATAATTATTCACATCACAATATGCTTAAACATGTTTCAGTAGAATATTCAGTAATTAATGTGTATTTAATGTATATTATGCATAATTGTTTCCCTGTGTTAGCAGAACAGACCGAATAGCTCCATCTGTTATATTGTATATTAACTATTCCAAAATTTATTTAGTAATTCTATTATATTCTATTAGATTAGATTAGATTAGATTTTATTTTATTTTAATCGATTCAACATTATTGTCATTGTGCAGAGTACAAGTACAGGGCCAATGAAATGCAGTTAGCATCTAACCAGAAGTGCAAATTGCATTATATATAAATAAATCCAATAGAAATGTATACAGTAGATATAAAAATATACAATTAACCTTTATGGGAGTGCATAGGTGCAATATATAATACAATACCCCAAAGGGGCTGAATCAAATATAGAACATGTTTTTTTTTATCAGACCGTAGCTATAATTTAGATTCTGGCTGAAACATAAGTAATAATATTTGCACCAGACAGTAAACAAGAACTTGTTTACCAAAGAACAGTGTATAAATGTTGGTGTGTGCATTGTGTTAGAAGACTTTATTTAGTATTTCTGGAAAGTGTCTCATCTTTGGACAAAAGACTTTCTTAGACAATCTATGGTTTTTTTTCTTGTTAACTTAACATATTTGAAATAGTTGGCAGCTACACATACAGTGTAGCTGATAATTTGTCTCCTTACAAGGTTACACACAGTTTTACTAATCATTGTTGTAAGTTTAATAACAGTATTCAATTGCTGGAAGAATGTGTGGTCATATTTATTTAGTTTCCTTCAGTTGTTCCTTTAAACCCATTGTATAAAATGTGCTGAGGGATAATTGCAAAAATACACTGAACAAAGCACAACCAAAAACAATCCAGGCTTGGACAAAGTGCTACCAGATGCAGTGTATTTAAGATAATAAACTATTATTGTTTATGTGTATTTGCTGAACAGGATAGAAAATGTCTCCATTGAGGAGCGCTCACTATTTGTGAGCTGTAATGCAGACTGTTTGTGCTCTGAAACTAAATGGGACCCAGTGTGTGGTGATAACGGTCTCACATATGTCTCTGCGTGTCTTGCTGGGTGCCGGATGTCACGTGGCTCTGGCATAGACATGGTAAGCAGGGTTTGTTGAAATAAATCAAATCACCACTTCCCTCTTGCATGAATGTAAAATTACAGTTTTTAAAGTATTATTTAGAGAAATGCAAAATAATCCTGTCTGTATCTTTATAATATTCTACTGTAATAACATTGTGATAATAGAATTTCAAAACAGCTTAATTCTCTCACACAACACAAAATATAATGCATGAATAAAATCAGTGTAAACTGACTACTAAATCTGAACTGAAAATATTTAATTTTTCCATTGATTCCAAGCAAGGCAACACATTTTTTACATTTCTTAAAAGGAACACATTATTTGAATGGTTTCTTTCATTGTAGGTCTATGTTTGATTATAAAATGCAAGGTATCCTATATTACTACCTCTTTCACTCAACATGGTTTAGGATATCTATAGTTCCAAATACTATTAAAACGTTTGAAAGTAATGGGCTGCATGCACTATAGCTATGATACATTTCTGTTTTTAGTCATCCCAGGAAGATATATGGTTCTGTAATATAATTGTAAAACCTGTTTCATATACAATACTAAAGTTTTATTACACTAATTATGTGTCCAGACATATGAGCAGTGCAGCTGTGTGGCAGGGGGAAATCTTACTGCCAGTGTGGGGCAGTGCAGACACAGGGAGAGCTGCCAACAAGTATTCCCCTATTTCTTGGCTTTGTCTGTTATTACTTCCTTTATCATCTCTATGGGTGGAACACCAGGATACATGCTATTAATCAGGTAAATTAAAGTTCTGATTTATGATTTATCATATAATTAATAATTATTCTATGAATACATTAAATCTCTCAAAACAACAAACAGCTTAATTCAAAATAGTCAGAAAAAGGCAGTAATATATATATATATATATATATATATATATATATATATATATATATATATATATATATATATTGTTTCATTTCATCTTCTCCCGCTTATCCGTAATTCGGGTCACGGGGGCAGCAGTCTAAGCAGATTCCCCAGACACTTCTCCGTGTCGAGGGATCGGGCTGTCAAGGCCCCCGCCTTCGACTGCTGCCCAATCCTCTCAGCACCGGTCCCTCACGGTCCCTCTTGCAGGTGGTGAGCCCACGGGAAGGCGGCCCCACGTCGCTCCGATGTCACGGCCCTTGGTTTATTTTTCTCGTAAGGGAGAATATATATATATATATATATACAGTGAGGAAATTAAGTATTTGAACACCCTGCTATTTTGCAAGTTCTTCACTTAGAAATCATGGAAGGGTCTGAAATTGTCATCGTAGGTGCATGTCCACTGTGAGAGACATAATCTAAAAAAAAAAAATATCCAGAAATCACAATATATGATTTTTAAACTATTTATTGGTATGATACAGCTGCAAATAAGTATTTAAACACCTGTCTATCAGCTAGAATTCTGACCCTCAAAGACCTGTTAGTCTGCCTTTAAAATGTCCACCTCCACTACATTTATTATCCTAAATTAGATGCACCTGTTTAAGGTCGTTAGCTGCATAAAGACACCTGTCCACCCCATACAATCAGTAAGAATCCAACTACTAACATGGCCAAGACCAAAGAACTGTCCAAAGACACTAGAGACAAAATTGTACACCTCCACAAGGCTGGAAAGGGCTACGGGGAAATTGCCAAGCAGCTTGGTGAAAAAAGGTCCCCTGTTGGAGCAATCATTAGGAAATAGAAGAAGCTAAACATGACTGTCAATCTCCCTCGGACTGGGGCTCCATGCAAGATCTTACCTGGTGGGGTCTCAATGATCCTAAGGAAGGTGAGAAATCACCCCAGAACTACATGGGAGGAGCTGGTCAATAACCTGAAAAGAGCTGGGACCACCGTTTCA
This sequence comes from Silurus aristotelis, assembly GCF_946808225.1. Classification (NCBI taxonomy): domain Eukaryota; kingdom Metazoa; phylum Chordata; class Actinopteri; order Siluriformes; family Siluridae; genus Silurus; species Silurus aristotelis. The sequence goes on from NC_139597.1 coordinate 15,834,816, forward strand.
AGTCAAGTCAAGTCAAGTCAAGTTTATTTGTATAGCGCTTTTCACAACAGACATTGTCTCAAAGCAGCTTTACAGAAAACAACAGTGAAGGTGAATGGTGTGCGTTTGTCCCTGATGAGCAGCCGTGGCGACAGTGGCAAGGAAAAACTCCCTTAGATGATATGAGGAAGAAACCTTGAGAGGAACCAGACTCAAAGGGGAACCCATCCTCATATGGGTGACATCAAGAGTTTGGTCATAAATCTTTCAACAATACAGAACAATTTGTGATCATCATAGATCCAGCATCAGCTTCTCCATGCCAGGGCCTTTAAACACTCGGCATCTACTTCTCCATGATCATCCATAGGTCCATAATCTTCACGAGGTGGGACGTGACTGGAGCTGGCCAAACCTCAGGATGCCTCGGGATGGGGAGAGAAAGAGAAGCAGTGGAGAGGAATTAGCGTAGCTGCTGTTCATGATATTAACAGCACAAGTTGATAATGTGCATGTAATCATATATTCTGGAGCACAAGGTTGTGATGTGATGTGTGTTATGTGTAGGCTTTGCTAAAAAGATATGTTTTTAATCTACACTTAAACTGGGAGAGTGTATCTGAACCCCGAACACTGTCAGGAAGACTATTCCAGAGTTTAGGAGCTAAATGTGAAAATGCTCTACCGCCTTTAGTGGACTTTGCTATTCTAGGAACTACTAGAAGCCCAGAGTTTTGAGATCTCAGGGAGCATGACGGATTGTAGCGTGTTAAAAGACTGGATAGATACATGGGAGCCAAACCATTTAGTGCTTTATAAGTGAGTAGCAGTAGTTTGTAGTCTATTAGAAACTTAATAGGAAGCCAATGTAGGGACGATAAGATTGGGGTTATATGATCGTATTTTCTTGACCTAGTAAGAACTCTTGCTGCGGCATTCTGAACTAACTAAAGCTTGTTTATTAATGATGCAGGACATCCACCTAGTAATGCATTACAGTAGTCTATTCTAGAGGTCATAAACCAAGGTTTCCAAGGTTATTGTTGGGAATACACTAAGACGTCATGGTTTGAAATCATGCATGGCACGGAAGGTTCCCCTGCTTAAACCAGCACATGTCCAGGCACGTCTTAAGTTTGCCAATGACCATTTGGATGATCCAGAGGAGTCATAGGAGAAAGTCATGTGGTCAGATGAGACCAAAATAGAACTTTTGGGTCATAATTCCACTAAACGTGTTTGGAGGAAGAAGAATGATGAGTACCATCCCAAGAACAACATCCCTACTGTAAAGCATCATGCTTTGGGGGTGTTTTTCTGCACATAGGAAAGGGCGACTGCACTGTATTAAGGAGAGGATGACCGGGGCCATGTATTGCGAAATTTTGGGGAACAACCTCCTTCCCTCAGTTAGAGCATTGAAGATGGGTCGAGGCTGGGTCTTCCAACATGACAATGACCCGAAGCACACAGCCAGGATAACCAAGGAGTGGCTCTGTAAGAAGCAAATCAAGGTTCTGGCATGGCCTAGCCAGTCTCCAGACCTAAACCCAATAGAGAATCTTTGGAGGGAGCTCAAACTCTGTGTTTCTCAGCGACAGGCCAGAAACCTGACTGATCTAGAGAAGATCTGTGTGGAGGAGTGGGCCAAAATCCCTCCTGCAGTGTGTGCAAACCTGGTGAAAAACTACAGGAAACGTTTGACCTCTGTAATTGCAAATAAAGGCTACTGTACCAAATATTAACATTGACTTTCTCAGGTGTTCAAATACTTATTTGCAGCTGTATCATACAAATAAATAGTTAAAAAATCATACATTGTGATTTCTGGATTCTTTTTTTTTTATTATGTCTCTCACAGTGGAAATGCACCTACGATGACAATTTCAAACCCCTCCATGATTTCTAAGTGGGAGAACTTGCAAAATAGCAGGGTGTTCAAATACTTATTTTCCTCACTGTATATATATACACACACACACACACAAACAATGCATTCAGAAAGTATTTAGATCCCTTAACTTTTTTCAGTTTGTTATATTGCAGTCTGAAACTACAAAATCGTTCACTTACTTTCAATAAGCAATTTACCATCAGCAGAGTAAGAATAAATCCAAACCTAAGCACATAACCATTGCATAACTCCCTTCACACCCTAATGTTACATCACATGTAGAGGAAATGTGTCATTTTATACATGGTGCTTTCAGAAAGTATTCAAACCCCTTTAACTTTTTTCAGCGTTGTTATATTGCAGTCTAAAACCACAATCATTCATATTAATTTTTCTCCTCATTAATCTACATTCAGTACCCCATAATGACAAAGTAAAAACAGAAGTCTTGAAATGTCTCTAAATAAAAAAATAAAAAAACTGAAATATCACATGTGCACAATATCACAAGTATTCAGACCCTTTACTCAGTACTGAGTTAAAGCACCTTTGGCAGCAATTTCCCCATCAAGTCTTTCTGGGTATGACGCAACAAGCTTTGAACACCTGTATTTAGGGATTTTCTGACATTCTTTTTTGCAAATCCTCTTAAACTTGGTCAGGTTGGATGGGGACTGTCAGTGTACATCCATTTTCAGGTCTCTCCCGAGATGTTTAATGGTGTTCAAGCGAGGGCCCTGGCTTATTTACAGAGTTATTCCTAAACCAGAGTTATTCCTCCTGTGTTGTCTTGGCTCTTGTTGTTGGCTGTAGGATGTAAGATGTAGAAAGGTGAACTTTTTACTCAGTTTTGTTGCCAGCTATTTGACAATAATGGCTGTATGTTGAGTTATTTTACAAAGGACATTAAATCTATAGTTCTATACAAGCTGCACATTGGCTACATTTAAACTATACCCAACTTCATTTCTATAGTATTGTCCCTTAAGAAGATGCAATGTGGTGTCAATGATTGCTTCATAATTTAAAATGTGAGGGGTATACTCACTTTTGTAAGGTTCTGTATATATTAAATACTTGGATGCAAATGACACATTGCCCTTAAATGTGTTAGAGTGTGTGAGGGGAGTTTTGCAATGGCTTTGTGCCCAATTGTGTTTTTTTGTGTGTTTTTATTAATTAAATAATTATATTTAATATTTCTTTGTACTACAGATGTATCAAGCAAGAGCTGAAGTCCCTTGCTTTAGGATTTCACACACTGACAACACGCACTCTAGGTACATGGTTTTCTTTATTGCTTTACTAAATGTAAAAATTGTGGTATTTTGGTGAAGTAAGTACTTCTTTATTTACAAACTTGATTATGTAGTTTTAATAAATTATTTAATTTGGCTAATGCAAATCGGCATCAAAATTGCCATTTAACAGCTGGCATCCCAGCTCCAATATACTATGGAGCAATCATTGACACCACATGTCTGAAATGGGGCCATAAGAAGTGTGGAGGAAAAGGAGCATGTAGAATCTACAACACTACTGCCTACAGGTAATAGTTTCGCATCAATATGCGAACTGCCATCAGTAACTGATTAGTATGTTCTGTATTATTAGCTGCTTTATGTTTTAGACTACAATAACCCATAGATACCAAAAACAACTTCAGTTTGATTTATATATATATATATATATATATATATATATATATATATATATATATATATATATATATATATATATATATATATATATATATATATACACAGTGAGGAAAATAAGTATTTGAACACCCTGCTATTTTGCAAGTTCCCCCCCCTTAGAAATCATGAAGGGGTCTGAAATTGTCATCGTAGGTGCATGTCCACTGTGAGAGACATAATCTAAAAAAAAAAAATCCAGAAAACACTATGTATGATTTTTTAACTATTTATTTCTACAATACAGCTGCAAATAAGTATTTGAACACCTGAGAAAGTCAATGTTAATATTTGGTAGAGTAGCCTTTGTTAGCAATTACAGAGGTCAAACGTTTCCTGTAGTTTTTCACCAGGTTTGCACACACTGCAGGAGGGATTTTGGCCCACTCCTCCACACAGATCTTTTCTAGATCAGTCAGGTTTCTTGCCTGTCGCTGAGAAACACGGAGTTTGAGCTCCCTCCAAAGATTCTCTATTGGGTTTAGGTCTGGAGACTGGCTAGGCCACGCCAGAACCTTGATATGCTTCTTACAGAGCCACTCCTTGGTTATCCTTCTTATTCTACTTCCTCCAAACACGTTTAGTGGAATTATGACCCAAAAGTTCTATTTTGGTCTCATCTGACCACATGACTTTCTCCCATGACTCCTCTGGATCATCCAAATGGTCATTGGCAAACTTAAGACGTGCCTGGACATCTGCTGGTTTAAGCAGAGGAACCTTCCGTGCCATGCATGGTTTTAAACCATGACGTCTTAGTGTATTACCAACAGTAACCTTGGAAACGGTGGTCCCTCTTTTCAGGTCATTGACCAGCTCCTCCCATGTAGTTCTGGGCTGATTTCTCACCTTTCTTAGGATCATTGAGACCCCACGAGGTGAGATCTTGCATGGAGCCCCAGTCCGAGGGAGATTGACAGTCATGTTTAGCTTCTGCCATTTTCTAATGATTGCTCCAACAGTGGACCTTTTTTCACCAAGCTGCTTGGCAATTTCCCCGTAGCCCTTTCCAGCCTTGTGGAGGTGTACAATTTTGTCTCTAGTGTCTTTGTACAGCTCTTTGGTCTTGGCCATGTTAGTAGTTGGATTCTTACTGATTGTATGGGGTGGACAGGTGTCTTTATGCAGCTAACGACCTCAAACAGGTGCATCTAATTTAGGATAATAAATGTAGTGGAGGTGGACATTTTAAAGGCAGACTAACAGGTCTTTGAGGGTCAGAATTCTAGCTGATAGACAGGTGTTCAAATACTTATTTGCAGCTGTATCATACAAATAAATAGTTTAAAAATCATATATTGTGATTTCTGGATTTTTGTTTTTAGATTATGTCTCTCACAGTGGACATGCACCTACGATGACCATTTCAGACCCCTCCATGATTTCTAAGTGGGAGAACTTGCAAAATAGCAGGGTGTTCAAATACTTATTTTCCTCACTGTATATATATATATATATATATATATATATATATATATATATATATATATATATATATATATATATATATATATATATAAACAAATTCAGTTATCCCAATCAGGGCATAATCTGAATGTAATTAGAATGTTAATTCTTATTAATTAATGAAAGTGTCAAATACCTGCCATGTTTCTCACATTTGTTCTATTCACACAAGTCAAATTATGTACGGTGCTTTTCCACATTTTATAGTGTTACAACCTGGGCATTTAATTCTTACAAATATATTTCTTACACAAAACACATGCTTTTTTTTTTAACAAATTTACAAAATCAGCAGGGGATTAAATAATTATTTCCCCAACTGTATTGTGCTGTTAGCATGGTAGATTAGCATGGTGGCTAGAATTTTAACTTCAAGTAGATCAGTTCACATTATAAAATCTAAATAGGTGCATATGCTCTGTGTGTATGTCTGCCATTAAGCTTCATTTCACTTATTTTCTTTTTTTTATGTCATGGCATATAATCCCAGTCTATTAACATTTAAAATTGTGGAAAAGTTCAAGGGAAAAAGTACTTTGCAAGGCACTGTATGTGTTCCACAGAGAATTTTGGTTAGAATGTAGTCTGCTTATTGTTTTCAGGGTAGCATATCTGGGCCTAACGCTGGGCCTCAGGACAGCTTCCTTCTTCTTCTGTGTGCTGGGTTTGCTGATCTTACAGAGGCATGTCAAGAAGCAAAAGAGCAGAACACTTTCTAATGGAAGCACTGCCACAGAACTGCAAGCTCTGAGAAAAGAGGAAATAAGCAACTTTGATCAGTCTCCACGCACCTCAGATTATGACCCTGAGAGAGAGACACGCTTGTGACGATACTCTTATGTGTAAAGCATAAACAAATCTGCTGAACAATGTGAAGTACAGAATATTTTTATTCTGACATTGGAAAAAGTCACTGAATGTACATGTTTGTAGGTATAAACAAATTGTGGAAAGATTCCTTTTTTTAAGTATCTCGTTGTTGCAAATTGTGGTAAAGATTACTTTTTAACATGAAAGCAAAAGTCTTATTTTTGTCTGTATTTTTGTAAATACTAAATTTAATATATCACCATGTGAGTGTCTTGTCGGAATGGTGAATTAAATGCCATTCTTGGTTTTATTTGACAATAATTTGTAGCACTGTGGACATTTAATGTTATCAGAAGTATCAGTTTCAGTATTAGTTTACCTTTAGATATCTGAGACACTGGGATTAACATAACAATATTTGTGCATCATGCACTCATACCCATTATCTGACCATCAGTGCACAATCACATATAATAAGCATCCTAAGCCATGGTCACACTAGACTTTCAGCATACAAAATCTTTTCGGATACCTGCTGCATAAATAGGCGGTAACCCAGATATATAAGCAGCACTACTGCAAGCTGGACAGTTTATTTATTGATTTTATATTTATTTTAAAGCTGTTTATGTCAAACTAGATGCTGCAACATCACTATAATTAGAGTTTCTTCATCAATTTCTTCATCAAATTCATGTGATACGAATTGACAGGGCAGAGTTTAACACACTTTGTCACACCAAGTGTTTGTTTGTTGGTCATATATTAAATGGTTTTAATTCATTTTTCGGTGTATGAAGAACATTGTTCTTTTTTAATGTATTTTCAAATGATAATTCACACAAGTATGATACTTCTCAAAATCCTTTATATTAAACAGGTATAAAAGTATATCAGACTACTGCAGTGAGTTTCAGCTGATAGAAAAAAAACATACAGATAATAGAATAAATAGTGACAGCAGGAAGTATAGGTATAACTACCTATTTGGCAGATTGGACACCACTCACGAGTGTCACGTCATAGAAGTGTGAAATGTTGTGAGTGTATCTTCAGTCAAATGTTTTTTACACTTGCGTAAAGACAGGGGCAGACTGTTTCAACTGATCAACACATCATAGAGGATATTTACCTGGAAAGGTTGCTTGTAGCTGTCAGAAGCTTCAGTTAGTGAGAAGCTGAAGGAAAGAAACCACAGCTCTGAAGGGACTTATTTCATATAGATTTTGGACAGGAACATTGAGTTAGAAACGACCATGTTGACGTCCTCAGTTGGACACTGTGGCTGAAAGGTTGTTGGTGCCTGCCAGAGAATCCAAGGATACAGATGGAGTGCAGAATTACTTTAATTGCAAATTTAGCTGCAAACTTTAATAAAATAATAAACAAATATATTAAACAAGCTTAAAAATGTAATATATGTATTATTTCACAGATGCACTAGTTGATCAAAATGATGATCTTCCCCAAGCTGTTTCCACAACTTTGCACACAGTTGTATAGAATGTCATTGTAAAACCTTTTCCTTCACTGGAACAAAGAAGCACTACTGTATTTCAGCACTTGCGGAAATCTCTGTTGTCCATCTCTGTGCCCGAGTCTGGTTCCTCTCAAATCTTAAATGAAATTCAATTAAATTCATTTTTATTTTTATAGCGCTTTTATTAATGGGCATTGTCTCAAAGCAGCTATATACAGTTAATGTGTAAGAAAGAATGAATAAGATTGTTCTTTATAAGTGTAGGTTTGTCCCTAATGAGCAAACCGGTGGCAACTGTTGTGGCATAAGGAAGAAACCTTGAGAGGAACCAGACCCAAGAGGGAACCCATCCTCATCTGGTTTCAAGTTTTCTTCCTTATATCATCTAAGGGAGTTTTTTTGCTACTGTCACCACTGGCTTGGCCATTAGGATAAACGTTATGGGACAAATTTATTCGCAAAAATGTATAATCGTATTACTTTTTATTCTTTAAAGCTACTTTGGAACAAAGTGCATTGTTAAAAGCACTGCACAAATAACATTTATTTAAATTAATTTAAAGTTACATCCTGTTTGTGGATAGTGATGTTTTCTTAGGACCATCCAAAATAGAACTCCAACACAAAATTCTGCACATTGGATACTGAGTGTCAAGTCCATGGTGATGTTCTGTCCTGGGGAAAAGTGGAACCGCCCCAACAGATGAGGGGAGAGAGCTTACCTCTTGCAATGTAGCATCTTAAGATCTGATTAAAAAGTAAAAAAAAAAAGTTAAAAAAAAAAAAAAAAAGGACATGAGATGGGCAGCAGCAGAAGGTCATGCCATTGTTTTGTGGTGGTGTTTAGTTTGTAGGTGAAGTTCTCTGTGTGGTGTTCAATACACCTCAAGTTTGTGAGTTGAAGAATTGGAACTATTAGTCCACAAAAAAGTCCAAAAAAACATCCATATGTAAGTCCACTGTGTTGACAGTTAATTTTATATGTTGTTGGGTTTGTTATTGTAATAAAGAATATATCCACATTCCATATACAGAAGAAAAAAAAAGTTCAATCATGAAGACTGGAGATCTTCAAAGGAAAATACTGCTGAGATCCAAAGCAATGCTTAAATTATCACATCAGAATTTTTCTTGTAAATTGTAGAATATTTTCTAATTAAATATGAAACATTTCACTAATCGTTGTGTGCTGCTTTTTTCTAACCATAACCCACCACCAGGATCTATTTTCATGAAGAATAAACCAGGACAGATTGCTAACCACAGAAATTGCACAGCTAAAACGGGCTGTTATTAATTCAACATGTAAACAACAGATAAAGTGTGATGTGTTCACAAATAGACAAATAGCTGTATTCACATAAAAATTTAAACTAGCTGTAATAGCTGTATTAGTAAGAATGTAAACTAGTCACTCATAGACAATATAGCACAATTATTAAGAAATTAATCAATCCTCAACAGTTTTTTTTCTCACAGGCAATATCATACATATATTATAGCACTGTGTAGAGAGCATGCTGCCTCAGGGAAGAGGAACTGGGAAGCAAGTGACAGGTTTTTAAAAAATAAACAATATTTGGAAATAAAAAAATTGCACCAATGATTCATATGCCTCTGTGTCATGAGTTCTCTCTCTCTCTCTCTCTCTCTCTCTCTCTCTCTCTCTCTCTCTCTCTCTATTTCTCTCTCTCCCTCTCTCGGCTCTCATCTCTCCCACTTTTTCCTATCTGCTGCTTACTGACAGAACACTCATTCCTTAAAAATTAAATTACACACAATCATTTGATCCTTACCCCTCACTTCCTCTGGCTCTGCCTTCAGTCACAGCTCAGCCATTCCCTTGCTGCCACACATCATTATAATAAACAGTCTATATTGACAAAAAAAAAACAACAACATTAAATACCAGCAACACACTGCAAAGACCTCTATTAAAAAGAGAAAGGTTTCTGCCCATAATGGCCTAAGATTCCTATTACTACAATAGACCTCCTGTCTGCTTAGAGCTGTCTGGTCATTTCCTCATTTTCTTTTTTTCAGGGTTTTTTTTTGTTTGCTTGTTTGCACCTTTATGTGTGAGACTCTAGAGATCAGCTGGAACCAACATCCATGGCATCATTCACAGAGTCACAGAGACCACAAAGTACTAAAATTCTACATTTTACACTACTTGTTGCTAAAAATGTTCATAAATACATTCTTTTGTGTTAAAGAAGCTCTCGTTTTACCCCATGTATATACAGTACACAAGTGAAAAAGGCAACTGTAGCACCAGTGCAAGCTGGAAAGAATTTTCCACTGGCATGAGCTGCATCATATCACTTTTAAATGTTCATTTTGTGCAGTTGAAGTTCACCTTCACAGGCTGATCTTTAATAGATTAACTGTCAATGCTTTTCAGAGATTTAATTAAAAAAAAGGGGGAAAATCAATGTCAATCAATCAATCAAACTTTATTTATAAAGCGCATTACAACCACTAAAAGGAGCACAAGGCGCTTTCCAGTAAAGCAAAAAATTAAACATTAAAAATAAAAATAAATAAATAATTAAGAAATAAATTAAAATAAAAATAAGACACAGTGAACATAAAATAGCAGTTGAATCAGGGCTACGTGTTAAAAGCTTGTTGGAATAAATGAGTTTTCAACTGCGATTTAAAAGTACTCAGCTCAGTGACGCATCGTATGTGTGCTGGAAGTGCATTCCACAGCGTTGGTCCCTGGACAGCAAATGACCGGCCTCCAAACTTTTTATAGATGCATTTAGGAACAACCAGAGAGGTAATTCCAGAGGAGCGGAGAGTTTTGGCTGGTTGGTAGACCTTTAATAATTCGGCGAGGTATGGTGGATCCAGATCATTGATTGCCTTGAACACAAACAGCAGGGACCTTATACTCCACCCTAAACCGCACCGGAAGCCAATGATGCGAGCGGAGGACAGCGGTGATGTTGGAGCATTTGAAGGTGTTGGTGAGAAGACGTGCTGCCATGTTTTGTACCATTTGGAGCCGATTTAAAAGTGATTGGTTAAGTCCAGTGTAAAGGGCATTACAATAGTCAATCCTCGAGCTGATGAAGGCATGCATAGCTTTTTCAAGGTCAGCTTGGGACAATAATGATTTGACCTTGCTGAGGAGCCTTAGCTAATAAAAGCTCGCCTTCACTACTGCACTGATCTGCTTATCAAAGTGCATACTTTGGTCAAAAATAACACCCAGGTAACGCAGGGTAGGTGCAAACTGAGGTGTAAGAGGACCAAAACTCAGAGAACTGCTGGGTAAGTCCGAGCTAAACAGGATGTACTCAGTCTTCATTTAGATGAAGGAAGTTCTGGGAAAGCCACTGTTTAATATCCTGAAGGCAACTATGGAGAGAGTGCAATGCAGAACGATTACTCTGAATCACAGGAAGATAGATCTGGAGGTCGTCAGCATAGAAATGAAATTGAACATTATGATTGGAGATGAGTTGACCAAGTGGCATCATATAGAGTGAGAACAGAATAGGACCAAGAATAGATCCTTGCGGCACACCAGATGACAGAGGAGCAACCGAGGAAGAATAATCATCCAGCATTACTGAAAAAGTTCTGTTAGTGAGGTATGATGAGAACCAATTTAGTACTGCACCCTGCAGACCAACATGTTGAAGACGAGAGATGAGGATGGCATGATCCATGGTGTCAAATGCAGCGGTAAGGTCCAGTAACACCAAAACCACAGAGTTTTTACCATCCAAGGATTCAAGAATGTCATTATGGACCCTCAATAACGCTGATTCGGTGCTATGTCTCGACCTGAAACCAGACTAAAATGTATCACCAATGCCAGTGCAGTTGATGGTGAGACTGAAGCTGGGCGAAAACAAGCTTCTCCATCAACTTAGACGGAAATGACAGGTTAGATATAGGGCAGAAGTTAGATAGTATGGAGGGATCAAGGAAAATATACCAAAAAACTCATAAATTGGCACAAAGTAACTTGAGATGCTGCTTTTTATATTGAATTAGTGGACGTGATTAAGCTCAGAGGTAGGACGTAATAAATACTTCATTACTGTACTTAAGTAGATTTTTCTGGTATAAGTGCTTCACTGTTTACTTTTCAGACAACTTTTTACTTTCTTATTAAATTTTTAAATAGTTGTACTTTCTACTTCTTACATTTTCAAACCAGGCTCGTGAATTTAGTTTTGATCTATGTGGTGACATGATCAATATTTTTTCTTTTCATCTTTCCTGGCTATCATGCACCACAGACGTAACCTAGCCTACAAAGCTAACAATGTACAAGGCAGAAGGCAACAAAAAGTTTGGGGTTAATGGCTAATTTTCATTTCATTTCATTTCATTTTATTTATTTGACAGGGACAATGCAACATACATAGTGTTAAAGCAAGCTTGTCACTGAAATGCTACATAAAAAGTTAATAGCAAATGCTAATTTTCAACTCCTGTCCCTGGTTGGGCTTTAAACACAGTACAATTTACATACTAAAGTACTTCAATTTAAACAAATAACATAATATGGACAATTCCCGTCCCTAGTCATACACAATAAAATTTACCCATGAGATTTACCCGTAAAGTTTACATACACACATATATCATATACAACTCTTACCTACTAGTTAAAAATGAGTGCACCTTTGGTTTGTCTTTAACCAGTTTTTTAGCCTGGAAGTAAACACATTAAAGTCCAGTATAGTCTTAATGTCAGATGGTAATGAGTTCCAGAGTTTGGAGCTCTTCACAGAGAAGGTAGTTTGACCAAAACTTGTCCTACAGTATGGGATTTTACAGTCATGATTTGTAAAACTCCTAGTGACTCGAATGCAGCTCTGTCTCTCAATAAATGAACTTAATGGCTCAGGTACTAAATGATTAATGTACTTCTAAATTAATTTAAGAAAGCAAAAATTGCTAAAACTCTCAAAATTCATTAAATTATATTTCTTAAAAATGGTACAGTGATGGTGATTTAAGTACATGTCAGAAACCAAACTGCTTTACTTTAACTTGAGTGAAAAAGATGTAGTCAACTTTTGCCAGTCTTTTAAAACATCTGTTTGTGTGTCCTTTTGCCATCTCTGATTTAGCTACATTGCTGTACAAGAACTGAAAGTGTTAGAAGAATATTTTAAATGAAACACTGATAGAGTTGCTTGAATTCTGTTCCTGGCCTAACAAGTGAAAAGGTCATCATTGAACACAGACGCACCAAGCTGCAAGCAGCTATTTTGCCGTTGGCTCCGTCTCGTGTATTTTTGCTTTCGGAAGAGCGCTTTTTTCCCTGTTTAAGAATTTGAAAGCAGTGCGTGGAGGACATTCCCACCAGAACTACGAACACACACTACATTAACCACATTAAGGGTACGTAATTTCTCTGCTATGGCGAACATCCAGTTCATTCAGTGTGTGAAGTGTGACATGTTTAGTCAGTCTCTCTCCGTTGTTAGCGATAATTTTATCTGTGAGAAGTGTAAGCTAGTTTGCTCTTTGACGGAGAAGATCTTAGCATTAGAGGAGCGCATCCAGAGTCTAGAGAGAAGTAGTGAGTGTGAGAGCAGTCCAGGTTCTGCAGGGGAAAGTCTGGATGCCCTAGGTGAAGTTAATATTCCCCCGACTCCGGCATTAGAGCAGCGGGGCGAATGGGTGACGACTCGGCGGCATATTCGCAAAGCCAAAGCTAAAGCCAAGGCTCGCCCACGGGAGCACCATTCCTCTCCGCTTCACGTGTCCAACAGGTTTGCTCTCCTCAGTGAAGCACCCTCTGAGAAACCTGAAAGAGCTCTGGTTTTAGGAGACTCCATTCTGAGGCACGTGAAATTAGCTAGACCTTTAGGGGCACCAGCAGCACAGGTCATGTGTATACCGGGAGCCAGGGCGCCGGACATAGCAGGTCAGCTTAGATTCTTAGGAAAGCACAGGTTCTCTAAGATAGTTTTTCACACAGGAGCTAATGATATACGCCTTCGACAGTCAGAGGTTACTAAGAGTAATATTATAGAGGTGTGTAAATTAGCGAAGGCAATGTCCGATGCTGTAATATGCTCTGGCCCCATCCCAATACGACGTGGCGATGTAGCCTACAGCAGGTTATGGTCGCTGAGCTGCTGGATGTCCGAGTGGTGCTCCAAAAACAATGTGGGCTTCATTAATAATTGGAGCATTTTTGAGGGCAAGGCTGGCCTGTTAGGGCGGGACGGTGTCCATCCTATTCGGGAAGGTGCTGCTCTCATTTCTTGTAGTATAGGTCATAGTCTCAGAACAGCACTAGTTAACAAGTGACTGTCTAGAGCCAAGGCCAGGGAGCAGACAGAAAGGCTAAACCAACCGTCTGCTAGTCGTCACTCAGAATCCACCAAATTGAGACTGTGTTTGTCCCCCAAGCGAAACCAAAATATAGGAATTCTCAGAAAGTCTGTTTTAGTAACCTGATTAACATAAAATTAAATAGGACTGAACGCACAGCCAGCACCTCTGATCTAAAGATAGGATTGCTGAATATTAGATCTCTCACGTCTAAAGCGCTTACTGTAAACGAAATTATTACCGACCAGGAGTTTAAAATAATGTGTTTAACAGAAACATGGATTAAACCGAATGAATATTTAGCATTAAATGAAGCGAGTCCTCCTGGGTATAGTTACATACACCAACCCCGTCTAAATGGCAGAGGAGGCGGAGTTGCAGCTATTTATAATAATAATCTAAGCGTCACACAAAAGACTAAACACAAATGTAAAACATTTGAAGTTCTTTACACCAGCATAAAATATTCAGTGTCCGAAAGCAGGTCCAGTCAGACAATTCCACTAATTATTATTTATAGACCCCCAGGGCCCTACTCTGATTTTCTCATAGAATTTGCAGATTTCATCACAAATTTAGCTACATCTCTAGACAAAGCATTAATTGTTGGTGATTTTAACATTCATTTTGATCATCAGGAAGACTCCTTAAGAGCAGCTGTTGTGTCCATTCTAGATTCAGTTGGAATTAATCAGAATGTTATAGGACCCACTCATAGTGGTGGACACACTCTCGATTTGTTGTTAACATTTGGATTAAAAATTAAAAACGCAGTCATAATTCCACAGTCTGAAGCTATTTCAGACCATTATCTCATCTCTTTTAAAATTTGCCTCAGTCATTGCATTACTACTTCACCACGTTATCGTGTTAAGCGTACTTTCACGTCAGCTACAGCAGCGCGTTTTATTAACAATCTTCCAGAAATTACGATATTAGATAGATCTCCGTCTGACCCTGCAGAGCTCGACTGGGCCACTAAACACCTAGAATCAACATTACGTTATACCCTAGATGATGTAGCTCCCCTTAAGACTAAAATGATCAGGGAGAAAAAAATAGCACAGTGGTATAATGATCATACACGCACCTTAAAACAGACCACTCGAAAATTAGAACGTAAATGGCGTCAAACAAAATTAACAGTATTTCAAATAGCATGGAAGGAGAGCCTCCTAATTTATAGAAAATCTCTTAGTGCTGTTAGATTAGCATATTTCTCCACCCTCATAGAAAATAACAAGCATAATCCTAGATTTTTATTCAGCACGGTAGCAAAATTAACAGGGAATAAAAGCACTGCACTCACATGCACACCATCATTAGGTACTAATGATTTCATGAACTTTTTTAATAATAAAATTGAAAACATCAGGCAAAAAATCCAGACGGTTAATATAAATCCAAATTATTTTACAAGTAACCCTGTAGACAGCAGTGTAATTATAACAGACAATCAATTACAAAGTTTTACTCCTATTCACGAGAATGACTTAATTTCATTAATTTCCTCATCAAAATCATCAACCTGCATTCTCGATCCCTTGCCTACAAGTTTCTTTAAACAGATAATTCCAGAGGTAATTGAACCTGTTTTAAAAATAATAAACTCTTCCATTAGCACTGGTTTTGTACCAAAATCCTACAAACTGGCAGTTATCCACCCCCTAATTAAGAAACCTGACCTTGACCCATGTCAGCTGTCCAACTACAGACCAATATCAAATCTCCCCTTCATAGCCAAAATTTTGGAAAAGGTTGTAGCACAGCAGTTATGCTCACACCTACTTATGAATAATATTTTTGAATTGTATCAGTCAGGTTTTCGGCCTCATCATAGCACAGAGACGGCGCTAGTTGAGGTGGTAAATGACCTGTTATTGGCCTCTGATCAGGGTTTTGTCTCCTTACTTGTTTTGCTCGACCTTAGTGCAGCTTTTGACACCATTGATCACACTATACTACTTGCTAGACTTGAGAACGTTGTTGGAATAAAGGGGACCGCTCTCTCTTGGCTCAGGTCTTATTTGACTGAACGCTATCAGTTTGTTGATGTTAATGGTGAGTTCTCCACACTCTCTGAGGTAAAGTTTGGTGTTCCTCAAGGATCTGTCTTAGGCCCTCTGCTTTTCTCTTTATATATGCTGCCTCTTGGAGAAATTATTCATAAACATGGTATTAGATTCCATTGCTATGCTGATGATACACAGCTGTATATTTCAGCAAAGCCAGATGAGAGAGATCAGCTTAACAATGTTGAAAAATGTGTAAAGGACATTAGACAGTGGATGCTTAATAACTTTCTTCTGCTCAACTCAGATAAGACGGAAGTACTTTTACTAGGACCACATGCAGCTAGAAGCAAACTTTCCGATTACCTAGCATCTCTGGATGGTGTTTCTGTTTCAGCGTGTACGGCTGTTAAAGACCTTGGTGTAATTATTGACCCGAGTCTTTCCTTTGAGGCTCACGTGAATAATATTACCAGGATCGCCTTCTTTCACCTTAGAAATATTGCTAAAATTAGAAATATGATGTCGTTACAGGATGCAGAAAAACTAGTTCATGCTTTTGTTACTTCTAGATTAGACTACTGTAACGCTTTACTGTCTGGGTGTGTGAGTAGGTGCATAAATAAGCTTCAGTTATTTCAGAATGCAGCAGCAAGAGTCCTTACTAGATCTAGGAAATATGACCACATCACCCCTGTATAAATCAGTCTACACTGGCTCGCAATCAAATCTCGCATTGATTATAAAATACTACTACTGACATATAAAGCACTTAATGGTCTCGCACCACCGTATCTGAGTGAACTTCTGTACCAGTATGATCCTCCACGCCTACTTAGATCAAAAGGTGCTGGCTATCTGTTGGTTCCTCCAATAATGAAGATTAGAGCAGGGGGCAGATCTTTCTCTTATAAAGCCCCGCAGTTATGGAACAGCCTTCCTATTAGTGTTCGGGGACTCAGACACAGTCTCAGTGTTTAAGTCGAGGTTGAAAACATATTTATTCAGTCAAGCCTTTAATCAGTAGATTTTTTCTCAGGTAAAGGCTCAGATCTGGAGGGAACATGGATATAGAGTGTTTGGTGAACTGGGATATTTGTACGCTGTCGTCCCCTCACATTCACGTGTTCACTCAGGTTTGTTGATGGTGGTGTGATGGGCCGTCTCTTATCCCAGAGATCCCTCATGTCTGTGTTGCCTTCTGGTTCTCCCTTTTAGTTATGCTGCTATAGCGAGTCTTGCCGGAGTCCAAACTGCACAGTGACTTTAACTCTCATGCAACAATAGGTACACTTAATAATCCATATCCTTCTCTTCCTGTCACCCTCTTCTCCCTCTCTCTCTCTCTCTCTCTCTCTCTCTCTCTCTCTCTCGGTCGAGTTAAACATGCTCCTGAGGCTCCAGTGACCACTGTTCCTGCCCCTCTCCCCCCGTGGATCTTCCCACTTCATCCAGGCCTGCCTCTGGATAGTGTTCTCTTTGACTGGAGGCCACTCTGTGCAGCTGGGGAAGGTTTGTCATCAACGCCTTGGGTGGTTCCATGAAATTCCGGAGTTAGAACGGGAGCTTTGAGGATGGATTGGACTGTAGTTGATGTCAACAGTCTGCTACACTGACTCAGAAATACATTTCGCTTTTGATCATCATCACTGCACCCCGCAACATTGTATACCTGCCACAAATGGACATTCGGTGTAACCCAGATGAGGATGGGTTCCCTCTTGAGTCTGGTTCCTCTCAAGGTTTCTTCCTTATGCCATCTCGGTGAGTTTTTCCTTGCCACAGTCGCCAGTCGCCACCGGCTTGCTCATCAGGGACAAACTTACTCATAAAGAACATATTAATTTTCAATCACCGCATTATCTGTGTAAAGCTGCTTTGAGACAATGTTCATTGTTAAAAGCGCTATACAAATAAAAATGAATTGAATTGAATTGAATTGAAATGAATTGAATTGAATTGATAGAAGGATTCCTGATTAGGTCCAGCAGGTGCAACACAAAACAATGAGGGTGATAAATGAACATACTAAACATACAATGTTCTTTTGCTTAAGTATCTACAGTGCATTAGAATAAAACCCAAAAACATTTCATATATTTAAACTGAGAACATATGCCACAAAATAAAAGTCATTCTGAAATTGATGGCTGCAACAGGTGTGTTTCATAATAAGCCAAATGTTTTCAAATAGTCTAGATTGCATGCAGGCCAGTTCAGCACCCAGACTTCTCTCTAATGCAGTTATGCTCTTGCAATAGATGCAGTATGCAGTTAGCATGGTCTTGCTCAAATATGCAAGGCCGTCCCTGAATAAGATGTTTTCCGTATAGATGCATTTGTTGTTCTAAAACCTTTATATACCATTTAGCATTGATGGAGCCTTTCCAAATATGCAAGCTGCCCATTCCACAGGCAACTAATGCCCTCCCATACAAGCAGAGGTGCGGCTTTTTGAGTGCTGATAAGAAGTCAGGTGGTCCCTTTGCTTTTTAGTCCAGAGAACATGGTGTCCATGGTTTCCAAAAATAAATAAAAATTTTGCTAAATCTGACCACAGGTTTCCACTTTGCATCAGTACATTTAAAATGATCTTTGGCCCAGAGAGGATGGTGTTTCTGGATCATGTTTATGTCAGGGAGCACCCTGCTACTTCTCTCGTGCGTGCCCCGCCCGCACGGAGCCCCTCACCTATTTAAACCCCTCACTTCCATACACTTACCGTCCATTATTGTTGTAACCGTATGTGTTCCCTATGGATAACTTTCACTTCCCAGATCCGGCGATACGCGCACCCGGTCCGCACCACGGATATTTCCTTTTTTTAGATTATTCGTCACAAACTCGGGTTCCTTCGTTCCGATTGTCTATCACGAACTCTGATCCCTCCGTTCGGTTTATCTCGCACGGTCTCGGGACTTTTGTGGACCGCGCGTCCGGAGCGCACTCTTTTTCGCCTCTTGCCAGGAACCCACTCCTGACGGGTGCCCTGAGGGGCGTGTCTACATCCCCACCCCCTGCCAGTGTGGGCTCATCCGATCAGTCCACGAGGCCCTGGCTCAGGCTACCCGGGGGAGAGACGGACGGTTCAGCTCGTCCAGACCCAGTACTGGTGGCCGGGGATGACACCGGAAATCACCCGCTACGTCCAGGGCTGCTCCGCCTGTGCCGTCTCGAAGGTCCCACGCCACCTCATGTGGCTGTCCACGAAGCCTGAGACTGCCCTGTCGTAAGCTGAGTCCCCGGTACATCGGGCCCTTCAAGGTCGCCAGCCAGGTCAACGACGTGTCGTACCGGCTGGAGCTGCCACCAAGGTATCGCTTTCACCCCACCTTTCATGTGTCTCTGTGTGGCTTATGGGCTCATTAAGACCTCCAGAAATACCTGTGATACCTGTGCTCAAAAGCCTTGTGTTCCGCCTGTGTCTCGCCCTCAAGGTGCTCCTGCGGCGCTCAGGGTTCCTTCGTTCCAATTGTCTATCACGAACTCTGATCCCTCCGTTCGGTTTATCTCGCACGGTCTCGGGACTTTTGTGGGCCACGCGTCCCGAGCACACCACGGATATTTGCTTTCGCAACCCGCTTTGCTCACAGGTATTTCTCTGACACTGCTTGTGTGTGAAATAAACTACTATTCTTTACACTCCGGCTTTTGCCTCCGTGTCTGCCGCATAACAGTTTATGCAGGATAGAGATGTTCTTTGTATGATTTTAACCTGCATTTGTGATTGACATGGCAAATCATTTTGCCACAGAAAAATTATTTCTGGAGGTCTTAATGAGCCCATGCAGTGATTTTCACTACAGAATCGTGACTGTTTTAAACGCAATGCGGCAGGAGGGCCCGAAGATCACAAGCAACCAATATTGATTTTCGCCCCCTTGTTCCTTGTGCACAGAAACTTTATATTATATACTGTAAATTATGAGATATTCAACTGTTTTTCAATTTTATGTTGAGGAACATTATTTGGAAATGTTCTAATTTGTAGAGTCTTTCACAGATCGGTGAAGCTCTGCCTCTCTAAGGTGATTGGGTACACTATTTATTCTCAATCATCTTACTGACCTGTTGTCAATTAACCTAATTAGTTGCAAAATGTTTCTCCAATTGTTTAATTTTAATAACACTTTTCCAGACTTTTGTTTTCCCATTCCAACTTTTTTTAAACATGTTGCAGCTATCAAATTCAAAATTTCCTTATTTATTTCCTTAAAATTTTACATTTCCTCAGTTAAAACATTTGATATGCTTTGTTCTACTGTGAATAAATGTATGAGATTTGCAAATCATCTGTTTTTATAAACATTTTACAGTGTCACTCTTTTTAAGCTTTTTGATGAAAAGGAAAACCTTTTTATACACTTACATACAGTTTACTCTTTTTAACTGAAGAAAAAGAAAATACTGCTTCTGAACTGCACAAATTTAAAAACTTATTTTATAATTTTTCTTTTATTGCTTTTGAGTTTCTCACAAATTGCATAAAAGTCATAGAGAAAAAGTAAAACATAAATCAATGAACTTTTGCATTACTGAATTTGACTACAAAAACATTTTTAATTTCCAAACATTACTATTACAAGATAACCCTGAATTACACAAATATATAACATTTTAGACAAAGAATTTTATTGCAGGTTTTACCTGCACAAACAGAAGCAAGTATGACATCAGCATCTCCAGACGAACTGGAGCAGATTCTCCAACATACTCAATAAAACGTATATAAAGCTGTGCAGTGTGTACCTGCAAATCACTGACTTCAGTGCATAACTGTTTACCGTTTGTAGTATTTCAAACACTTTATTATACATGAAAGCATCGTCACTTTAAAGAATTTCTTGATATTTGCCAAACTTTATACAGTATCTAAGTCTATAAATCGGTTACTAAAGAAAAAAGAATAAACTTTACATACTAAATAAAGCAGGTCCTCTCACTTACTCAGAAATTAAAGATTGCAAAATGTTCCTTATTGTAAATGCTACAAACACAGCCATGCTGCTGTTCAAGCTGCTTTTGTAGAGGTGTAAGAAATGTGACAGTGCTGTGGAGTCACACTGGGGTGAAGGAAATTGCCCCATGCTACTTCAGGATAG
This sequence comes from Silurus aristotelis, assembly GCF_946808225.1. Classification (NCBI taxonomy): domain Eukaryota; kingdom Metazoa; phylum Chordata; class Actinopteri; order Siluriformes; family Siluridae; genus Silurus; species Silurus aristotelis. The sequence continues at coordinate 15,855,575 of NC_139597.1, forward strand.
TGGCTGATTTTGGCGTGGTTCTCAAACATCTTTCTTATCTTCAATCTCAGTCAGACTCTAAAATAAAAACAGCACAGCTTCGGGTTAGAATGAGATTATGAGGAGCATCTTTACAGTCTTTACACTTTATAATCAGCAGTGTGCTAAATGTTCCAAATAATTATTCTATTAAAATTACATTTATGCTTAAATGTCAAGAGATTAATGTTTATTTAGTTTGAATAAAAGTGGTCAGATAGATGTGATTGAATATCTAAACACATACTCCAGAGAGGAGCCTCTTATGTCATTGTGTATAGTCCTAACTGCAATGTCTTTTACAATGCTAGATTAGATTGTTGGTAAGTTGGTTTGGAAACAATTACCAGCAGTTTCGTTTGATTTTGAACTAAATCTTGGTAATCTTTGGTCAGATTCACAGTTTGCGTTTTAACGGTCCCTGCTTCTGTCTTGGACTTTTGAAGAGCTGTAAAGACAAAATTGGTTAAAACCAGCTTCAGTACATGTACCATAATGCATTATACACCATTTCATATTAAACACAATCTGTTTTTTTTAAATACTGTTATCAACCTTAAATTATTGGAAATAACTCCTTTAAATAAAACACACACAAGCAGCAACACAGCACTGTGGAGAAATGAAAGTAATTCATTAAGTGCACAAGGTGTAAGAATATGTAAGAGAAATATAATTGGTGGCCAAAATAAATCATGTTCAATATGTGTCACTTTCAATGTACCTTTACAATGAACACAATTTATACTCTAAATCATTCTGTCTAAGATTAACTGTTCAATTTTAAATATCAGAATATTAAATATCATATCTTTCAATATTATTTATTCCTAAAATAGCTATTTTTGTTTACAGCTGTTGCAAGTGCATCAAATATTTCAAACGGTTTTATTTTACAACAGAATAACAAACAATTCACATTTAATTTAGAAATACTTATGAAACTAAAAATCTACCATGAATTATATTGATTATATTTCATTTATATTGATTAAAAGCCAATATATGATTTAGTATCTAAACTTTATAAATTACTATCAATATGGCGTTATGTATATGCATATATTATTTTTGTGGGCATAAGTTATTTGTCTATGGCATTTTTAAAACGATTTTGGTTAAAAAAAAAAAAAAGGGTTTGATGTGTACGGTAATAATATAATTTTGTTTTAAAAGGATAGTGTGGTCATCATCAGTGTGGAAATGCCCAAGTGAAGTGTCTTATCACATGTATTTACTGTATATCAGTGAGATACTCAGTATGTACATTATTTTAAATGTCCTTTAAAATGTAATTTTTGCTTTACATTAATGCATTTAATCCTCATTACAAGCCACAATGATCTGTGTTGTTTTTTTTGTTTTTTTTATTATTAACTTAAACTGTTTTAATTGTTTAATGCAACTGTTTCCTCGATTTCCTTTTCAAGCAATAAAGTGCCATTCAATAGACTTCCTGCTTTCTTTCCTTGACAGTTTTGGATAAGGTCTAATGATTTTAGGGAAGTTTTGGAAGATCCAAAACAAACAAACAAAAAATACATTAATTAATAATTATCGTCCAACAATTATTTATTTTTAGTTCCAGTGTTTTAAAATAAAATACTAAACAGAATGAAACTTAAATGCACCAATGAGATCATCAGTCAGATACCCTTATCCATAATAACTTAATTTATACAACTGAGCACTAAGGGCCCTGATCAGGGGCCCAAAGGTGTCCCAAAAAATATACATATACATATATATATGTATATGTATATTTTTTTACCGTCAGCAAATGTCTTCAGCTCCTTTTTGAGTTGTGACACCTCATTCCTGAGATGTTCGTTTCCATGTGCCTTCTTTTCATCCCCTGTGGAATCTTTCAAAGCCTAGAGCAGAGGGGAAAATGAACTCTGATGATTAGCATTTAATATTCCACTGAGCTGGAACAAGCAGTAGCATAGACAATACAGCAGATTTCTGTACACACAAAATATGGACTAGTAATTCATGCAGAAGGCCACTGTTCTGCGATTTTTCACTTCTACCTTCTATTAATGATTATACATGACCAAATGTCCGGCAAAAAAATTAGGCAAAAAAAAAAATCGGCAACAAAAACCTTAATCATCCATGAAGGTTACCCTGGTGGGGTACAGTACTTATGTGAACATTATATTTTAACCCCTTATAAAGCACCTTTTTTGCTGCCTCTGTTTGAGCCTCATTCCTGTGACTATTAAAGTGCCATATAATTTATCACTATCCATCTTACATACACAACCCCATGCCTTTATTCTGTCTGTGTAATGATGACCCCATGCAGCAAGTGAAAATATCAGAGAAAAATGCAGAGGAAAACAGCCATCTGGACCACAACATTCAGAGAGTCCAGGAATGATTAAAAAGCAATGCTAGCAAACTAGCAATGGAACCATACACAAGCTAATACCTGAAGAAGAACCAAAAAATAACAAAACACATTCCCCACAGCCATTACAGAATAATGAAAGTCTTCTGGGAGCTTTAGAGGACTGATATGGCAAGAATAAAGTTCAAGATGATTACATGACAATGGTCACATGACTGATGATTAGAACAAAGATGCATAATGTTAGTCATTGCCCCTAGTGAATCAAAGACATCAGTGTGAATTTACTGTTTAAAATACTGTGTAATGATAATCAATTTAATTTCTAGTCTAATTATTATCTATAGTGTGCAGTCCTCATAATTACGTGCATAATTATATTATGTGCAGTCCTCTTAATGAGGAATTAGTAAGCTTTTCTGCTAAGGCTGACATTTTTTTGGCATTTAAACAAAATTCATGTAATCCTAAATCTACCAAATGATTAACTCAAAGGCATGTTAAAATGTTTAAATAAAAACCTGCTTAAGCTGTTCTGATTCCTCCATATATGTTTTGGCAGCCTGATTAGCATCCTCTATCTGGACATGAAGACTCGAGTTGGTGTTTGCAGCCACTGCAAGTTGATTTATCAGCATGATGACTCGCTGCAAAATGCTGTAGTTTACACAGAAATAAAGAAAATCTAAAAGTTGAAACTTACATTTTTAATGCAACTGACACCAAAATAATTGTTAATTATGTTGTTAGAGGTATTGAATATATTACAGCCACAGGAGGAGGGCGAAGCCAGAGATGTACAAGTTCCTTTGAGATCTAAACAGCTTCAAATGCACATGGTCAAACATGTTAGGGTACATCTTAGAGTCTTTACTGATATGCATTCCAGAGTACTTCCTCACTTCCCTCACAGCATCTACAATAAAATAGAGAGAACTCGGTTAGAGTGACATCCTACACATTCATGGCAAAATCCAAAAAAAATTTAAGGCAACAGCAAAAACCAAAACACTTGTACAATCATAGCATGATCTTGTTATGAATAAATGAGAAGGATCCCTTTACATACCCAGAAAGAGAACAATAAGGATAATGATTATTGCCAGAAAAACTCTTTTCCAAAGCCATTCAACATGATTCCATATGTTCAGCTTGAAAATGACCTGCCATCTACACAGAAGATTACCACAAAATGAATAATGCTTAAATATTTAACCATTAATTACACACAGAGAAGTTTACATACACTGTTTTGCACAAGTAGTGGGAATTCTGTGTCAAAGAAATTGGCTCAACACACCAATAAGATATTATACTCAGTCTTTGATCAAGTTTGTTTCTGGTTCTTGTGTTAAAAACAACAGTTAAATCTAACATTGATGACAGAGCTTGTGAATATTTAAATTATAATGATCAAAACCTTTTCAATAAATAAATAAATAAATTTTAAATAAAAGTCTATAAGCTAATACGGTATATAAAAATTTAAGAAGGTGGAAAAGAATATAAATGTGGAGCATACAGAGCACATGAAAAAAGTGTTTACTTGATTCTGGTTTACCTCTGAGGGGAGATGAATGGCAGGCAGAGCAACAAAAGGACTCCTATTTCCATATAGAGGAACGTCGCTACTGCAGTCCACTGTAAAGTCATCTTTGTAGTCCTGTATTTCGTGCAGGAAAAATAAGAAATAGAAACGTTGTCTAGTTATAGTTTTTGTTTCTGGTGCTCTCAATTTGTCTGAAAAGAACCCATTTTATTCATTCTTGGTAAAAAAAAAAAAAAAAAAAAAAAGTAACTCAGTTCTAAAGACTTTCTGACCCCAGCTGTGATTCTTGGAGGTTTTTTGGCCACTCAAACCATCCTCCATGGATCCAATATATGATAATAATGTCTTTTTACATAACTTCTCCAGTTAATCAGAACCTCACAATTACTGACCTGATGGTGAAAAAAAAAAGTTCTGTTTTTACTTCTTTTTTGGGGGGGGTGGGTTGTTTTAGCCACTTCCCGTTTTGTGAAGCTCAACAACTTTTTGTTCTTACCCATTGTGATGAATGTCTAATTTGGCCTATGTGTTACATCATATTCATACCCCTGTATAAAGAAGCCTTGCTTAGGAAAGTCTCTGTCCTTGAAAGAAGGTGACTCCGGTTAGAGAGTAAGGGCTCGGAGAGTTATATCCACACTGTATTAATAAGTTGGGTACGTTAATGTCGTTTTTCTGTAGTCGATGGAATAGATCACTGTAAGTTGCTGATCAAAAAGTTTGATCAGTAGGTGGACTGCAGTCTAAGGGCTGCTGTTCGGTGTTCTGGCTTTTGAGAACGCTGCTGAGAGCGACGCACTGTGGTGTCACAGAGACAACTTCTCATGAATCCACTGTAAAGCTTCCTCTAGTGGTGAAGCATGGAAATACAATTCAAGGGAAAGGCTTTCCTACACCCTGTGAATCAGGATGCCATGGTGAAATAATGATCTTTTCCTAGTCACCCAGCCGTAATAAAAAAATGTGAAATCTCAGTGCAAATGTACTTCAAATATTTATTTATTATATTTATTATATTTTGATGACAAGAATTGTGCCACGCAGATATATTTAACAAAGTTCAATACAAAATCTGAGTTCCCTCAGAAAAATATTAAGTGGCGGACCGCAAGTTTGTTTAGCCTTCGCATTTTTTTATTAATATTAAACTTGAAAACATAAACAATACCAGGGGTATAAAAATAAACTTTAGTTAGCACAGTGTCACTGTGGCTGCTCACTCTGTACCTGAAACAAGATTAGTTTTGTGCATGCATGAAAACGCTAAAGAATCCAAAGCGCCAGCATTAACCGCTAACCAGGAAGTGGTTGGATTCTTTAGATTTTTATGTCCAGCTTCAAGAACTTTTCTTAAAATTAAAATATCCTGATAATTAAAGGATTAATGATTTCTTAATTTAATCAATATTATAAAAAGTGTATTGCATTAAATTTGTTCTATGAAGGAGATGCAACCTGAAGGAGATTGAAGACTGTAAAGTGGTGGCAGGGGACAGAGTAGATAGACAGCATCGGATGGTGGTCTGTAGGATGGTTTTGGAGGTAAAGAAAAGGAGGAGAGTGAAGACTAAAACAAGAATAAAATGGTGAAAAATAGAGAAAGAAGACTGTAGTGTAAGGTTAAGGGAAGAGGTCAGACAGGGGCTCTGTGGTGGTAAAGAGTTGCAGGATGATTGGGAAACTACTGCAGAAGTGATGAGGGAGACAGCTAGAAAGGTACTTGGTGTGACATCTGGAAAGGAAGACAAAGAGACATGGTGGTGGATTGAGAAGGTTCAGAAGAGCATAAGGAGAAAGTAAAGAGGGATGTGGCGAAAGCCAAGAAAAAGGCATATGAAGACCTGTATTAGAAGTTGGTCATTTGTACCGTTTGGCCAGGCAGAGGGACCTTGAAAAGAATGTGCTGCAAGTTAGAGCAATAAAGGATGGAGATGGAAATATGTTGACTAGTGAGGAGAGAGTGTTGAGAAGATGGAGGGAGTATTTTGAGCAGCTGATAAACGAGGAAAATGAGAGAGAGAGAAGGTTGGATGGTGTTACATTTGTTACATTTTCAGTGTATTACACTGCAGGAGTGTTACATTGTTGGGGTATACCACTGCAGGAGTAATTAATACATTGTTGGGATATACCACTGCAGGAGTGTTACATTGTTGGGGTATTACACTGCAGGAGTGTTACATTGTTGGGGTATTACACTGCAGGAGTAATCAATACACTGTTGGGGTATACCACTGCAGGAGTAATTAATACATTGTTGGGATATACCACTGCAGGAGTGTTACATTGTTGGGGTAGTACACTGCAGGAGTGTTACATTGTTTGGGGTATTACACTGCAGGATTGTTACATTGTTAGGGTATTACACTGCAGGAGTGTTACATTTCTGAGGTATTACACTGCAGGAGTGTTACATTGTTGGGGTATTACACTGCAGGAGTAATCAATACATTGTTGGGGTATTACACTGCAGGAGTGTTACACTGCTGGGGTATTACACTGCAGGAGTGTTACACTGCAGAGATATTACACTGCAGGAGTGTTATATTGTTGGGTTATTACACTGCAGGAACGTTACATTGTTTGGGTATTACACTGCAGGAGTACTCAATACATTGTTGAGGTATTACACTGCAGGAGTGTTACACTGCTGGGGTATTACACTGCAGGAGTGTTACACTGCTGGGGTATTACACTGCAGGAGTGTTACACTGCTGGGGTATTACACTGCAGGATTGTTACATTGTTGAGGTATTACACTGCAGGAGCGTTACATGTTGGGTTTTACACTGCAGGAGTGTTACATTTCTGAGGTATTACACTGCAGGAGTGTTACATTGTTGGGGTATTACACTGCAGGAGTAATCAATACATTGTTGGGGTATTACACTGCAGGAGTGTTACACTGCTGGGGTATTACACTGCAGGAGTGTTACACTGCAGGGATATTACACTGCAGGAGTGTTATATTGTTGGGTTATTACACTGCAGGAGCATTACATTGTTTGGGTATTACACTGCAGGAGTACTCAATACATTGTTGAGGTATTACACTGCAGGAGTGTTACACTGCTGGGGTATTACACTGCAGGAGTGTTACACTGCAGGGATATTACACTGCAGGAGTGTTATATTGTTGGGTTATTACACTGCAGGAGCATTACATTGTTTGGGTATTACACTGCAGGAGTACTCAATACATTGTTGAGGTATTACACTGCAGGAGTGTTACACTGCTGGGGTATTACACTGCAGGAGTGTTATTTGGTGGGTTATTACACTGCAGGAGCGTTACATTGTTTGGGTATTACACTGCAGGAGTACTCAATACATTGTTGAGGTATTACACTGCAGGAGTGTTACACTGCTGGGGTATTACACTGCCGCAGTATTACACGATTAGGGTATTACACAGTCGGGATTAACATGTTTTATCAGTATCCCTGTTCAGACTTTACTGCGTTTCCCCAGGCAGCATCCTGTCTACCAATATCACCTGAAGTTTAAACACCGAACAGACACCAGAACAACTTTATAAATGTGTGTAAGAGAAGTTACACAATTTAATACTCACTTTTCTGGAATTCAGCGCAGATTTCTTTTTTGACTCACCATAAACACAGAGGAAAGTTTCGAACAAGACCCGTTACGTTACAGCAAAGCTCTCTTCACTTCCGGGTCAGGGGCAACGACTGTTTTCGGTTTTCTTTTTCCTGAACTAAAAATACGCACAGTAAATCCCGAAAAGGCCACACAAAGTTACAATATTATTACTAACTATGGAACACCTGTTATACTATAATCACCAATCAGCAGCACGGCGTATTAAAGCATTCAAATCAGGTGCTTCGGAGAATATTTACACCACAGACATCGGAATAGGGAATGAACTGTCAGAAACTGCGGTTAAACCAGCCGCATCTTGAAAATACACAGTCAAGCCAGGCGCACTTTTCTTTGTGTTGCGCGTCTAATCGTGCACTTACGGTATGAGTGGTGGGCGCGGTCAAATAGATATAAAAACGCTTCAGAACGGCGTTTCCGTTATAAAAATTAAAAATAGATAGACAAAGATATTAAAAACCTCAGTGCATTTACAATAATGTTCCATATTCAAACACTTATAAAACATTTTCTTTTATAGGTTTGCTTGTTTTTTCAACTGATTCCTGTTTACAGTGATCCGGACCTTTTATTTATTGTGTATTCATTGTCAATTCATTTAACTGAACATTTTTAGAGAAAATAAGTCAATATCACTCCAAACATATGTGTATTATATATTATAATATTCTTCAACTTAATTTCATATTATTCACAAAAATCTAAACAATTTGCATAGTTATATTCATTTAAAAACGTCTCTAGGTTACGACCGTAACCCTAGTTCCCCGAGGGAACGAGATGCTGCGTCGAAACGCTATGGGAACGAGTTCCTGAAGGGTAACAACTGCTCCTCAAAGACTATGCAGGCCACCAAAAATACAAATGCAGCAACAAATACTTCACCAGGAAACTGGTTGACCTGTGATATCATCGACCTGGTCGGCTACCTCAGGGCAAAGGACAATGTGCACATTGATAGGTTTCAATCTGTTCTGCCCTTTAGTGCTATTCCAAATGGAGGAACTGTGGGAACTCCATAAAATAAGTTTGTGCAAATATTGAACATTCGGCAATGCCACAGGATCACAGTCAGCAATTCTTTTGTCATGAAAATCAGCTCTCTGTGTATGACAGAAAATGCACCCCTCTGGACCCAGGAACACTACAAGCACTGTCCTGGCTGGTGAGGCCGCAGTCAGACTAATTTTTAAGTTTTGCAACCAGCTGTGCAGCAGCAATCAAATCACAGCAATTGTGGGTTGTTTGCAATAGCATTTGCATATGCTGTTTGCAAGGGTCACCCACCAGAGGTATGCATATTTAATGAAAGCAGGCTAAGGGCACAACTGTATGCTTCGTTAACGAAAAACAGTATCGCATTTGGCGTGAAGTCGAGGCAAACGTGACCAAAACTGCGATACCTGTTTACTGTGTTTGCAGAACAGCTCATTACAATGAGCTCATGGTCCAGTGCTCCAAATGCCAAGAGTGGTATCATCCTACATGTGTAGATACACCCAGAAGTGTAATTGGTAATAAACAGTTCTGGCAATGTTTAAAATGCCACTGATGATGTACAGTAAAGGATAATACATGAGGTATGTTTTTATTGATTTTGTTTCCACAACATTTAATTGTAAATTAAACATGTCTCTGCATAATTGCAACCTTGCATTTTTCTCTCAAGTTTAATTGTGTTTTCATATAAAAAAACCTACTAAAGGAGTGAAAAAATTTTTATTTATGTCTGTACTAAACAAGAATTAATTTTTTCTGAAACAGTAACTGCTCCCCTTCAGGAACTCGAGCTGCGTCGAAACGCTATGGGAGCGTTCCTATAGCGTTTCGACGCAGCGTCTCGTTCCCTCGGGGAACTAGGGTTACGGTCGTAACCTAGAGACGTTTCTGATGGACTTGATTTTTCCAGATCGGCCCTTCGATTTTCAATTGTCTTCTCCCTGAAATTCTTCACTGGTTCTTTCTGTAGATAAAGATGTGAAGACAAAAAGTCAATCTTAGTCTATTAAGTATCTTTAATGAGGGACAGCAGTGTCAGTTCTACGTTTCTGGACCCTTTAGAAGACCACATGATAAATGCGAGGGACCATGAGATGAAATGCAGTCATAATCATCATGCAATGATAAACCATTATTTCAATTACTCAGCTGATTTTCCTTTCCCTTCAGTCTGCTCAGGTGTTTTGGGCTCCACTTACATTTGTTGTGTGACCATTTCACCACTATCATCCTTCCTCTCTGCCTGTGACGTGTAATAGTGAAATTAATCATAGCAAATATGCTCGTCTCCTGCCAGATTTACACTGGACGTACAAACATACAATTTCCAACCAATATATTTTCCTTTCTAAATAACCTGTGAAAGTTGATTCAAGAGATCATATTGGAAGCCATGACTCTGCTACCATAATAACAAGACATTAGTTTACACATTCAGTAACACTTTAAAGTAAAATCTTTTTACTTGTATATTATATATATCTAGATCAAGATAGAAAAAAAACATTATATATTATATTAACCTATATATATATATATATAAAATTTTAAACATGGATTCAATAAAATTTCAATCCATTTTTATTTGTATAGTGCTTTTAACAATTAACATTGTCTCAAAGCAGCTTTAAACAGATAATGTGGTAATAAAACTAATAAGATGTTCTTTATAAGTAAGTTTGTCCCTGGGCCGGTGGCGACTGTGGCAAGGAAAAACTCCCAAAGATGGCATAAGGAAGAAACCTTGAGAGGAACCAGATTTAAGAGGGAACCCATCCTCATCTGGGTTGCACCGAATTTCTATTTATTGCAGATAAACAATGTTGCGGGGTACAGTGATGATGATCAGAAGCAAACTGTAGTCCTGAGTCAGTGTAGCAGACTGTTGACATTAACTACAGGCCAACTCCATCCTCAAAGCTCCCGTTCTAACTCCGGAATTTCATTGGCATTAGCATTGATGAGAAACCGTCCCAAGCTGCACAGAGTGGCCTCCATTCGAAGAGAACACTATTCAGAGTCAGGCCTGGACACAGTGGGAAGATCCACGGAGGGAAGAGGGGCAGAAAAAGTGGTCACTGGAGCCTCAGGAGCATGTTTAACTCGACCGAGAGAGAGAGAGAGAGGGAGAGAGAGAGAGAGAGAGAGAGAGAGAGAGAGAGAGAGAGAGAGAAGAGGGGTGACAGGAAGAGAAGGATATGGATTATTAAGTGTCCTTATTGTTGTATGAAAGTTAATGTCACTGTTCAGTTGGGACTCCGGCAAGACTCGCTATAGCAGCATAACTACAAGGGAGAACCAGATCCCTCCAGATCTGCTCCTTTACCTAAGAAAAAAAAAGAGACTTGACTAAATAAATACGTTTTCAACCTCGACTTGAACACTGAGACTGTGTCTGAGTCCCGAACACTGATAGGAAGGCTGTTCCATAACTGCGAGGCTTTATAAGAAAAAGATCTGCCCCCTGCTGTAGTCTTCATTATTTGAGGTACCAACAGCCTGCACCTTTTGATCCAAGTAGGCGTGGAGGATCATACTGGTACAGAAGTTCACTCAGATACTGTGGCATGAGACCGTTAAGTGCTTTATACGTCAGTAGTAGTATTTTATAATCAATGCGAGATTTGATTTCCCAATACTACTGATTAAAATAGGGGTGATGTGGTCTATTTTCTAGATCTAGTGAGGACTCTTGCTGCTGCATTCTGAACTAACTGAAGCTTATTTATGCATTTACTCGAACACCCAGACAGTAAAGCATTACAGTAGTCTAATCTAGATGTAACAAAAGCATGAACTAGTTTTTCTGCATCCTGTAACTACATCATATTTCTAATTTTGGGGGTGCCTTTAAGGACACATTTTATTTATAATAAATAAAGATTTGTTTTAAAAACATATGCTTCTGCACTTTTTTATATTATTAGTATTATTAGTAGTAGTAGTAGTATTATACCCTCCAAATAATTATACCTTGCTTTTTAAATATTTGAATAGATGAAAGTTGACTAGTGAAGAAAAGTATAATCCTTTTCGTCTCCGATGTTTCTTTTTCCACTGCTCCATTTCACTCTGTCTTCATATTTACGGAGCAGTGCGTTGTGCATGCTCTGATAAATCTGGACAAAGTCATCCAATCTTGTCTATCTCCTCCTCTGGAACCTAATCTCATTGACTTTTTTCCCATAAGTTCTGAATTATGGACAACAAATTGTAGTTATTTAAGGCATTCAATTTATGAAAAAAAAAATATATTTTTATCAACAGCTATTAAAATAAATCAGTTGAGTTTTTTACCTGATTATTGGACTGACTGACTTTTTATAAATCTGCCTGAAATGTTGGTAGGCTGAGCCTGTACCATGATGGCCAATATCACCTAAAGAATTACATTACACATTACGTGTGTGTGTGTGTGTGTGTGTGTGTGTGTGTGTGTGTGTGTGTGTGTGTGTGTGTGTGTGTGTGTATAATGTTGAATATATGGAAATGGAAACAGAAATATAAAAAACTTTTGCCGATTTTCCACCACTGCAGCTCTATTGACTGCTCAGAATAAAAGTTTTCCGTGGGAGACACATGTATGATGCCATCGCAGGGGAGAAAGAGAGCAAATTCACAGCTCATTTGCTCTTTGTGGGATGATAAACTGCCACAGTCACTGATAATAGCGCAAACTTTGTAAAAGCATTCAGATTGTTTCAAGCTGATGATGAAGCAGAGAATAATGTAGACGAGGTTATATTTACGGAATTGCACGATGTTTTACGAGATGACAGCGAAAGGTATGTTCTCCCTTCACATAACCGGTGTGCAGCCCACACCTTTAACCTTATATACACGAACTACAGTGAGGAAAATAAGTATTTGAACACCCTGCTATTTTGCAAGTTCTCCCACTTGGAAATCATGGAGGGGTCTGAAATTTTCATCGTAGGTGCATGTCCACTGTGAGAGACATAATCTAAAAAATAAAAAAAAAACAGAAATCACAATATATGATTTTTAAACTATTTATTTGTATGATACAGCTGCAAATAAGTATTTGAACACCTGTCTATCAGCTAGAATTCTGACCCTCAAAGACCTGTTAGTCTGCCTTTAAAATGTCCACTACATTTATTATCCTAAATTAGATGCACCTGTTTAAGGTCGTTAGCTGCATAAAGACACCTGTCCACCCCATACAATCAGTAAGAATCCAACTACTAACATGGCCAAGACCAAAGAGCTGTCCAAAGACACTAGAGACAAAATTGTACACCTCCACAAGGCTGGAAAGGGCTACGGGGAAATTGCCAAGCAGCTTGGTGAAAAAAGGTCCACTGTTGGAGCAATCATTAGAAAATGGAAAAAGCTAAACATGACTGTCAATCTCCCTCGGACTGGGGCTCCATGCAAGATCTTACCTCGTGGGGTCTCAATGATCCTAAGGAAGGTGAGAAATCAGCCCAGAACTACACGGGAGGAGCTGGTCAATGACCTGAAAAGAGCTGGGACCACCGTTTCCAAGGTTACTGTTGGTAATGGTTTGAAATCATGCATGGCACGGAAGGTTCCCCTGCTTAAACCAGCACATGTTCAGGCACGCCTTAAGTTTGCCAATGACCATTTGGATGATCCAGAGGAGTCATGGGAGAAAGTCATGTGGTCAGATGAGACCAAAATAGAACTTTTGGGTCATAATTCCACTAAACGTGTTTGGAGGAAGAAGAATGATGAGTACCATCCCAAGAACAACATCCCTACTGTGAAGCATGGGGGTGGTAGCATCATGCTTTGGGGGTGTTTTTCTGCACATGGGACAGGGCGACTGCACTGTATTAAGGAGAGGACTTTCTCAGGTGTTCAAAAACTTATTTGCAGCTGTATCATACAAATAAATAGTTAAAAAAATCATACATTGTGATTTCTGGATTTTTTTTTTTAGATCATGTCTCTCACAGTGGACATGCACCTACGATGACAATTTCAGACCCCTCCATGATTTCTAAATGGGAGAACTTGCAAAATAGCAGGGTGTTAAATTCTTATGTTCCTCACTGTATATTACACCTGTTACACCTGTAAGGCGTGAAAGAGATACAAGTAACGCAAAAGTAGCGCAAAAGTAATATAATGCATTATTTTCCAAAAAAAGTAACTAAGTAACGTAATTAGTTACTTTTTTGGGGAGTAACTCAATATTTACTCAATACTTTTAAAAGTAACGTTGCCCAACACTGTGTATATATATATATATATATATATATATATATATATATATATATATATATATACACACACACACACACACACACACACACACACACACACACACACACATTATAGTTATACACACTATAGTTTATGAACATTTATAAATACAAATTTAAATTTACTCTAATTAATATAACTCTAATACTCTAACTGGCTCAAATATAACCAGATCATAAAAATAACATTCTTCTTCTTCTTCTGAAATTATACTTATGCAGTTCTGACATTTGTACCTATAATGTAACTTTAAATGTAATAGGTTTTAGCAGTAATTGCAAGGTAAAAAATATTACATTTTCCACTAAAATACAAAAACAATACTAATACTTATACTACTACTAATTATAATAATAATAATAATAATAAATCAGCTGACATTCATTGCAGAGAATAGATCATGCATTTTGCCTCTCTTGTTTGAAAATTATTTTAAAGATTGCTATTTTATGACTGGGACACTGGATGACCTAATAATCAGCGTTTAAGTTAAATGAATAAACTAAATCAAAAATGTTAATGTAAGCCATTTGAGTCCTTTATGCATGCAGGTATGCATTTATACTAAAATACATTTTTTAGCAAAACTTTGTCGACATTTTAAGCAGTTTTTTTTTTGCTTTGTTTTGTATTTATTTTCAAGTGTTCAAGTCACTTTAGCTTCTCCATTTGCGTTTTTCCTGACACTTTAAAACAAGGTTTAAAACAATGAAAGTTGACTGGTTTTTATATGATTTTTACACAATGTTCATGAGCTGTGACAGAATGCTCGCATTGAGTCAAGTCTTATGGGGGTCCCCAGTTGTAATGTATTTCATTATTTTTTTACTAATATACATGTATAGGTTGTAATAGCGTATCTTTATTAATTAAATAGCAAATGACCTTGACAAAAATCAACACATACCTGCGCCTAAGATTACTCATCCTTTATCCTGAATATGTGCAACCTTTCCAGGTGCTTCATGCGAAGAAATGCTAATCGATGCACTAATGTACGGTGGCCGAGAAGCGCAAAACACATTAACAAATCAGAAAACAAATTAACAAATTAGACAATCAAGTCCACCAAACAAGTCAAAGTGTGACAAACATGCAAAAAAATAAGAAATCACTTTTTCACACCACTCTAGATATATAAACACTTTTTCTACATGTACTACCATAATAATGTCATTATTAGCAGCATCTGGTTGCTTCTTAGCCTCTTAATTCCTATGGGTGCAGTGAAGATGTACTTGATTTTAACACACAGCTTTTCCATTTCGGCATTATTATTTTTTTTTTTATATATTAAACATGCTGTAACGTGTCATGTGGTAGTGTTTATCTGTAGTTGTCTTTACCTTATTTTTTAAACCTCTTTAGGACCAAATTATTTTTATGATGTCCTAATATATAAACAATAAAATTCAAAAACAGTGCACATTAATTTTTAGTGACTGTATAATGTATGTATTTCAAGGTCTATATATTTTCATGTTTATTATTGCAGTAATGTAAAAATGTTTGATTGCTAATTAAAAAAAAATTGTATATATATATATATATATATATATATATATATATATATATATATATATATATATATATAAAACTAAATTATACTAAATATATATTAAATATAAATAAATACTAAATACTCATTCATTAAAAACATTATACAGAGACTGAAAGATTTAAGGCCACCTACATCCACAAATCTGTGGTCAGTCCAAAATGTTTGGAACAGCTCACCTGCAAACTGTGTGAATGTGTAGCTAAAAGAACTGATGCTGTTTTGGAGGCAAAGCTGTTCACACCAAATAATGATTTGATTTGGATTTCTCTTCTATCCATTTACATACCATTTTGTTAATAGATAAAAAATAATGCGCACACACACACACACACACACACACACACACACACACACACACACACTTTACTGCTGGTACATTATATATCTTAAAAAAAACTAATACAAACTTTAATTTACATTTTCATCTAAAACTATAGACACAATGTTCAAAAGTATTTTTATTTCGTTCTTTAATAAATACATTTAAAAGCATTCAGAGTAGTTCTCATAGTTATATACTGATTCTGATACAGAGCCATAAGTCTTCTGTAGATAATCAATGATTGCAGATGTACTTGATAAACCATTAAAGACCTTCCTCTCTGCTTGAGATGTGATGTGTTCTAACATGTAGATTAGGTGATGGTGGAAGCAGGAAAATGGAGTCCCTTGCTCCAAGGTGATTTTCACCCAGTCCCACAAACATTGCAGTGGAGTGTGTTCGTGGCCTGCAAACAGCGCTGGATTGGCCAGAAGCCCCCGAGCTGACATCACTCCTGGAAAAGAGTCAAATGTTTGCTTCACATTCTGTATCAGAAAGATGCACACCAAATACACAGTTTAACACATTTTCCCAAAAGTCCATATAAAGACAACTTCTCCAAACAGGTTTGTGCTAGTCACAAGATTAATACCAGACAGAGTTTTAAACACTCGTGAGATTGAGATGATCACTGCAGTACACTTCAGATTCCTGCCAATGTTAATTCTGATGAATTATTTAAGATGGTTAAAAGTTTTAAACAGTGAGGGCAAAATATTGTTTTTGTTTTTATTACTTAACAAAAGTATATCCACTTAATATTTACATATAGGTCTTGATATTTTTTACATCTGTATTCTTATAAATCTCATATTCTTATATACTCTATTCTTATAAAAGTACATCAGACTTTACCATCACCCTTGTGACTGATCAGAATGTCCACAAGCGCACTCCAAAATCTAGTGAAACATCTTCCCAGAAGAGTGGAGGTTATTAGAAGAGCAAACTGGGAGTAGATGTGGAATGTGATGCTCAATACAATGTATTGTATTGCACACAATAATTATGACCAGGTGTCCGCAAACCCTTGGCAATATAATGTACTTGTACATTCAGACTATTATCTGATTTTCTTCTAAAATATTTTGATTTAAAAATGGCAAAAGATCCCCCATGATGTAAACTGGTTTCATTTATATACATTTAAACACATACACACTAATATTTAATTAGACCGACTTTTGTGTTTATAACAGCACCCATTCGCTGTGGCATCATTTTGATAAACTTCTGCAATGTCACATTTATTTCAGTCAAGATTGTATACATACAACCATTGTACTTTATCTTCTCAATGGACAATACTACAGAAATGAAACATAGATATATTTTAGTGTAGTCAATGTGCAGCTTGTAGAGCAGTACAGATTTACTGTCCTAAACCTTGCAGTGAGTCTGTTACAGCGCTGTGGAGGAATTTTGGTCACTCATCTATGCAGAATTGTTGTAATTCAGACACATTGGAGGGTTTTCGAGCATAAACCGCCTTTTTAAGGTCATGCCACAGCATCTCAATAGAATTCAGGTCAGGACTTTGATTAGGCCACTCCAAAGTCTTCATTTTGTTTTTTTCCAGCCATACAGAGGTGGACTTGCTGGTGTGTTTTGGATTATTGTCCTGCTGCCGAAACCAAATTCACTTCATCTTGAGGTCACGAACAGATGGCCGGACATTCTCCTTCAGGATTTTTTGGTAAACAGCAGAATTTATGGTTCCATTTATCACAGCAATTCTTCCAGGTCCTGAAGCAGCAAAACAGCCCCAGACCATCACACTACCACCACCATATTTTACTGTTGGTATGATGATCTTCTTCTGAAATGCGGTGTAACTTTTACAGCAGAAGTAATGGAACACAAACCTTCCAAAAAGTTTAACTTTTGTCTTGTCAGACCACAAAAGTCTTGGGATCATCAACATGTTTTCTGGCAAAACTGAGACGAGCCTTTATGTTCTTTTTACAGACCATTTTTTGCCCAGTCTCTGTCTTATGGTGGAGTCATGAACACTGACCTTAACTGAGGCAAGTAAGGCTGCAGTTCTTTGGATGTTGTTGTGGGGGTTTTGTGACCTGTTGAATGAGTTGTTGCTTTGCTCTTGGGGTAATTTTGGTCGGCCGGCCACTCCTGGAAAGGTTCTCCACTGTTCCATGTTCATGACATTTGTGAATAATGGCTCTCACTTTGGTTCGCTGGAGTCTTAAAGCTTTAGAAATGGTTTTATAACTTTTTCCAGACTGATAGATCTCAATTGTTTCTGAATTTCTTTGGATCTCAGCATGATGTCTAGCTTTTGAGGATTTTTTTTATCTACTTCACTTCAACAGGCAGGTCCTATTGAAGAGATTTCTTGATTGTGAACAGGTGTAGCAGTAATCAGGCCTGCGTGTGGCGAAAGAAATTTAACTCAGGTGTGATAAACCACAGTTTTAACAACGGGGCAAACACCTTTTCACACAGGGCCATGTAAATTTGGATTTTGTTTTCCCTCAAAAATAAAAACCTTAATTTAAAAACTGCATGTTGTGTTCACTTGTTATATTTTACTAATATTTAAATTAGTTTGATGATCTGAAACATTAAAGTGTGACAAACATGCAAAAAAATAAGAAATAAGTTTTTTTTTTACACCACTGTATAAATATACACACACATTAATAGCTTTTATAATATTAAAAAGAACATGATTACATACCATCCACTCCTGTTCGCTCATAGACGGACTCTACATCTTTGGGATTTTTTATATCGCCGTTAGCGATGAGTGGAATGTGAAGGCTCTCCTTAATGATCCTAATGGCATCGTAATTCACTGGTTGATGTCTCTCATCAGCTGTACGCCCGTGAACAGTGATCCATGACACCCCTGCTGCTTCCGCCTTCTGACAAAGATCTACAGTCTTCCTTACATCCTTGTGGATTCTG
The DNA here is from genome assembly GCF_946808225.1 of Silurus aristotelis. NCBI lineage: Eukaryota > Metazoa > Chordata > Actinopteri > Siluriformes > Siluridae > Silurus > Silurus aristotelis. Next base: position 15,874,188 of record NC_139597.1, read on the forward strand.
GAATTAAACTGAAAATCTAAGCAAAATAAATAAAACAGATTATCCAATAGGTGTTTTGATCAAAGAAAACGTGTGGTAAACACAGGTACCTTATCTTAATAGACACTGCATAATTCGAATTGTCTACTTGGCTCCTGACATGTCTCACCATGTCCCTAACTAAATGTGGTTTGTTAATTAGGCATGCTCCATATCCCTCTGCCATGGCCCACCTGCAAACAGCACAGAAACAAAATAATTCAGCATCTTCAACCAAATGCACCGAGACCATCTCAGCTCCCTGCTGGTTATTCTTCTGTCTTTGAAAACGCAATTCCATTTTATAAATACCTCTGAGGACAGCCGCAATTCAGATCCACTCCGTCTGAGAAGGGGGCAACCAAGCAGGCAGCAGTTGCGAGAGTCTGCGCATCTTTTGCAGCAAACTGGATGATGAGAGGTCGATCACCTTACACAGAAACAGACATAAAGAAGATTAATGACATTGCTGCATTTGAGCTAAATGTAGACGTGTTAAATTATACGTACAGCTGTTAGTGGTAAATTCACTGTCTCTGGCTTTAGCTGAGCGGATGAAATCAGCTGCAACGATCATAGGAGTGAAACACAGATCGCAGTCATATTTCCGGACGAGGGATCTGAAGGCCAGTCTGATGGACATACAATCTGTCAGAAATGTGGGCAGACTTTAAACCGGTTCCTGCTATAATCATTCACTGTTCCACTTACTTTGAATAGCGCACCATCGGGGCACAAACTTTTACAACCTTGCCGTTCTCAAATAAATCCATGACGTTGTTTTGAGAGTAATTCACATCCATTTTACATGTCAAGAAACACGAAGCTAACTAGAACTGCATTGACATTAACATGCGATATGGTGAGCAGTTAACTTAACAATAACATGAAACTGTAGTCCACTCGACACCTGAGAAAAAACCACGTGAAAAATATAAAAGTTTGAATACAAAAGTATTTATTCCGCGTTTGTATAAAATGTAAATCGGATTAAAAGCTCTGAATGATGAACGTGGTTTCGTTAAAATGGTCCGCGTGGTCAGATGTCCCCAATCCACATACACACGACTTTTAGTTCCGATCTGTTATTTATTGTTGCGGGGATTAAACAAAACTGACTGACTAAACAAACTGAGTAAACAAAATCTGTTATTCATTATTAATGTTGCGGGGATTAAACAAAAGATGGCAATATCTTGATAAAAAAAAAAGGTGTTTTCCCTTTTACGACTGATAGAAGAAAAAAACGTTTATATTTTCTCGGACTTCCCTGTTAGTTTGCCAAATGATGAATAATGCAAAAGGTAGAAAATTGCTACAAAAACTTAAGTGAAAGCAATACATAAAAATACATGTAAACGAAAAAAACATAAATCTCAAAAAGCTCTTGTTACGTCTGCAAAATATAGATTAAAAAATATCAAATAAATGCTGAAAGTAAAGCAGCAGTAATACGTATATTATATGTACTTTTATCTTCTATATTGATACACAAACACATCTGGATTCAGGAAATCCTGTTTTTCAGTAAAGTCAGAGCGGGCGCGGGTTTATGACGTCATTCGTAAAGGAGAGGAATTGCACCAATCATAGCGGGAATAAGTTCGTACTGTCATTGTTTAAAATGAATTAATAAAATAAAAGTGTCTTTCTGGAACATTTTCTGTTTGTTTTTGTTTTTTTACAAAAGTTTTAATAACCTTTTTGTTGTTTGCTTGTAATGTTCAGATTTTCCTAAAAATATTTTAATATTACCTTTTGTATAAACAAAAAATATTGTCGCAGTATTTATACGTCATGTTTGAGGTGGCAGCGATGGCGGCCGACTGCGAATCAACTAAGAATTCTCTTTTAGAAAACGGTAATTCAGATGTGATCCAGTTGATGTAATTGTTGTAGATGTACATGGCTAAAGCCGATGTCCGATACTTTAGTGTGTGTGTGTGTATATATATATATATGCTCTGTGTGTGTGTCTGCTGTGTGTATGCTCTCTCTGTGTGTGTGTGTGTGTGTGTGTGTGTGTGTGTGTGTGTGTGTGTGTGTGTGTGTGTGTGTGTGTCTCTGCTGTGTGTATGCGCGTGTGTGTCTATGCTGTGTGTGCGCTGTGTGTGTGCTCTTTGTGTGTGTATGCTCTCTGTGTGTGTGTGTGTGTGTATGCTCTGTGTGTGTGTATGCTCTGTGTGTGTGTATGCTCTGTGTGTGTGTATGCTCTGTGTGTGTGTATGCTCTGTGTGTGTGTATGCTCTGTGTGTGTGTGTGCTCTGTGTGTGTGTGTGTATGCTCTGTGTGTGTGTGTGTGTGTGTGTGTGTGTGTGTGTGCTCTGTTTGTATGGTGTGTGTGTGTGCTCTGTGTGTGTCTGTGTATGTGTGTGCTCTGTGTGTGTCTGTGTATGCTCTGTGTGTCTGTGTGTGCTCTGTGTGTGTGTGTATGCTCTGTGTGTGCTCTGTGTGTGTGTGTATGCTCTGTGTATGCTCTGTGTGTGCTCTGTGTGTGTCTGTGTATGTGTGTGCTCTGTGTGTGTCTGTGTATGCTCTGTGTGTCTGTGTGTGCTCTGTGTGTGTGTGTATGCTCTGTGTGTGCTCTGTGTGTGTGTGTATGCTCTGTGTATGCTCTGTGTATGCTCTGTGTGTGCTCTGTGTGTGTGTGTGTGTGTGTGTGTGTGTGTGTGAGCTCTGTTTGTATGGTGTGTGTGTGTGTGTGTGTGGGTGTATGCGCTGTGTGTGGGTGTGTGGGTGTATGCGCTGTGTGTGGGTGTGTGGGTGTATGCGCTGTGTGGGTGTATGCGCTGTGTGGGTGTATGCGCTGTGTGTGGGTGTATGCGCTGTGTGTGGGTGTATGCGCTGTGTGTGGGTGTATGCGCTGTGTGGGTGTATGCGCTGTGTGGGTGTGTGCGCTGTGTGTGTGTGTGGGTGTGTGGGTGTATGCGCTGTGGGTGTGGGTGTATGCGCTGTGTGGGTGTATGCGCTGTGTGTGTGTGTGTGCGCCGTGTGCGCTGTGTGGGTGTGTGCGCTGTGTGGGTGTGTGCGCTGTGTGGGTGTGTGCGCTGTGTGTGTGTGTGTGTGTGCGCTGTGTGTGTGTGTGTGTGTGTGTGTGTGTGTGTGTGTGTGCGCTGTGTGTGTGTGTGTGTGGGTGTATGCGCTGTGGGTGTGTGGGTGTGGGTGTATGCGCTGTGGGTGTGGGTGTATGCGCTGTGGGTGTATGCGCTGTGGGTGGGTGTGGGTGTGGGTGTATGCGCTGTGGGTGTGGGTGTGGGTGTGGGTGTATGCGCTGTGGGTGTGGGTGTGGGTGTATGCGCTGTGGGTGTGGGTGTGGGTGTATGCGCTGTGGGTGTGGGTGTGGGTGTATGCGGTGTGGGTGTGGGTGTATGCGCTGTGGGTGTGGGTGTATGCGCTGTGGGTGTGGGTGTATGCGCTGTGGGTGTGGGTGTATGCGCTGTGGGTGTGGGTGTATGCGCTGTGGGTGTGGGTGTATGCGCTGTGGGTGTGGGTGTATGCGCTGTGGGTGTGGGTGTATGCGCTGTGGGTGTGGGTGTATGCGCTGTGGGTGTGGGTGTGGGTGTATGCGCTGTGGGTGTGGGTGTATGCGCTGTGGGTGTGGGTGTATGCGCTGTGGGTGGGTGTGGGTGTGGGTGTATGCGCTGTGGGTGGGTGTGGGTGTGGGTGTGGGTGTATGCGCTGTGGGTGGGTGTGGGTGTGGGTGTATGCGCTGTGTGGGTGGGTGTGGGTGTGGGTGTATGCGCTGTGTGTGTGGGTGTATGCGCTGTGTGTGTGTGTGTGTGTGTGTGTGTGTGTATGCGCTGTGTGTGTATGCGCTGTGTGTGTATGCGCTGTGTGTGTATGCGCTGTGTGTGTATGCGCTGTGTGTGTGTGTGTGCTGTCTGTGTGTGTGCTGTGTGTGTGTGTGCTCTGTGTGTGTGTGTATGCTCTGTGTGTGTGGTGTGTCCTCTGTGTGGTGTGGGTGTGTGTGTGGGTGTGTGCTCTGCGTGTGCGTGGGTGTGTGCTCTGCGTGTGCGTGGGTGCGTGCGTGGGTGTGTGCGTGGGTGTGTGCTCTGTGTGTGCGTGTGTGTGTGTGTGTGTGTGTGTGTGTGTGGGTGTATGCTCTGTGTGTGTCAGTGTGTGTGTGGGTGTATGCGCTGTGTGTGTGTGTGTGTGTGTGTGGGTGTATGCGCTGTGTGTATGCTTTATGTAGCTGTGCACGTTTGCTGTGTGTATATGCTGTGTAGTTGTGTGTGTTCTGTGTAGCTGTGTGTGTATGCTCTGTGTGCGTGTGTATGCACTCTGTGTTTGTGTGTGTATGCGCTCTGTGTGTATGGTGTATGTCTGCATTTGTGTGCTGTTTGTATGCAAGCTGTGTGTGCCATGTAGCATCTGCTGTGTATGCTGTGTTTGTATGCCTTGTCTGTGCGTGTGTATGCCTTGTGCCTGTGTGTGCATATGCCTGCTGTGTGTATGCTGTGTGTGTTTAAGTGTGTGTGTTTGGGTGTGTTTGTGTATGCTGTGTGTAGCTGTGCCTTGGTGCTGATCAGTGCCTGTGTGATGTAGAGTGTTACTCGGACTTCCTGAATGAAGTGTTTGATGTGAAGACCTACACGGCGCACGCCATCCATCATGCAGTCATTGCGGAACAGCTGGCCAAGCTTGCTGAGGGTATCAGTCAGCTGGACAAGGAGCTGCACTGCCAGGTGGGTCTGATCCAGCTGACGATCCCACTGCTCTATTTATTTATAACACCCTGGAGGAGAATATCTTGCTATACACAGATTGTTTATGTTTTCTGCAGGTTGTAGCAAGACATGAAGATCTGCTCGCTCAGGCAACTGGAATTGAGTCTCTTGAAGGTAAAATCTACTTACAGAAAAACTTATTTTGTTGCAGTAAACATTGTGTTCATATGAACAGTAAGTAACTGCTAGCATTACAGATCAAGCTAATTACCAGCCTCTACAGATAGACAGACAGACAGATCGATCCCAATAACATGTCTCGTCTATAGTAAAATCTTCACATTATCGAAATGATACAAGGGCACAAACAGTGTGAGTGCATTTCTTCTTCATAGTGTTTTGCTTCGTTCTTCTTTGAAATTTTTGCTTCAAGGGAGACAAAACACTGTAGGATAGATGGATTGGGTTTACTTTTGAGTCTGGTTCCCCTCTTGGTTTCTACAGTTGACAGTGGCTCACTCATTATGGATTTATATTATATGGAACAAACTTATAAAAAAGCTTCCCACTTGCCAATACTTCCCATATCAGCTCCATTCCAACCCACATTTACTATATTTAAAAATGTCCAAACCCTAGTCTCGGTTTTTATTACTTTCTTACTTACTGTGTTATTCTTTTTTCTTGGCTGTATTTTCTACTAAAGCTCTTTCCAGATTACAGTGCATCCAGAATGTAGTTCCTAGAGCTCTCACTGACAGCAAATATCTGCTCATGTTTTACACATACTCTTTTAACTGCATAGATTTCCCAGCTCCAGACACACCTTAATGTAAAAAGACTTGTGTGTTTACTCTCCACTGTTGCTTCTCAATACCTGTGGCTCCAGATTGCTCTCAAGTCATACATTCAGACATTTCTCCCTGTGTGTAAATTAAGGAATTCACTTCCACAGAGCCTTTTAATCTTTAAACTCATCCTGGTAACTAATGTTTTTTTTTTATTATTATAATTATTATTGTTTATCATTTTAATGTAAAGCAATAATAGTTTTGAGAGAGCATCTGTCTGCTTAATACTGGTAGCCAAATTTTTCCAGATGGTGAAAAGAAATTTCTGAATTTCCACTATTAATGCTAATAAAAATATATCATGAGCAATACAGAGATTTGAAGAAATAGAAAGGATATTTAATGAAATTATGCAAGTAATGATGCCAGTAAAATAGCTTTCATCCTTCAAAAGAATGATCTTCCAATTTGGCTTGGGTTTTGATACCTGTTCAGATAACAATTTATTTATTTATTTATTTTTTATCTTTTGTAGGTGTCCTTGAAATGATGCAGGCACGGATTGCTGCATTACAGAGTGCTGTTGACAGGTACAGCTCAACAATTTTGTGTTTGGATCTCAGTTTTGCAGTAACACTGTTATTAACAACCCTTTCTCCTCTCACAACAAAGGATAAAAGCCAAAATTGTTGATCCGTATAATAAGATTGTTGTTCGGACGTCTCAGCTCGCTCGACTGCAGGTATATATTTTTTTTCTCACTATAAGCAAACAAAAGGCGGTTATCTGCTATTTCTCTCTTCTTCCTTCGCAAAGCCTCTTCTTTAAACTTAAGGAGGGAAATTAATAGATCGATGGATAGAAAGTTTACACACAGATATGTGACTGTGGATGGTAAATGGGTTCAGGAACTGAATGCTTTCTTCTTCAGGTTGTGTGTGACCTTCTGAGGAGGATAATCCGCATCCTGTATCTAAGTAAACGGCTGCAGGGCCAGCTTCAGGGTGGAAGTCGGGAACTGACAAAAGCTGCTCAGAGTCTCAATGAACTGGGTGAGTAAGCCACTGATATTATTCTGAGCAAACTTAACCCATCTTAACCTTAGCCTCATCTGACCAACTACAGTGCACGAATACAGCTAGTTCAGGTGATATGCTCTAATATGCACTGATGTCTTCTAAAATTAAAGTTGAAGGTCCTCTGTCATTATGGAGATGAGAGCGGCCTCTAGAGGCAAATCACTGACACCACGTGCTGTTAATTTAAAGTGTCTTTATTAATTAATTTTGCATGTGTCTGTTTATTTATTTGTTTTGATTCTTTTTGTTTCAGTCTAAATGCATCTTTTATTTTACTCAATATTTCTTAATATAATGAATTTATACATTTTTATTTCATTTTGCTAATTTTTACGATTCAGTAGTTTATTTATTTATTTATTTGTAATAAAATTCAGTACTATTTTAAATTGTGTAATGTTTTTTTTTGTTTTCATCCAGTATCTATTTTAATGTGTTTTTTGTTTTTTTTGTTTTTTGTTTTTTATTCTAAAAAATGTTTTTAATTTTAAATGTTCTGTTTAATGAATCGATTATTGGCAAGTACGATCCCACCTAGCTACAGGTAAAATCCACTACAAGTCAATCTACTACAAATAAATATATATGATCTCTAAATATACACTGGGCCTTATTTAATAAATGAGGCCTGGTGTCTTTATGGTTAATTGTTCGTATTTGGATTTTATTCTGTTTTTGCTCTGTTTCTTTGCACACTGATTCCTGCACCTCACCTATTTCTCTGTTCTGCTTTAATTTTGCAAACAAATTGCAGTCGTCATTTTAGCCATGTTGTGCCTTTGTACACATTTATTAATTAGCTGATTTGTTTTTGTTTCAGAATACCTGTTTCAGGGAGTGGATCTATCTGGCATTGAGGTAATTGAAAATGACCTGCTGTTTATCAGTCGTGCACATCTGGAGGTGGAGAACCAGGCAAAAAGACTTCTGGAGCAGGGAATGGAGATTCAGGTAGGAATGTACATTGCTTGTTCTGAGAACACTGAAACAAGCTGAGTAACATGCTGCAGCTAAACAGTTACAACTTTGAAGATGTCGTTTGCTAACTTCTAACCTCTGTTATTACACAGAACCCGTCTCAGGTGGGGACGGCGCTGCAGGTCTTCTATAACCTGGGCAGTTTGAGAGAAATGATCATCAGCGTGGTGGAAGGATACAAAACCTCTGTCCATGAGAGTGTAATCAACGCCCTGGACATTAAAGTCCTTACTCAGCCTGCTAACATCAGAGGTCAATTACTGTTATTATTACAATCATTATGTGATAATTAGAAAAAAATCACAATTATGTTCTTTAATCTAAATGTAATATATCTGCTTGTGTGTGCGATGCGACTGTAGGTGCCCCAGGTCGGGCTGTAATGCCCACTCCAGGAAACACAGCTACATTTCGTGCTGCTCTTTGGACCAACCTGGAGAAAATGATGGATCAGATATGTTCTGCCTGTTCTCAGGTATAATAAAGAGGATATAAATCTATAAAGCTGTTTTTCTAAGTGAATGTTAACGTGCTTGTTCCTGTTCTGTCTGATGTGTAGGTACAGCACCTTCACAAAGTTTTGACCAAGAAAAGGGATCCGGTCACTCACGTGTGTTTCATTGATGAGTTTGTTAAGGTTTGAAAAATTATTTATTAAATTTTTGTGCGCGCGCGTGTGTGTGTGTGTGTGTGTGTGTGTGTGTGTGTGTGTGTGTGTGTGTGTGTGTGTGTGTGTGTGTGTGTGTTATAGGAGGCCCTTCTCTGAAAGCTAATGAAGTAGTTGTAAGCCAACACAATCATGACAGACCCTGAGACCAGAGAAACTAATTGTGATCAGCAGTGTCTATTAAAGTGAGGAAAATAAGTATTTGAACACCCTGCTATTTTGCAAGTTCTCCCACTCAGAAATCATGGAGGGGTCTGAAATTGTCATCGTAGGTGCATGTCCACTGTGAGAGACATAATCTAAAAAAAAAAAAAAATCCAAAAATGTTAATTATTTGTATGATACAGCTGCAAATAAGTATTTGAACACCTGTCTATCAGCTAGAATTCTGACCCTTAAAGACCTGTTAGTCTGCCTTTAAAATGTCCACCTCCACTACATTTATTATCCTAAATTACATGCACCTGTTTGAGGTCGTTAGCTGCATAAAGACACCTGTCCACCCCATACAATCAGTAAGAATCCAACTACTAACATGGCCAAGACCAAAGAGCTGTCCAAAGACACTAGAGGCAAAATTGTACACCTCCACAAGGCTGGAAAGGGCTACGGGGAAATTGCCAAGCAGCTTGGTGAAAAAAGGTCCACTGTTGGAGCAATCATTAGAAAATGGCAGAAGCTAAACATAACTGTCAATCTCCCTCGGACTGGGGCTCCATGCAAGATCTCACCTCGTGGGGTCTCAATGATCCTAAGGAAGGTGAGAAATCAGCCCAGAACTACACGGGAGGAGCTGGTCAATGAGTGCCTCTAGTGTTCAGCACGACCTGAAAAGAGCTGGGACCACCGTTTCCAAGGTTACTGTTGGCAATACACCAACAGACGTCATGGTTTGAAATCATGCATGGCACGGAAGGTTCCCCTGCTTAAACCAGCACATGTCCAGGCACGTCTTAAGTTTGCCAATGACCATTTGGATGATCCAGAGGAGTCATGGGAGAAAGTCATGTGGTCAGATGAGACCAAAATAGAACTTTTGGGTCATAATTCCACTAAACGTGTTTGGAGTAAGAAAAATGATGAGTACCATCCCAAGAACACCATCCCTACTGTGAAGCATGGGGGTGGTAGCATCATGCTTTGGGGGTGTTTTTCTGCACATGGGACAGGGCGACTGCACTGTATTAAGGAGAGGATGACCCGGGGAAATGTATTGCGAGATTTTGGGGAACAACCTCCTTTCCTCAGTTAGAGCATTGAAGATGGGTCGAGGCTGGGTCTTCCAACATGACAATGACCCGAAGCACACAGCCAGGATAACCAAGGAGTGGCTCTCTAAGAAGCATATCAAGGTTCTGGCGTGGCCTAGCCAGTTTCCCGACCTAAACCCAATACAGAATCTTTGGAGGGAGCTCAAACTCCGTGTTTCTCAGCGACAGGCCAGAAACCTGACTGAGCTAGAGAAGATCTGTGTGGACGAGTGGGCCAAAATCCCTCCTGTAGTGTGTGCACACCTGGTGAAAAACTACAGGAAACGTTTGACCTCTGTAATTGCAAACAAAGGCTACTGTACCAAATAATAACATTGACTTTCTCAGGTGTTTAAATACTTATTTGCAGCTGTATCATACAAATAAATAGTTTAAAAATCATACATTGTGATTTCTGGATTTTTTTTTATTTATTTATTTAGATTATGTCTCTCACAGTGGACATGCACCTACGATGACAATTTCAGACCCCTCCATGATTTCTGAGTGGGAGAACTTGCATAATAGCAGGGTGTTCGAATACTTATTTTCCTCACTGTATATACCACCATCATGTGCATAAGTCATAAAATACATAAAAATTGCTGTTCCTTGTTGTTTAGTAAGATGTGCAGATCAGTAAATTGGATGAACTCTGAGGTTGCATTTACATACACCAGGTTTTACTGTAAGTCTGAATCAACTTAATCCCATAGGAAGCTTCATGAAACAGAGTTAAAATAATATAAACAAAGGTGACAGAATCTAGAAGACGTGTGACATTAAGAGTGTGAGCTATTCCTTTTCAGTATTTAAAGTACTACCAGTATTGTGAGGGGAAGTGTAACCAAATATATTGGTCTGCTGGTACATGGGGATAAAGTTGTTGCTTCATGACTCCATGTTTGACATTTAGGTTACTGTCTGTATGGAGGATCTGTACATGCTCTCAGTACGTTCATGTGGGTTTACTTTTAACCCAACCTTTAAGAACTGTATTCATCCAGCGTGAGAAAATGGGCTCTGAAAATTACCCTCACCTCCAAGCCATAAACCTTTTTGTGTACTTTTGCTGTTTGGCCGGTGCTACAGAGCACCGAACACCAGGACAGCCAGGCAAATCTAGCTGGCAAGAAAAGTTTCTTCCCCCAGGCATTCTGCAGTTATATGCTCACCCCATTGTGAAAAAAAAAAATCTGTGCAATACAACTGGAGAAAAAAAATTTTTTTATAAAATTTTGCTTTTTAATTATTTATGAAAAATGTGCAACTGAAAGCTTCTGTCACCAAAGCAAAATCCTTGTAAGTGCAAACATACTTGGTAATAAAGCTCTTAGCCTTTCCAGATCAGAATCATTAATTCATTTTTTAACCTGAGTATGTTTTTTTTAAATTGTGTGTGAGCGTCATGTTTTGCTTTTTAAATATCTTCACTACAATTTTAACCTCTCTACATTGTTACCTCTCTCTCTCTCTCTTTCTCTCTCTCTCTCTCTCTCTGAAGGACGGTCAGTCAGACATCTTGTATATGTTCTGGGACTCAGTTACTCAGATGCTGTCTGTGGAACTGCAGAAGACCACTGAAGGTCCGTAACAGCTGTGTTTGTTTTATTATTTAGAATTTTTATTCTGAAAGCCTTAATACAAACTTGAAATAAAAATAAATAATAATGTAAGATTTTTTTATAAATAAATCTTCTCGGAAGTGGGCCGTGTTTTATTTTACCCTTAAATATGTCTCTAGCTGCAAACCCCTGCTTGAGAACAGATTTCTACACTAGAAGCTATATTGCTTGTTCTCAGTTTCTTGCCATAACCTGTGTCATCTGTAGTACATGTGTAGTTCCTATTTATTGCTATTTTTCATATGCAAATGTATTCAGCCTTTCATCTTGTAAATCATGTCTTGTGTCTGATGTTCATCTTCCCCCTCCTTTTATAGCCTCCACCTTTCTGAAGCAAGCTCTGGAGGGAGAGTTCCCGAAGCTTCTAAGGCTCTACAACGAGCTGTGGAAGCGGCTACAGCAGTATAGTACCAATATACAAGGCACTGTGGGAAGCAGCGGTTCAGGCCTGGATTCTGATCTGACCATCTTTGAAACAGACACACATGATCCCCTCACAGATACGAAACCAGACTATGAGTGAGTCATTCTGCATGTACACACACACACATTTAGTGACGGAAACATGACAGCATTTGAGATCCTCCTCAGTAGGGCGTTCACTGAATCCTGACAGACTACAAGACTAGAAGTGTTAATGCAAATGATCTTTTGCCCAAAATCTAGTCACATGATTTGTTTTTAAGTGGCAATAATTGACTGATGGCAGCTGGGTGGCTCTTATGTTTTTCCAAACATAAAGGCTTTTTAATATTTTTCTTGTATGTTTTGTACAGTAATTGTTTCATTTGTTACTTTTAAGAACATTGATGCTAATTAATGCAGAGTACATTTTCTATCAATCTAATATAACATCCAAATAATAATTGTGTTTGTTTTATCACCGTACTTGGTGTACTTGGTTACAATCAAGAAATCTCTTAAATAGGACCTGCCTGTTGAAGTGAAGTAGACAAAAAGATCCTCAAAAGCTAGACATCATGCTGAGATCCAAAGAAATTCAGAAACAAATGAGAAAGAAAGTAATTGATATCTATCAGTCTGGAAAAGGTTATAAAACCATTTCTAAAGCTTTAAGACTCCAGCGAACCACAGTGAGAGCCATTATTCACAAATGGCAAAAACATGGAACAGTGGAGAACCTTTCCAGGGGGGGCCGGCCGACCAAAATTACCCCAAGAGCACAGCGAAAACTCATTCAAGAGATCACAAAAGACCCCACAACAACATCCAAAGAACTGCAGGCCTCACTTGCCTCAGTTAAGGTAAGTGTTCATGACTCCACTATAAGACAGAGACTGGGCAAAAATGGTATGCATGGCAGAGTTCCAAGACTAAAACCACTGCTGAGCAAAAAGAACATTAAGGTTCGTCTTAGTTTTGCCAGAAAACATTTTGATGATCCCCAAGACTTTTGTGAAAATACTCTGTGGATTGACGAGACAAAAGTTAAACTTTTTGGAAGGTTTGTGTCCCATTACGTCTGGCGTAAAAGTTACACCGCATTTCAGAAAAAGATCATCATAGCAACAGTAAAATATGGTGGTGGTAGTGTGATGGTCTGGGGCTGTTTTGCTGCTTCAGGACCTGGAAGAATTGCTGTGATAATTGGAACCATAAATTCTGCTGTTTACCAAAAAAATCCTGAAGGAGCACGCCGGCCATCTGTTCGTGACCTCAAGCTGAAGCGAACTTGGTTTCGGCAGCAGGACAATGATCCAAAACACACCAGCAAGTCCACCTCTGACTGGCTAAAGAGTGGCCTAGTCAAAGTCCTGACCTGAATCCTATTTAAATGCTGTGGCATGACCTTAAAAAGGCGGTTCATGCTCGAAAACCCTCCAATGTGTCTGAATTACAACAATTCTGCATAGATGAGTGACCAAAATTCCTCCACAGCGCTGTAACAGACTCACTGCAAGTTATCACAAACGCTTGATTGCAGTTGTTGCTGCTAAGGGAGGCTCAACCAGTTATTAGGTTTAGGGGACAAACACTTTTTCACACAGGGCCATGTAGTTTTGGATTTAGTTTTCCCTCAATAATAAAAACCTTCATTTAAAAACTGCATGTTGTGTTCACTTGTTATCTTTTACTAATATTTTAATTAGTTTGATGATCTGAAACATTAAAGTGCGACATACATGCAAAAAAATAAGAAATCAGGAATCACTTTTTCACACCACTGTATATTATGTATGTATTTATTTAGCCTTGTGTTCCTCTGGAGTTTGTTGAGACCTTATTTATAATAATAATAATAATAATAATAATATATAAATAATATATAAACCACCTTATTTATATTATCACTGATTTTCTGTTTACAGTTGTTATAATAAGGCATCACAATGTGTCTAGTAACTCGCATCTTACTGCTTCTGCGCCGTTATATGTTTTTTTTTTTTCTTTTTTTTTCCTTTAGTCTAGAAAAAGCTCTGAAGAACTCCCTCCAGCCGTATGAAGCAGCTTATCTGTCCAAATCCCTTTCACGTCTGTTTGACCCCATCAACCTGGTGTTTCCACAGGGGGGACAAAGCCCTCCGTCCACTGATGAAATGGACAGCATCATCAAAACTATCGCCAGGTTTGAGTCTGTTACGAACTGAGGATTCAAATGTTTTCAACACTTGAAAACAAATGTATTACACCTGCTGCTGAATCTGGTGTTGTTTCACTGGATCTGTTGTAAAATGGGTCCTGTAAAACTCCTGAGTAATTATAGCTGTTTACCTGTGTTCAGACCAATAGTAAAAGTTAAGTCAAGAGGCTTTTTATTGTCATTTCTACTATACACAGTGGTAAACAGTACAGTGTTCCTTCAGAACCCTGGTTCTACACTAAACAACATAGAGCTACAACACAAAACTACATAAAGTGCATCGAGTGCAACCAACTGCAAACAGTGCAGACGAAACACAGTACAGACAGACAACACAGACAGACAGACAACAGTACAGAAAACAAAGACAATACACAACACAATATCGCACCGATATTAAACCTACTGTATACTCTGAATATACAGTACTGTGCAGTGCGGGAGCGAGTTCCATTTCAGTTCTAAAAGCTTATGTGCTGTAAAAGAAAGCTGAGATTTTTCTGCCCTGTGCTGCAGTGAGCTAAATGTGTCCCTGGTGGACCCTGGACTGATTGTTGCTGTTGCCAAGAACATCTCCAAGACAGTTCAGCTGTTCTGTGTGAAGTCTGAGCACTTGGTAAGTGTGCCATCAGGATACACCTCACTAATCTCCATAATCTTCCACAGTGTTGGTAGTAATACATGAACCCCAGGCTGATGCAGGTTATATTTTTATATATATATATATATATATATATATATATATATATATATATATATATATATATATATATATATATAATATATATATTAGGGATGCACCGAATATTCGTTCGTTTTTGGCCCGAAAGACTTTGATCACCGAAAAAACACGTCCGAAACAGTTTGTTGTGATGACACAAACAGAAACCGCTGCCTGCAGGTGCATGTCTAAATCAACATGTCTGCGGTGTGGACGTGTTTCAGTATATCTGAGAAAGACCCACGGATAGCGATGTGCAAAACATGTAATGCCGGAATTTCGTCTGTGAAAACTTTCTCCACGTCGGGTTTAATTTATCAGCTGAAATCCAAACATCCCGATCGCTATGCTGAATACGAGAGAAACGCGGCACAGAAAAGCAAAACCCCTCCGAGCACGCGCACTCCGTCTGTGGCGGACGTTTTTGAAAAGGCAGGAAGTTTCCCAGTGATAGTGTTGTATTGTTGTATCTTTAAGCAGTTGCACTTGTTCTGAATGCACTTTGTTTTTATGAAAGAACATATTTAATTTTACAACCTTTCAGCAGGCCAGAGGGCCTGTACATTATTATTTAATGTACACGAGTGCATTTAAGTTAAACATTTCAGTTTGAATTTTAATTTATTTTATCCTGTGCATTGTTGCAATGTGCTATAAATAAATATTTTAATAATTTTTTATTGATTTATTTTTTGAAACTTCAATATTTAATTTATGCAATTGAAATGCCCTGATTTTAGTAAGTTTAGTACACAATCATAGGCATAAATGCAATAGTAATAATAATTGGCATAATATCTTTCGGTGTTTCGGTTATTGGTTTCGGCCAAGAATTTTCATTTCGGTGCATCATATATATATAAATATATTACACTCACTCACTCACCGGCCACTTTATTAGGTACACCTTACTAGTACCAGGTTGGACCCCCTTTTGCCTTCAGAACTGCCTTAATCCTTTGTGGAATAGATTCAACAAGGTACTGGAAACATTGCTCAGAGATTTTGGTCCATATTGACATGATAGCATCACGCAGTTGATACAAGGCAGGATGGATCCATGCTTTCATGTTGTTGACGCCAAATTCTGACCTTACCATCCAAATGTCGCAGCAGAAATCGAGACTCATCAGACCAGGCAA
Organism: Silurus aristotelis; assembly: GCF_946808225.1. NCBI lineage: Eukaryota > Metazoa > Chordata > Actinopteri > Siluriformes > Siluridae > Silurus > Silurus aristotelis. The sequence goes on from NC_139597.1 coordinate 15,889,728, forward strand.
TGTTTTTCCAATCTTCTATTGTCCAATTTTGGTGAACCTGTGCGAATTGTAGTCTCAGTTTCCTGTTCTTAGCTGTCAGGAGTGGCACCCGGTGTGGTCTTCTGCTGCTGTAGCCCATCTGCCTCAAGGTTCGACGTGTTGTGAGTTCAGAGATGCTCTTCTGCATACCTCGGTTGTAATGAGTGGTTATTTGAGTTACTGTTGCCTTTCTATCAGCTCGAACCAGTCTGGCCATTCTCCTTTGACCTCTGGCATCAACAAGGCATTTGCGCCCACAGAACTGCTGCTCACTGGATATTTTCTCTTTTTCGGACCATTCTCTGTAAACCCTAGAGATGGTTGTATGTGAAAATCCCAGTAGATCAGCAGTTTCTGAAATACTCAGACCAGCCCGTCTGGACCAACAACCATGCCACGTTCAAAGTCACTTAAATCGCCTTTCTTCCCCATTCTGATGCTCGGTTTGAACTGCAGCAGATCGTCTTGACCATGTCCACATGTTTAAATGCATTGAGTTGCTGCCATGTGATTGACTGATTAGAAATTTGTGTTAACAAGCAGTTGGAAAGGTGTACCTATATATGTATATATATATATATATATATGTGTATATGTATATGTGTGTGTGTGTATGTATGTATGTATGTATGTGTGTGTGTGTATATATATTACAGACCAAAAGTTTGGACACACCTGCTCATTCAAAGAGTTTTCTTTATTTTCATGACTATGAAAATTGTAGATTCACACTGAAGGCATCAAAACTATGAATTAACACATGTGGAATTATATACATAACAAAAAAGTGTGAAACAACTGAAAAATGTCATATTCTAGGTTCTTCAAAGTAGCCACCTTTTGCTTTGATTACTGCTTTGCACACTCTTGGCATTCTCTTGATGAGCTTCAAGAGGTAGTCACCTGAAATGGTCTTCCAACAGTCTTGAAGGAGTTCCCCGACTTGTCCGGGCACTTGTTGGCCCTTTTGCCTTCACTCTGCAGTCCAGCTCACCCCTAAACCATCTCGATTGGGTTCAGGTCCGGTGACTGTGGAGGCCAGGTCATTTGGCGCAGCACCCCATCACTCTTCTTCTTGGTCAAATAGCCCTTACACAGCCTGGAGGTGTGTTTGGGGTCATTGCCCTGTTGAAAAATAAATGATGGCCCAACTAAACGCAAACCGGATGGAATAGCATGCCGCTGCAAGATGCTATGGTAGCCATGCTGGTTCAGTATGCCTTCAATTTTGAATTAATCCCCAACAGTGTCACCAGCAAAGCACCCCCACACCATCACACCTACTCCTCCATGCTTCACGGTGGGAACCAGGCATGTAGAATCCATCCGTTCACCTTTTCTGCGTCGCACAATGACACGGTGGTTGGATCTCAAATTTGGACTCATCAGACCAAAGCACAGATTTCCACTGGTCTAATGTCCATTCCTTGTGTTCTTTAGCCCAAACAAGTCTCTTCTGCTTGTTGCCTTTCTTTAGCAGTGGTTTCCTAGCAGATATTCTACCATGAAGGCCTGATTCACACAGTCTCCTCTTAACAGTTGTTGTAGAGATGTGTCTGCTGCTAGAACTTTGTGTGCCATTGACCTGGTCTCTAATCTGAGCTGCTGTTAACCTGCGATTTCTGAGGCTGGTGACTCGGATGAACTTATCCTCCGCAGCAGAGGTGACTCTTGGTCTTCCTTTCCTGGGGCGGTCCGCATGTGAGCCAATTTCTTTGTAGCGCTTGATGGTTTTTGTGACTGCACTTGGGGACACTTTCAAAGTTTTCCCAATTTTTCGGACTGACTGACCTTCAAGTAATGATGGCCACTCGTTTTTCTGTACTTAGCTGCTTTTTTCTTGCCATAATACAAATTCTAACAGTCTATTCAGTAGGACTATCAGCTGTGTATCCACCTGACTTCTGCACAACACAACTGATGGTCCCAACCCCATTTATAAGGCAAGAAATCACACTTATTAAACCTGACAGGGAACACCTGTGAAGTGACAACCATTTCAGGTGACTACCTCTTGAAGCTCATCAAGAGAATGCCAAGAGTGTGCAAAGCAGTAATCAAAGCAAAAGGTGGCTACTTTGAAGAACCTAGAATATGACATATTTCAGTTGTTTCAAATTTTTTTGTTATGTATATAATTCCACGTGTTAATTCATAGTTTTGATGGCTTCAGTGTGACTCTCCAATTTTCATAGTCATGAAAATAAAGAAAACTCTTTGAATGAGAAGGTGTGTCCAAAGCTTTGGACTGTACTGTGTGTGTGTGTGTGTGTGTGTATGTATGTGTATGTATATGTGTGTATATATATATATATGTATGTATATGTATGTGTATATACATATATATACACACACAGTGGAACCTCGGAGCTCACGAGGGTTAGGGACCAAGACCGGTCGCGAGTTCCGAATTTTCGCGACCTTTTGATACGCCCCTTCCAACCCAGTAAAAATCCAAAGAACACTATACGAAATCGATTTAGATGAGTAAATAACACTATTTCACTCCATAACACTTAATTATTAGACAATTTTAATGAGATAAACCTTGATTAGAATTGTTAAAACTAGCGTTTTGAGCAGCTCGCGGTTGCTCACGAGCCGATCTGAATGAGAGTCGCCGGTCGGAATGAAAGTCACGAGCATGCGAGGTCGCGAGCGCTGAGGCCGCGAGCTCCGAGGTTCCACTGTGTGTATATGTGTGTGTGTGTGTGTGTGTGTGTGTGTGTGTGTGTGTGTGTGTGTGTATGTGTATATATATATATATGTATGTATATATGTATATATATGTGTATATATATATATATAATATATATATATACACACACATACATACGTGTGTGTGTGTTTCAGATCATCAAACTAATTAAAATATTAGTAAAAGTTAACACAAGTGAACAAATCATGAAGGTTGTTATTATTAAGGGAAAACAAAATCCAAAACTACATGGCCCTGTGTGAAAAAGTGTTCGCCCCCCGTTAAAATTGTGGTTTATCACGAGTTAAATTTCTCCAGTCACACCCAGGTCTGATTACTGCCACACCTGTTCACAATCAAGAAATCTCTTAAATAGGACCTGCCCGACAAAGTGAAGTAGACCAAAAGATCCTCAAAAGCTAGACATCATGCCAAGTTAGTCATCAATTAGATCGATCAGTCTGAAAAAGGTTATAAAGCCATTTCTAAAGCTTTGGGACTCCAGCGAACCACAGTTTGTGTTCCATTACATCTGGCATTAAAGTAACACAGCATTTCAGAAACAAAACATCATAGTAACAGTAAAATATGGTGGTGGTAGTGTGATGGTCTGGGGCTGTTTTGCTGCTTCATGCTCAAAAACCCTCCAATGTGGCTGAATTACAACAATTCTGCATAGATGAGTGACAAATTCCTCCACAGCGCTGTAACAGACTCCCTGCAAGTTATCACAAATGCTTGATTGCAGTTGTTGCTGCTAAGGGAGTCCCAAACAGTTATTAGGGTTAGGGGACATGTTTAAATTTTTTTTTTTATTAGTTTGATGATCTAAAACATTAAAGTGTGACAAACATGAAAAAAAAAAGAAGAAATCAATACGTGTGTGTATGTTTGTTTATTTTTCCCTGATAAGTGAGCTCATCACATTTTGTATACCGTATTTTCTGTATTATTATATTCCGCTACTTTTTTCCCACGTTTTGAACCCCGCGGCTTAAACCACGAAGCGGCTAATTTATGGATTTTTCCCGGGTTTTTTCCGGTTTCACAAGCTTCAAGCCCCCAAAAACTGAACCTCATAACATTAGACCAATGAAATTGCCGAACGGCTTTAGGTGAACCAGTGAAACTCTTTATATTAAATCAGATGCGCTCCCACTGAATCGGGCCGCACCACATCATAAATATGATTAGGATGAGGTTCCTCTGATGTTTGACCTGCCGCTCACTCGGACTGTCTACAGGAAATGCGAATCATTCGTCACGCTGAAAACAACCGGGCATGAAAAAACACACTTCACCTGTGTTCTGAGCTGCACGGCATCGGGAGAAAAGCTTCACCGATGGTGATTTTTAAACGCACGACGATGCCAAAAGAAAAACCAAGAGAAATAGTTGTGAAAGGAAGGAGGAAGACAGTGAACAATGACTTTCTTGGTAGGCTACTGTTTAGATACAAGCCGTGTTACAGGCACTGTCTTTCATTAAAGCCTGTGTAAAGTTCATTAGTTTCAGTGTAGACACCTGCAGGTGCGGCGTATTTATGTTCAAAATAAAAATCTTTGTCAAATTCAGAGGGTGCGGCTTATATTTGGGTGTCCTTAATAGTCTGGAAATTACGGTAAATATTTCTCTGCACGTGACATCTGTCAGTGTTACACACAGTGTTATTTTCCGCTTAAATAATCGAGTGTACAAATGCATAAATGTGATAAAATTTTGGAAAAGCTTATTTTTGAAAATGGAAATGTTAAAGATACATACAAAGCAGCAACCGAAGCAATGCGATACGATTCACCCCAATGCAATATGATTTCCGTTTAATTCAACACAATGTGATTCAATGCAGTAGATGATATGAAAAGAATATGATGCTATGAAGTTTAATATGGTACTGATAGTTCACTTTTATTTCTTTGGTTCAAACAGACAGCAAATCATCAATTTACTTAAGTCCTTGCTGCCCTTAACGCACGGCCATTTTACAAACAGGTATTTGTAGTGAAAAAAAATTAAAGGGAAACAGTCGTTCTTTTCCTGTTTTGTCTCCAGGAAGACACAGCTCTGCCTCTGCCATGTTAATCTGTATTCTATGTGACTTTCAGGACACGCCTCGGTCTCCGTAGTGCTGTGATACTTCTTATTCATGTAGCAGCTCTCTCTCTCTCTCTCTCTCATTTAAAATCTCTCTCTTACTGTCTCTCTCACACACTTTCTCTTTTCCTCAGCTCTGTACACAGGGCGATGCCAGCCAAGTGATCGGTCCTTTGACAGAAGGTCAGAGGAGAAATGTAGCAGTGGTTAATTCACTTTATCACCTGCAGCAGTCTGTGACTAAAGTGAGCACACACACGCACACAAAAACACACACACACACACACAAACAGAACAAAAAGATCTATCATTAGCTGTGATAAATTTCCTGGAATGTGATGGGAATGGTTTTAGGAAGTGTAAAATGTTTTCAGCTTAAATGTTGATTAATTGATGAAGAGAAAAATGCTGCTGAAGACAATCATGTTCAAAACATATTGACTGTGTTACTAGCAAACGCTCTCTCTGTGTGTGTTCAGGTAATATCCACACTTCCTTCCTTCCCTCCAGATGCAGAGCAAGTACTTACATCATCTTTAGAGGTAACACACACAATAAAACCTGTATTTCAGTCTGTAATTATTTATATAATTTGACAAATACCAAAAAAAAACAGAGGTCTAAACAGTAGGTAAGAAGATGCAGTTTCCTGCTAGTTTTATTTGTATCTCAACTGTAATCAACATTAATATTCATTTAAACATTCATCAGTGTGCTGTACAATGTTCATGTTAATTTATGCTTTGTAAAAAACATTTCATTTTCGCACAGTAACATCTAATAAATTCTCTTCAATCTTAGAAGTTGCAAAAAAGAATAAAAAAAGGCAAACTTAAAATGTGATCCTTTAAGTGTAGACAAGGTGACCATCATTTTTCCTTTTTTTCTTTTTATTTATTTAATTTTTTTACTTCATGGCTCAAACAATATAGGAAACACTTTTATCCCACATTGACTCTCAATTAACAAAATAAAAAAAAATTTAAGTCTCTTCTGTTGCCAGATTTTGAGTATTTATGAAGAAAAGCAATAGAAGACTAGTTTAAGCTTAAGTAAAAAATGGCTGGAATAAAATGTAAAAATTCATGTATTCAATTTATTGTAATATCAGTCATGTTTTTGTTCATTGTTTTGTTTTACACATTTCTACTTTCATTACATCGTTATTTGTGTGGTTTCTTAGGCAGTTCAGGCTCTAATGGACAGTGCAGTCCAGCCGCTGTTAATGTCCGTTACAGACTCTGTGGAAGCCATTCTCCTCACCATGCACCAGGAAGACTTCTCTGGGTAAATCACCCAAACACCACCCCTCAAAATACCATCCTCCTGTCATTCCTTTCATCTTCCTTTCATGCAGTCAGTCATGAAACCATGATGTCAGGCCACTTTGAAAGGCATTGTAGTGAGGGGTCTAACAGGGTTAGATGTCAGAGTTACAGACTTTCAGCTCTGTTTATTTGTGAAAGGCCATTCAAGGTCAAAGTTTTTTACCATTTCAAATGGACCTTTTATCAGTTTATACACTAAAATTAATCAAAAACTAAGATGCAGTTCACTCATCTAAATTATATGAACATTATTTTAATTATAAAAACATTTAAAACTAAACAGAATAAGATATTTGGTTACTTGTAGTGAGGAAGCCTTGATTTAATTTTTTTTTTTTTTTTTTTCTTCATATTTTCAAACCTTTACATTATCACTGGTCATCTGATGCACACGTTTACTGTAACTTCCACTTTACCACACACAAAGGATTATATGTTTTATTATACATTATATATGTTCAATATGTACCCATGGTTGTGTGTTTATGTCTTTCAAGTCCTCTCTTAGCTGGAGAGAAGCCGGACATGCCCTGCTCTCTGTATATGCGAGAGCTGCAAGGTTTTATATCCCGGGTGATGAATGATTACTTCTGCTACTTGCAGTCAGTGGACTTCCTTTATGACCGAACAGACGCTATCGCTCAACGTGCCATCACGCTATTCGTGCGCCATGCCTGCCTTCTGCGGCCCCTCAGCGAGGGAGGCAAGATGAGACTGGCAGCAGACTTTGCCCAGGTGAGGAAGGTGAAAAGGAGGAGAAGAATTCAAATGTTTCTGACTAAGTCTAAGCGCAGTTAGGAAAGGTTCTGCACTTCAATCAGCAAATAAGATATGATGTAATTAGGTTCAGTGTTTTTAGTATTAGTTTTTCCTAATAGTGATGCTTGATGTCTGTCTTGGATTGTCAAGTTTATTTCTATAGCGCTTTTCACAACAGACATTGTCTCAAAGGAGCTTTACAGAATTTAACAGTTAAGGTGAAGTTTAGGACTGATCCGGTTTAAATATCTGCTCTTGTTTAACATAGCTAAAAACATAATTTCCATATGTCTCACATCAGCAGTGTGATCAGCCTAACAGATCTGCTGCTTGCCGGATTTTAATTCTCTGTAAACTCTAAAGACTGTTATGTGTAAAAATAAATACTCAATCCAGTCCACCTGGAGCTAAAAAACGTTAAAAACTACTGAGATTAAATTATTTCTATATTACTATGTCCCTGGCATCTTCAGGGTCACTCAAACCACATCCTACACTATTGATTAGTATTTAAGTGACATTTATTCCTGCACTAAATGTGTATCAGTTGGCAAGATCTCTCCAGATTTCCAAGATCTATAATAGATAAGTAGAATCTTATTCTCATAAAAGCTTAAACTCAGAGCAATGTTATTGTGGATTTGATGAAGCTAATGTAACTAGCTTATTGGGTAGAATGGTCATTTCTATGATATTTTACATCTGAGTATCAATGCCAACTAGAGAAGCAAACGCTGACATTTTTACAACAAATTTATTAAAAATGACATTACATTTTTATTATAATAATACTTGTCCATTCAAAACTAGCAACTTATTTACTTTTATTTAAATATAATTTTGTCTGAATATTTTTATTGTTAATTTTTTTTAATCTAGACATACTATCTTCAGTTCAACTTTCATGCTTTTTCAATTCTCTGTACAGGATTTTTGCATCCTCTCACACTGAGCAGCAGTGTTGGGCAACGTTAATTTTAAAAGTAATGCATTACAATATTGAGTTACTCCCCAAAAAAGTAACTAATTACGTTACTTAGTTACTTTTTATGGAAAGTAATGCGTTATATTACTTTTGCGTTACTTTTGCATTACTTGTATCTCTTTCACGCCTTACAGGTGTAACAGGTGTAATATAGATAATTGCCATTAAGAAATAAGTTATATTAGAGCAAAAGACATTTCTTAAACATTTAAAATGCTTAATAACTTCTTAGAGAACAATAAGATGATCGACTACATTTTGACCACAAGGCTGAACACTTTCCAGTCGCACTTCTGTACACTGCTTTGCAATCAAGGTTAAAGGTGTGGGCTGCACATCGGTTATGTGGAGGGAGAACATACCTTTCGCTGTCATCTCGTAAAACATCGTGCAATTCCGTAAATATGACCTCGTCCTCGTCTACATCATTCTCTGCTTCATCATCAGCTTGAAACATTCTGAACGCTTTTTACAAAGTTCGCGCTATTATCAGTGACTGCGGCACTGCGGCAGAGCTGCAGTGGTGGAAAATCGGCAAATGTTTTCTATATTTCTGTTTCCATATACTCAACATTATACACACACACATCCACACACACACACACACACACACACACATCTGTAGTGCTGTGCTTTGCATGCAGATGTTTTTTTTTTTTTTTTTGGTATTTTTTGCAGTTGACTAGAGCTTTTCTCCAACACATAATCTACACTACACCATTATTCCTTTCTCCTTTTCCTCGACTATTTCAAAATAATAAGAATACTTCCATCACAGTAATGTAATGCTCTGGTTTGCCATCTCCGCTTTTGACCAGTTTCTGTTCCCGCGGCTCGCACATATGAGTGCGCGAATTCTATGCAAAATAATTTAACTGAAAAGTAACTCGCATTACTTTTTTTAAAAAGTAACTCGTGTGTGTGTGTGTGTGTGTGTGTGTGTGTGTGTGTGTGTCAGATGGAACTGGCTGTGGCTCCACTTTGCAGACGGATATCAGACCTGGGAAAAGCATATCGCTTGCTGCGCTCTTTCAGGTGAGTGTGTGTGAGAGACAGTAAATCCTGTGAGAGAAAAGGTGTGAGATGCAGTAAATAGTGATTTAGTAATGTAAGATTAATGGAGGTCATGAAAATATCCTGTTTCCTCACCAAAAGACACAGTTTAAGTTACATTTGTTACGCAAATGATTTAGCATCGCCTCTTAAACTCACAATATTTAAATAGAACATAAAATATTGTCACAGGGAGTTTTTCTTCACCAGCACTTCTGACTCTCTCATGATGCTCATGAACTTATATTTAGGGATGAATTAAAAATGTATATTCTCTATTCATCTGTTTATTTTTGTGAAGCTGTTTTGCACTTGTAAAAATAAATTTTAATTGAAATGTAATTAATGACAGAGATTTTCTGTCCATTTACTTGACTTCTCTAAAAATTGTAAATGTCGATTTGGTTCAACTGATTTATATTTACATTCTTTAATTTTTGCATATTGGTCTTTTTTCAGTGATAAGTAATATTTCATACATTCATATACCTCAAAATAACATATTTTTTCATCCCTTAAAAAATGATTGCTGACTGCACCACCTTCACGTTTATTTCTATACACTGAAAATATGCTAAAGTGACATGCAAAAATTCACTGATCTTCAGAAGCCCTTCTTTACCATTTGATTAACCAGTAATTATAATAACTATAAGAATAAAAAATAAAACATCTGAGGTATGAACTCAGAGCACAGAGCAGTTATAGAAGTACGTGACACAAATAAATTGTATGTATAATTTGAATGCGCGCATGTGTCTCAAGGTGTTACTTTATTATAAGTGTATATTATTTGGATTGTAAAACACCGTTGCACTACATCATTTACATTTATGCCATTTGGCAGGCGCCCTTATCCAGAGGACTTACAATTATCATTGCAATCTTTCATACAACTGAGCAGTTGAGGGTTAAGGGCCTTGCTCAAGGGCCCAGCTGTGGCAGCTAAGTTGTGGTGGGATTTGAACTCGCGTCCTTCTGATCAGACGTCCAACTTCTTAACCAATGAGCTACCTCTTATCCATGTTTAATGATTTTTGTCAACATTAATTGGCCATGGTCTTAAAAAAGAGCTAAACATAACCTAAATGTTTAATAAGTAAATATATGGTGTGTGTGTGTATATGTGTGTGTATATGTGTGTGTATATGTGTGTGTATATGTGTGTGTGTGTGTGTGTGTGTGTGTGTGTGTGTTCGTTCGTTCGTTCGTTCGTTCCAGGCCTCTTCTTTTTCAGACTAGTGAGCTCATTGCCAGCAGTCAGGCTGTGGGTGATTTGATTCCCTATAGTACCATATTGCACTTCCTGTTTTCTCGTGCTCCAGCAGAACTTAAATCTCCTCACCAGGTACAGAATTACTTTATAAATTAGTGTGTATGCGTGTTTTTTTTTTTTTTTTTTTTTTTTCTCTTCATTAATTTACACTCCATAATAACAAACAATTTCAGAAATGTCTGTTAATTATTTTTAATAAAAAATCCTGAAATATTACGTGTACATAAGTATTCACACTCTTTACTAAGTACTTAGTTGAAGCACATTTGGCAACAACTGCCAACAAATTTGAGTCTTTTTAGGTATGATGCAACGAGCATTGCACACCTGGATTGGGGAATTTTCTGCTTTTCTTCATGGCAAATCCTCTGAAGCTCAGTCAGGTTGAATGGGGACTCGGTGTACAGCCACATTCGAGTCTGTTTGGTAGGGTTTAAGTCAAGTCTCTGGCTGAGCCAATTGTCTCTAAGCCACTCATGTATTGTCTTGGCGGTGTGCTTAGGGTTGTTATCATGTAGGAAGATGAATCTTCGGGCCAAACTGAGGTCCTGAGAGCTGTGGTCCTGAGTCCTTCAGGTGCCTGTTGGCAAACTCCAAGTGGAATTCCATGGATTTTGCCCTTTCCACAGGTAGACTCATCAAGAGAAATGGCAGGCACCTGAGCTGATTTTTCAAATGTTGTTACAAAGGGTGTAAATACTTATATACGTGATATTTCATCAAATTTTTTATTTTACACAACACAGGATATTTAAAGACAGTATATTTAATGCTTTTGCACACAGAGAGCAGAGTGGTCTATAGCGAGGTACTCTCAGTGGCTTGATGACCATCCCTCTGAAAAGGATCGCCTTGTTCTCATCAGGTAATCGAGTCATTAGAACATGCCATAAGTATTAATGACCAAGGTGGCCATCTTAACCTTCTCCACTGACACAATCATACACTTTATAATACCGACATGCATGTTGCTTTGGCAGTAAAAATGCATTTTTAATGCCTATAAATAACATCAAGTTGAATTAAGAGAAATAGGAGAAGAGAAGGTGAGAAAGATAGAACATTATAAACAAATGAAAGAGAGAAGCCGGTGAAAAATTCTCCTTTTATATCACCTCAACAATAATAAAACTATAATGTACATTCAGTGCCTCCAGTAACGATGGGTTTCTTTCTGGGTTTGGTTCATTTCAAATTGAATTATTACTGCTTGAACCCAGTTTCAGGGTTTACAGGGTAAAGTTTTACTGAAACTGACAATCTGTACTTCATCACTGTTCAGCTTTAAATGTGAATCTCTTTCTCCTCATGTCCAGGGGAGCTCTGGAGGCCTATGTGCAGTCTGTTAAAGCCAGACAGGGAAAGAATTTTGCACCGGTGTATCCCATCATGCTCCAGCTCCTGCAGAAGGCCACCAGTGGGTTGGCAGAGAGATGAAAGACCAAGGATCATCCAGATTAATGCTATCCCTCTTTTATTGACTCGTTCTTTAAGAAATCTTTAAAAAAGTTTTTTCTTTTATAAGGTGTGAGGTTTTATGAAGTATATATAATTATTTAGAAAAAACACTGATTATGGAGTAATGTTGAATTATTATGAATTATATATGTTTGGCAAGTTTTTTTTTTCTTCGGGATTAATGTACTTTCAGAACACACTACTGTAGCAGGGTGTTGAGATGCTGATTAAAGTGAGCTTTTAATCACAGTCAGAATCTATGGGTCTTATTTGGATAAACACAAAAACCAAAATCACACACAAGGACACAAATAATTGAATGTCTATAGAAAAAAATCATTATGCCTTTTGTAAAAAAAAAAAAAAAAGTTTGTTTGAAACTGTTACATTAGGTTAACTTCAGGTGCCTCGTTTTATTTGGAAAACTATGACATGGTGAACTTGCACGTAAAGAACCTACATTATACTGAATTTACATCATACTTATACATCATATAATTAATACTAAATTTCATTCTTAAGTTAAACGTTTAAAAGTCAGGTTTTAAGTGTAAACCATTCGGTCAATAAATATTTAAGATCTGAATTTTACAGAAATCTGTACAATAATATATTCACAGGAATCATCTGGTGAAGTAACAGTGATAAAGATTCACCAGTTTTGACTTTTAAAGCCAGTTTATAGTTACCTGTTTCTGTTAAATTATGAGAAACAACCATCAGTGCGCCCAAAACCACCAACTAATCTTTCAACTAGTCATAGCTCTCTCATCTAGGGGTCAAAATAAAATACTGGATCAAAGTGGGGAGTCAAACACTGTAAAGATTTAATGAACACCAAGCAGGACAGGATACAGAATAAGGTATGAAAATAAAACAGTAAGTAAAAGCAGTACATTCTGCTCTTCTGCACATTTGCCTGGGGATGGGGCAGTGTTTCAGAGATGAAGTGTAGAAACCCACCAACTCTGACTTTGGCAGTTATAATAAAAATGTATCACTTCAGGGACTGGATTTAATGGATGCTGGAAGTGGCCCGGGAGCCTTGAGTTGGACTATAATTTTATATCCTAAACCTATATATTTCTGTAAACTTGCTTTATGATATCATGATAAATAAATCAAATTGAACTCTGAACTTAGAAAAGCCTAGAAAATGGCCTCCTCCAAGATTAACACTTTCCAAGTTTACTTTGTAAAATTCAAGAGTTATATTTATATTAAGTTTTTAATCCAGCGTACCAGTGTAGATTTAGTCATTGCTAGAGACTCAAAGCATTTTGTACGTCGCTCTGGACAAGGGCGTCTGCTAAATGCCATAAATGTAAGATGGAAGTGCTGATGACGTGGAATGCAGTAAGTTATCTTCCTTTACATTAAGTGTGGTCACAATATCTCTGGTTTGCATAACTGCTAATAAGGTTTATTCATCAGTTTGTATTGTAGCTAGGAAGAGACAATGTTATGAAAGTTAAAGTCTGGGCAGCCAGTCCAGTAGCTCTCTTTACTATATGATAGGGTTTAAAACTGAAAGGGTAAAACCCAGGCTGGGTTTAAATATGAGCAGAAATTCTGTACTCATGAGCTTAAACACGTGTTAAAAAAAAGATTCCCGAAAAAGAAATATTACACAAATAACCTACATTACTTGGTTAATTTGCTGCAAAGTTACTAACTGGTTTATTTTGTCTTTAGGTTAAATTTTTTGTCTGATGAGATGAAATTCTCCTCTAATCAAGTCTCCATATATCACTAATTTTGTGTTTGTTGTTGAGGCTCAATATGTTTAGCGAAGCAGCACAATCCCATGATGCTCTTATCACCACACGTCACTGTGGATATGATGGTGTTCTTGGGATCTAACACACACACACACACACACACCCCTTTTGCCACAAATATGACAATCCAAATTACTGCCACGGTCATATTTAATAAACCTGAGCAGAATATCTTGTTCCGAGAGTTTAGATTTATCCACACACACACACACACACACACACACACACACACACACATCCACACACAAACACACACACACACCTCTATGCATCTTTATATCAGAGGAATTTAGCATTACATATAGGAAAGATGATGATTGAAGTGCAGGTCATTGTTTATTGTTTTTCATGTGATTGATTTTCCTGATGCTTTTAGATCGTCCTGCATCTTCTCTCATACCTTCATTTCAATTAGTCTGAGAGCATGTTGTCAAATCTTATGTGGTCAAGGGATGATTAGTTACATGAAATTACCACCTGCATATTGCTGAATTTGCATTGATGGACATGTTTACGGACTTTACTGTGCCTTTTTTCATTTGAGTGTTGTTTAATGTTGTACCTGAGGAGCAGTAATGTCTTCCATAGTGACACTAGAGGTAATTAATAATAATAATATCTCAATGAGATTATTTAAATTGTAAAAGGCATAAAAAGGAGCATTCAGCCCTGCTAGGAAAGATCATTATAAAGCTGAAGACTTTGTGAATTCATAAGAATGTCTATAAACACCTTATTTATTCGTTTAACTTTTGTGTCAGAATAAAGGAACTATAGCAATGTTAACTCTTTAATTCTCATGAATTTTATAACATTGGAAAAACATACATACACAAATTACATTACAATTGTACAAATAAAAGATCACATTTCACTGTTTTACTCTCATTCTTTGAAAAAAAAATCAGACCTCTCCTCAAAATGATCTCAAAGTAATCCATATCTACAGGCTCTATGCGGATTTTTTACTTTCTGTCCACACACATTTGTTCATTTTGTCTTGTGGACATTCTAGGGGTCACACTTCATGATTTCTCGGAGGCAGACGGTTGCGTAGCAGGACGCATTCAAGTTAAAAGTCATTGCCAGGTGAGTTCTGTGTTCTGGTTTCTGCTCAGTGTCCTGTGTGTCTTCATTAGTGTGTAGGCTATAGGAAACATTATGAGGGTAAGACAGTAGAGGGCGATAGCAACCCGGGACGTTGAGCTTGAGTGAGGTAATTCTGAATCTACATGAGCTGAGACCGTCCTGTTCCAGTCTTTCCCGATACCATGAGCCGACCGTGTTCTCCGGGTACTTCACACTGTTGCCTGGCATTGGTAGGACAACCTGAACAACAGACATACAAGACAACTATATGACCCCCAAATAAAAAAAAAAAAAAGTAAAACCTTTCACAAGTACTTTATCTTGAACTTATTGTTAGCAATGATTTAAAAAAAAAAAAGAAAATGTTCCGTAACACGCATCCTCCTTTTGCATCATAAAATAAAATATAGTGTAAAAGAGATGTACTGCTGTACCTGATCTAGTGAAAACATACTCTCAAGCTCTTCTGCAGAGGTCAAAACATGGACCTGAAGGACACAGAAATGAGAGCACAAAGGCTGGTATCTGAAATCACATACCTATACTAATCTTCGGTTACTACCTAAACTATTCTAAAATCATCTTAGATTTTACTGGAGATAGAAGTCTCTCACCTGTGATGCATGGGTTTCTTCCTTTTGGCTTTCTCTGCAGGCATCGACTACAACCAGGTCTCCCTGTACAGGTCTGGGTCCCAGAGTCTGCAGTCGAAAACATGCTGCTTCATTCCACAAACGACTGCAGTAGGCATGGAGGTAAAAGACCCTCATGCTGTGTGGAAGGCTGAGCCAAGCCTGAACGGCACCCTCAGGGCCAGTGCCATATCGGTGAAGAGCCCGCAACATCATCCTCTCTCTGGCCTTATGTAGAGGCATCAGAGCCAGGCTTTCTTTGGCATTCCCTGAAGAAGATGCACACATTTCCACAGTAGATCCTCAATTTTTTTCACAAACCACAGAGGAGAGTGAACTGATTCTCTTACCTTACACGGAGCAGCCATAACATTAAACAGGTCAAGGGAATAAAATTGCACTTGTAAAGAGTGTGATTTATTTGTCAGCAAATAATTTATTTAAATTAAATTTATTTAACAGCCAGTTCTTCAACTTAAGGTGTTGGAAGCAGGAAAAATGGGCAAGTGTGCAGACTAAATTGTCTAGGTGACTGGGTCAGAGCATCTTTATAACAGCAGGTCTTGTGGTAGTATACAGGGTTTAGTAACTACCAAAGGTGATCTAAGTCATGGGCTTTCAATGCTCATCGAAATGCATAGGGATGAAAGGCCTGTCTAGTCTGATCCACTATAGATTTACTGTTGCACAAACTGTTGAGAAAGTTCATGCTGGTTCTGTCAGGAGTACAAACAGTGCATAACAACATTCTGCATACAGAGCTGCTTAGCTGTCAGGGTTCCCATTCTAACCCCTGTATGCCACCCAAAGCTTTTACAATGTACATGTAAGCATCAGAACTGGACCATGGAGAATAGGAAGAAGAAGGCCTTGACTGACCAATTTTTTTTTCTTTTACATCATATCGATGTCTGTGTACATCGCTTACCTGGGGAAGGCATAAGATGCACTATGGCAAGAATATGAGCCAGCGGAGACAATGTGATGCTCTGCAAAGTCACGGAATGGCAGTGGCCTTTTTCAGAAGGATAATGCTCAGTGTCTATCCACACTGCAATTAACTGTTCAGGATAGTTTAAAAAAATGACAAGGCTTTGACTCTGCCCACAAATTCCTTAGATCTTTATCTGATCGAGCGTCTGTGTGACATGCTGGACAAACAAGTCTAATCCATTGAGGTCCCACCTTAAAACATACAGTACAGGACATAAAGGTTCTGCTGCGAAGATCTTAGTGCCAGGTACCACAGCACACGCTTAGAGAGTTCGTGTGGAGTCCAGACTTCAACAGTATGACACTATATCAGGCAGGTGGTTTTTAAGTTTTCCCTGATTGATGTTCGTAAGTATAGATGCACTGTCCCCTAAACATTTCATGAAAAATGTAAGTAGACCAATAACTCATTAATTAACCTCTCAAGGTTTCACCCGTTCGCTCATTAGGGACAAGCTTACAATTATAAAGATCTTAAATCTTTATTACCGCATTATCTGTGTACAGCTTACATCTGCTTTGAGACAATGTTCATTGTTAAAAGTGCTATAAGAAATTATATATATATATATATATATATATATATATATATATACACACACACACACACACACACACACACACACACACACACACACACACACACACACAGCAGGGAAAATAAGTATTTGACACATCAGCATTTTTTTATCAGTAAGGTGGGCTATTGACACACAATTTCCACCAGATGTAGCCATCAAGCCAAATATTGAATTTATACAAAGAAATCAGAATATTTAAATATACAAGTTTAGTCATAATAAATAAAGTGAAATGACACAGGGAATAAGTATTGAACACACTTTATTTAATACTTTGTAGAAAAGCCTTTGTTGGTGATTACAGCTTCTAGACGCCTCTTGTATGCTCAGGAGTGATTCTGGCCCAGTCTTCCACACAAATCGTCTTTAAATCTTGAAGGTTCCTTGGGCCTCTTTTATGAACTTTTATGATCTTCAGTTCTCTCCATAGATTTTCTATGGGATTTAGGTCAGGTGATTGACTGGGCCATTCAAGCAACTTGATTTTCTTTCTTGGAAACCACTTCATTGTTTCCTTGGCCTTGTGTTTGGGATCACTGTCTTGCTGAAATGTCCACCCTCTTTTAATTTTTTAGCTTTCTGGTAGATGGCAGCAGATTTTTATTCAGAATGTCCCAGGACATTTCTCCATTCATCCTGCCTTCAATAATTTAAAGTCTGCCAGTGCCCCTAAACCATGATGCTTCCACCCCCAAACTTAACTGTTGGTATGGTGTTCTTGGGGTGGTGGGCAGTGCCATTTCTTCTCCAAACATAGTGTGTAGAATGACTGCCAAAAAGTTTAATTTTGCTTTCATCTGACCATACTATAGTCTCCCAATAATCCACAGGCTTCTCCAAATGCTCTTTCGCAAATTTTAACCGAGCCTCAACATGCTTTTTGTTCAGCAATGGAGTCTTGCTTGGTCTTGCATGGATGCCATGGCGGTTCAGTGCATTGCTTATAGTTTTCTTTGAAACAACAGTACCTGCTTATGCAAGGTTTTCCTGAAGTTCTGCCCGAGTGGTTCTTGGCTCTTGGTGAACTCTCCTGATTATTCTTTGGACTCCTCGGACAGGGATCTTACATGGAGCACCTGATCGTGGCCGGTTTATGGTGAACTGATGCTCTTTCCATTTCCGGATAACGAGGCAGGGTTTCTCTCTCAATACTGGCAGATTTCAGGTGATCTGGCTTTCTATGCCATTTTGCACCTTGTTATCTTCATGTGTTCAATACTTATTCCCTGTCATTTCACTTTATTTATTATGACTCAACTTGTATACTTAAATGTTCTGATTTCTTTGTATGAATTCAATAT